>NC_133751.1:110074888-110408490 GCF_036562045.2 Rhinolophus sinicus
CAGTCTTCAATAGCGGCACGTGGCCTGGGCTGCAGCCCTAACTGGCACAGTGGAGGGCAGTGTCCACTAGCTAAACAATGTGTCTTTCTCATGCCTACAGTGAGCTGAGGGTTCCACAGGAAAGTATGACACAAATGCTGAGGCTTAAGGATCATTCTTCCTGGATTTTTAAAAAGAATACTATTTACAAGAATGGTGAGTGTTCAGCTTAAGTGGATTAACATGAAAAACAACACAAAGCTCACAAAATAGAAGCCCTGTGAGAGTACAGCTTTACTCATTTTCACTGTATTACAACTTTAAGGTATAATAAAAATTGTTAACATAATTATCCTCACGGTGGGATAAAATCATGCTAATGTCACTAATAATAATAACCTTTTTCATGAACAAAGAGATGGTGATTTAAAACTGTAAAGCTTCAGATTTTAGCTTTATGTGAATTTGAAAATAGAAGCTGCAGTAATTAAATCCATACTAGGAATATTCACTGATCAGTGTTTATCTCATTGCTTACAAAAATTAAAATTCTAAAAGTCATCTTAACAGGGGGGCTCATACCTGGATACTGTCGGATGGTGGACACAGAGCTGGTGATTGGGGTGTACGTATGAGCAGCCAGTGGGTATGCAGAAGGTGGGTACGTTGGCAAAAAGTACTGGAACTGAACTGGAACAGATGGTCTATAGATAGAACACAAATAATTTGAACCAAAATGGTCTATTTTCTTCTTTATCTTCAAATGATCCTATCCCTCAGATCCTCTTCAGACTCTTAACTGCCATAATAGCATTTCCCAAATTGTGTCCCAATTAGATGAAAGGATACAGATATACAGACTAATATTTTAAAATAAATGAATACTATAAATACTATATCATTAAATGTAAAACATATATGGGATAATAATTACTAAAACTCATTCAAAAAAACCTCAGCAATCAAATTATACAAGCTGATTCAGAGGCCAGAAAAACAAGAAAAGTAACCTAATTTATTTTTTGAGCTTAACATAGCCTTGATACCAAAACTGGACAGGAAGTGTATGAAAAAAATTATAAACATATCTCCCTGTAATGACACAAAAATCCCTAGATAAAATTGAATCAAGTACTACATATAAAATTAAACACATCTTGATAAAATAAGGTTTATTATAAAAAGATAGGAATAATTCAATATCAGAATTTCTACTAATGTTCTAGATATTAAACAACTAAAAAAATCATTTCAAACTTTGCAAAAGATAAACAAAAAATATTTAATAGCTCTCAACATTTACTCATGACATGAATACCTAAGAAAACAGGATTATTACCCCAAAATCTTTCATGAAATTTCAGAAGAATTCCCACTCAGGTCAGGAATAAGACAAGGATGCTCACTATCTCTCCTCTATTTAACATCATATTGGAAGCTCTAGCCAACAAGATAAACACAGGTATACAAAACAGAAATGAAAAAACTCCCTCATCCCTCAAAAAGCTGTCCTTATTTGTAGATGAAATAAACATCTACACAGGAAATCCAAAAGAATCTACAAACTTTTAGAGCTAATAGTCACGTTCAGAAAGATGGATGGACACACAAGCAACATATTAAAACCTATAAGCATTCCTATTACCATAATAATTAAACAAGATCATTTAAAAATGACCAAATTCTGAACTTACTTTATGTGCACCTACCAGGTTCTCACTGTGGGAGAAGGGAGATACAAACATGAAATGGGGGAGCTAATGTGACTGAACTTGAGGAATAAGTATATTCTAAAGAGTTTATAAAATGTTACATGCTCCCTACCTCGGCCTGCTGAAAGGGCCTAGAAGAATTGACAATCCAGTAACAATGAACAAAGCCAATACCTACATCTTGGTTTCTAAATGATGAAAAGGAACCAAGACTCCTTGGAGAAATGGCAGATTCCAAAGCTCAGACAAAGTTCAGGAGGAGCTTGGAGAATCTTGTGGTAGGAAGGTCAAGAATGACCAAGACATGGCAAAACCACAGGAACTTGTCTGAAGGGGTTCCCAAGGACCAACCCAAAGACAATTGGAGCATCAAAATAGATGACAATAATGGATTTATTATAATAATGAATAAAACCAAATCCATGAGCCTGTGCCGATTCTAAAAAATAAAATACACAACAAAATAAATAAGTGGGGACAGATAAATTTCATTATACCAGAATGCCAACTGATACAGAAGAAATTACAGTTTAGAAAAAGTCACTACTTTGCAAACATCATATTGCAACCATTGGTTCAGCCAAGAATAATCAATAGGCACCACAACTATTGAGTGAAAGCTTATTGGGGAACAGGATATTTACAGTTTCAAAGTATTTCCACACAGATCACTTGTTTACAAAGAAGAAAAATAACACTTTATAGAAGAAGCTGGCAAACATCACCTTCACTAAGTCATTAATGTTGACATAACAAGCCCAAATTGAAGAATATTCTATAAAAACAATTGGTCTATCTATACTCTTAAAAAATGTCAACGTATGAAAGAGAATGGAAAGCTAAAAAATCGTTTCAGGGATAACTGTACTGCACTTAACAGAGTATCTGTTCTTTGGAGATGAAAATGGAAGTACTTTGGTATAAAGGGTAGCGATGCTGCAACTGTTACTCTCAAAATAAACACAAAAGCACACAAAACAAAAAATGGTACTAGGAGAACATCCATCAAAAGAAGAATGGCTGAATAAATATAGACATTTTCACAAAATTAAAAGAGAAATAACACAATATATTATTTTCAGGGAGAAATTTGAAAATAAGTAAATATATGCCATATTTGTGGGACATTCTGTTTTACTGAAAATTCAAAACGATTAATGACATCATGGAGCAATGTAACTGGCATATTCCCTCCTACCTGTTGTCACTGCGGGTTTCCATGGCCACAGGATTTGGAGAGGCCCGATGTCCTGAAATGGGAATGAGGCTACTCCTCTCTGCGGGGTAGTCAGGCTGGATCCGAGGAGAAGTGTGCGTGATCTGCTGAGGCACCACCTTAGCTACAAAAAGCAAAACCCACTTACATCACCACTCATGTGCTTTTATTGGCATGCCAAATCATTCTTGGCTAGCAATAATCTTACCAATGTAAACAGTAATAAGAATCTGGATTTTTAGTTTTAATCAAAATAAAAAATGAAAGATAACGTTCAACTGAATTACTCCAATCCAATGATCCACTAATAGTTTCACACTGTTATTTGTCAAAGCAGGGTTAAAATTAATACTTTAACAAAACTATCAGCAACCAGCCCCTATTCCCCTGACCTGGTTTCTTTTGAGACCCTTTTTTTAAAAGGAGAAAACTTTTTATTTAAAAAAATAAAAAAAATCAACAAAAATGTGAATACAAAAATGACAAAGACCTTAGATTCTATTCCATAATTAGTTGGATCCATAACTAACTAGTAACATGTAGCTAATTAGTAATTAGTAGATCCTTTTAATTTCCAAGTCTCAGTTCCACATCTATGAGGCCTTCTCTAAGTAATGACTTAATTTTGAATGTCCTGATTTTATACAATACTTCATAGCAAAATCAAAATGACTACAGAATTTTCAAATTTACCATGAGGCTCAAAGTTTGCTTTCCTCTACTATTTGCCATCAAATTTTGTTCAGAAGGTAGAGCTGAACTGGGCTGTACTTTACAGTTCTTACACACCTGTCAGTTAACTCTATGCCTGGGAATTTGGAAAGAAAAGTGTGATCTCAGAGATATAGAGACACAGCTTCCATCCGTGTAAAGACCCAAGTTACACCAGTGACAGGCAAATAACCACTAGAGACTGGGATGATGCCACCACATTACCCAAAGTGCAGCACATGAAACACCAACTGTAAGCAGCACAAACCCACCACGATGCCTGGTTGTTTCCTGAGGGAGGCAGCCGGAGAAGTTTCTGTAGGATGATAGCTGAGATGCCCAATGTGACCACTGATGATGGCATCTATTGGCTAATGCAGAAGGAAGCTGGCATGACATGTTTTCCATCAGTAGTGAGTGTTCAGTTAAAAGCAATTATGCCTTGTTTTTTCACTGTGCCCATTAAAGGCAGGACAAAATAATACTTCTAATAGGAACGCAGCTGTCATTCGGCAGGGCAACTAACCAGTGGTTGGTAACCACACACATACCCAAGAGTTTGTATCAAATTTGTACCTTTACTTTTTCAAATTAAAAAAGCCATATTCTCAATTATTTAAAATAAATAAAACCTGGGCCGGCCCGGTGGCTCAGGTGGTTAGAGCTCCGTGCTCCTAACTCTGAAGGCTGCCGGTTCGATTCCCACATGGGCCAGTGGGCTCTCAACCACAAGGTTGCCAGTTCAATTCCTCGAGTCCCGCAAGGGATGGTGGGCTCTGCCCCCTGCAACTAAGATTGAACACGGCACCTTGAGCTGAGCTGCCTCCCGGATGGCTCAGTTGTTGGTTGGAGCACGGGCTCTCAACCACAGGGTTGCCAGTTCAATTCCTCGAGTCCCGCAAGGGATGGTGGGCAGCGCCCCCTGCAACTAAAATTGAACATGGCACCTTGAACTGAGCTACCGCTGAGCTCCCGGATGGCTCAGTTGGTTGGAGTGTGTCCTCTGAACCACAAGGTTGCCGGTTTGACTCCCGCAAGGGATGGTGGGCTGTACCCCCTGCAACTAGCAACGGCAACCGGACCTGGAGCTGAGCTGCGCCCTCCACAACTAAGACTGAAAGGACAACAACTTGAAGCTGAACAGCACCCTCCACAACTAAGATTGAAAGGACAACAACTTGACTTAAAATAAATAAATAAATAAATAAATAAATAAATAAATAAATCTTTTAAAAAAAAAAGAAATCTTAAAATAAATAAAACCTAAGAAAAAATGTAAAGCAGAAATCCCAAGTTGGCCACAATGCTAATACCCAAGATAATCCGTTTCTGAATCCTGTGACTGTCTGATTTTGCTTTTTCTAATTCTAAGACCACTGTCAAATGTGGGCCAAAATATGGAGAAAATAAGGATGGGGAGAAAGTATAAAATGGCAGACTAGGTCAACGCTATGCCTGCTGCGTCCCAGGATCATACCAAAATTACAACTAAATTACCGAACAATCAACCTCAGGAATCATCTGAAGTCTACCTGAACAGAATCCCTATAATTAAGGATTTAAAGAAAAAGGGCACATCGAGACTGGTAGGAGGGGCTGAGATGCAAAATGGGCTGACCCCAAACCCACAGGTAGTGGGTAAGCACCTGGCGGGGGGGGAAGGGACACCAGCGCATACCGGGCTCCCCAGCCATTGGGTCCTGTGCCAGGAAGAGGACTTTCCACAACACCTGACAGTGAAAACAGCGAGGACTCAGTCTGCCCATCCCAGTGAGACAGAAGGCGGCTGGAAACCCAGACGCCCTCATAAAGGGCCTGCACACAGACTCACTCGCTTGCAAACATTCACCTGGTTTCCAGTGGAGGGGCAGCCACTCGAGAGGCACTGGACACATCTGGAGAAGGACTGAGTTTTGCGGCTATATGGTGAGGACTGGAGGGACAAGCCATTGTCCTTATGGGGAGCCTGCCCCATGTGTAGCATAGGGGAGGCCTCCATCTTTTCTATGTTGAAACCTCCCCGAAGCAGCCAAATCTGAGACCACATTGGTCTGGTAAAATCTGTGTGTGCACACCACCTTGGTGACACCTTGGGTGCCCACCCCACCCAGCTGTAAGGGTATTGCCGGGGACACTCAGGCTCCTGGACGGTTGGTCCTGCCCCACATGCTGCCGAAGTCTTCTACAGCAGCAGACAGCCCCTGGTTGCCAGGGGAAATTCTGGTGATGGGCAGTGTGCCATAACGCCCCCAGCAGCCTCTCTTGGGCTGCTCTTGGGGGCTTGTAGGCCTGAGGCAAGGGTTGGCAGACTAGGGTGTTCTCAGGGCGTTTTGTAAAATGTTCATGAGCCCAGCACTAACGCAAGAACCGAAACTGCATTAATTTTGTAAAAACCACTGCCCACACCCTATAACTTCCTGGAACCCAACCCTGCCCACCTAGTACTGCATTACCAGGGACACTCTCAATTTAAGGTCAACCAGCCTGGCCAGCACACCTAAAGAGGCTGTCCCAAAACCAGAGACATACAGGCAGGTGGCAACAGGCCTAGGGAGCCCTGGGCCTTTTGCTAAGCTGCCACAGGCCCAACTGGTGGTAGCTGGCCTCGGTTCACAATGTGGGGTTCCCATGTAGGCCTACTTTGGCCTTGCCTCTTACCAGCCTGTGGCTATCTGGTAGGAGCTACACAGCTATATGTGGTTGGCTGCTGCCTCACATGTTCCCAGGTCCAGCACAGGCAGCAGCCAACCACGTATAGCTGCGTAGCTCCTACCAGATAGCTGCAGGCAGGTAAGAGGCAAGGCTGAAATAGGTCTACATGGGAACCCCTCCCAAGAGACACCAGAAACAACACACCGAGAGACCAGCTTCAGACCATACCAGAGCACTACCTGGTTAGCCCCACAAGCAACACACCCAAAGTGTGGTCTTAATAGGCACAGGAACTCACAGGGATGAATCCCTCTCTGAGGGCTCAGCCCATACACAACAGCTCATACACTGTGGGCGCAGCCAGTCCTCACAGTTAGTCAGTCTGGGAGTCAATCCCACCCACTGATGCGCCAAAAGCAATCAAGGCTCAATGACAACAGGAGAACACACACAAGGGACACTCCCAGAACATTTGCACAGGAAAACAGGGAGACTGCACCATTGGAACACATAGAACACATACTACCTAAGGCCACCCGGCAAAGACTGAGAAACATAGCAGAACTACCTAATACCTAGGAGCAAACACAGAGTGGCAGCCAGAATGAGGAAACAAAGACGTATGTCCCAAATAAAAGACGAGAAGAAAACTCCAGAAATAGAACTAAACAAAATGGAGGCAACCAACCTACAAGAGACAGTTTGAAACACTGGTTGTTCGAGGAAATTAGTGAGAACGTCAACAAAGAGATAACAAGCATAAAGAAGGACAAAGAAATCATAAAAAAGAACCAGTCAGAAATAAAAACTACAATACCTGAAAAAAGGATACATGAAAAGAAATCAACAGATTATATAAAGCAGAGAATGGAATCAGAGATTTAGAAGACAAGTAGAATAAACCACCCAACTGGAACAATAAAAAGAAAAATGAATAAAAAACACAACAGTCGAAGACAGTATAAGGGACCTTTGGGACAACATCAAGCATAACAGCATTTACGTCACAGAAGGAGAAGACAGGGTGCAAGGGATTGAAAACCTATTTGAAGAAATAATGACTGAAAACTTCCATAACCTGGTGAGGGAAACAGACAAGCAAGCCCAGGAAATTCAGAGAGTTTGAAACAAGATGAAACCAAACAGGCCCATAGCAAGAAACATCGTAATTAAAATGGCAAACATTAAAGACAAAGAGAATCCTAAAAGCAGCAAGAGAAAGACAACTAGTCACTTACAACAGAGCTCCCATAAGACTACAGCTGATTTCTCAACAGAAACTTTCCAGGCAAGAAGGAAGTGGCAGGAAATATTCAAAAGTGATGAAAAACAAGGGCATACAACCAAGACTACTATACCCAGCAAGGCTATCATTTAAAATTGAAGGACAGATAAAGAGCTTCTCAGACAAAAAAAGCTAAAGGAATTCATTACCACCAAGCCAGTATTACAAGAAATGTGAAAAGGACTCCATTAAAGAACAAGGGGAAGAACAAACAAGATAAAAAATATGAATAAAAGGACACTACCTATCAATAATTACTTTAAAATGTAAATGGATTAAACATTCCAATCAAAAGACATATAGTAGCTGAATGAATAATTAAACAAGACCCATGCACATGCTGTCTAAAAGAGACCCAACTCAGAGCAAAAGACTCAACAGACTGAAAGTAAAGGGATGGAAAAAGATATTTCATGCAAATGGAAACGAGAAAAAAAGCTGAGATAGCAATACCTCATCACACAAAATAAACTTTAAAACAAAGATTATAATAAGAGACAAGGAAGGACATTACATAATGATAAAGGGATCAATCCAACAAGAGGACATAACTCTAGTAAACATCTAGGCACCCACCATAGGCGCACTTAAATATATGTAACAAATATTTACCGACATAAAGGCAGAGATCAAGAGTATCGTGTTTTCCTGAAAATAAGATCTAGCCGGACCATCAGCTCTAATGCGTCTTCTGGAGCAAAAATAAATATAAGACCCAGTCTTATTTTACTATAATATAAGGCTAGGTCTTATATAATGTTACTGTAATATAATGTAATATAATTAATATAATACCAGGTCTTATATTAATTTTTGCTCCAAAAGACACATTAGAGCTGATGGTCCGGCTAGGTCTTATTTTCGGGGAAACATGGTAACATCATCATAGTAGGGGACTTGAACATGCCACTGACAATAGACAGATCCTACAGACAGAAAATCAACACAGAAATAACGGCCTTAAATGACACACTAGACCAGATGGATTTAATAGGTATTTTTAGAGTATTTCACCCCAAAGCAACAGAATGTACGACTGACAATTAAGTTTGCGAACTCATCCTAGAAAAAGTGCTACATATCTCACTGCTAAATATCATTATGGTCCCCTTTGAAGTACTCCCCTTGGGAAGCTATGCACCGATGCCAGTGCCTATTCCATCCTTGAAAGCAATTCCGGAACTCTTTTTCTGGAATGGCCATTAGAGCTGTTGTCATATTACCCTGGGTGTCCTGAATGTCATCAAAATGTCTTCCTTTAAATATTTCCTTTATCTTTGGGTAAAGAAAGAAGTCATTGGGAGCCAGATCAGGTGAGTAGGGAGGGTGTTCCAATACAGTTATTTGTTTACTGGCTAAAAACTCCCTCACAGTGCCACGTGAGCTGGTGCATTGTCGTGATGCAACAGCCATGAATGGTTGGCAAAAAGTTCAGGTCATTTTCGTCTTTTTCACGCAGGCTTTTCATCACTTCCAAATAGTAAACTTGGTTAACTGTCCAGTTGGTACAAATTCATAATGAATAATCCCTCTGATTTCAAAATGGTTAGCAACATCGTTTTGACTCTTGATTTGGACTGATGGAACTATCTTGGTCATGGGGAATTGGCTGACTTCTACTATGCGCTGTGTTGCTTTGTTTTAGGGTCGTATTGGTACACCTATGTTACATCACCAGTGATATCATGGTATAAAACATCATCTTGCCTGTCAAAAAGGACTTGGCAAACTTCAACTCTTCTTCGCTTTTGTTCATCGGTGAGCTCCTCTAGGAGCATTTTTGCACACACCTTTCTCATGCCAATATTTTCAGTTAAGATTTTCCTAACTGCTTCTCTATCAATGTTTACTTGGTCTGCTATGCTTCTCACAGTTAGCCAACAATTCTGACACACAATTCAATGAATTTTTTCAATGTTTTTATCGGTTCTGCTCGATACTGGCTGCCCTCACCTCTCTTCATCAGTGATGCGTTCTCTCCCCTTTAAAAAATGTTTAATCCATTTGTATACTGTTGTCTTCTTCATGGCATTATCCCCAGAAACTTAGTGTGACGTGATTTCACTTCCACTTTTGCCAAGTTTAAGAGGAATTTTAACGTTTTTCGTTTCTCAAATTCAAGCTCAGACATTTTCACAACAGCACACAAAAACACGCAATAATGAATGCCACTCAGCAAGACATTGCCACACGTCGACACAAACACAGCTGTGAGACACTGATACACCAAGGTTATGAAACCTTACTGAGCTGTTTGTACAGTGCTGCCAATGTAAGCGCATGGTGGCAGGTTTGCGGCTTAATTGTCAAACTTCATACATTGTTTTCAAGTGCATATGGAACATTTTCCAAGACAGACCATGTGCTAGGACACAAAACAAGTCTAAACAAATTTATGAAGATTAAATTCAAATCAGAAATCTTCTCTAACCACAGTGGTATGCAACTAAAAATTACAAGAAAAGAAACTGAAAAACACATATACATGAAGAATAAACAACATGCTCCTAAATAATGAATTGGTCAACAATGAGATCAAGGAAGAAATCAAAATATACCTTGAGACAAACAAAAATGAAAACACAACAACCCTAAATCTATGGGACACAATGAAAGCAGTCCTAAGATGGAAATTCACAGGACTATAGGCCTGACTAAGGAAAGAAAAATCTCAAATCAATGTTCTTTTTTGATACCTAAGGGAACTAGACAAAGAGCAGCAGAATAAGCCCAAAGTGAGTACAAGAGAGGAAGTAACAGAGACCCGAAATAAACAAAATTGAGACCAAAAAAACAATACAAAAGATCAATGAAACCAAGAGCTGGTTTTTTGAAAAGATAAACTGTCAAACCTTTAACCAGACTCATCAAGAAAAAGAGGATCCAAATAAAATTAGAAATGGAAGAGACGTGACAATCGACACCACAGAAATACAAAAAAATGTAAGAAAATACTACGAGCAACTATATACCAAGAAATTAGGCAATCTTGAACAAATGGATACATTCCTAGAAGCATACAATCTTCCAAGACTGAATCAAGACGAAACAGAAAATGTGAACAGACTGATTACAACTAATGAAATCAAACCAGTAATCAATAAGCTCCCAGCAAACAGAAGTCCTGAACCAGATGGCTTCAGAGGTGAATTTTACCAAACATTCAAAGAAAGAATTAACTCCTATTCTCTTCAAACAATTTTAAAAAATCCAAGAGGAGGGAAGGATCCCAAGCTAACTTTATGAGGCCATTACCTGATTCCAAAACCAGACAGACATTACAAAAAAAGAAAAAACATAGGCTGATATCCCCCAATAAACAGAGATTGCAAAAATCTGCAACAAAATATCAGCAAACTGAATTCAGCAATTCAGTAAAAAGACCACACACCACGATTAAGTGGTATTCATTCCTGGTATGCAAGGTTGGTTCAACATCCACAAACCAATTAGTGTGATACACTACACTGGCAAAATAAAAACTGAAAATCATATGGTCATGTCAATAGATGCAGAAACAGCATTTGAGAAAATCCAGCATCCATTCATGATAATAACTCTCAGTAAAATGGAAATAGAGGGAAACATAATAGAGGCCATAGAAGACAAACCCACAGCTAACATCACACTCAACTGAAAAAAGCTGAAATCTATAAGATCAGGAACAAGAAAAGGATATACTCTTTCACCACTTTTATTCAACATAATACTGAAAGTCCTAGCCACAGCAATCAGACAAGCAAAAGAAACAAAAGGCATCCAAATAGGAAAGGAGGAAGTAAAACTGTTATTATTTGCAGATAACACACTACATATAGAGAATCCTAAAGATTCCACCAAAAACCTGTAAGAACTGATAATTTAGTAAAGTAGGATACAAAATTAATATTCAGAAATCAGCTGCATTTTTATACCACAAAAACAAACTATCAGAAAGAGAAATTAAGAAGACAATCCCATTTACAATTGTATAAAAAAAAATACTTATGAATAAATTTAACCAAGGAAGTAAAAGACTTGTACTCAGAAAATATAAGAAATTGAAGAGAAATTAAAGAAGATACAAAGAAATGGAAACACATACCATGCTCACGGACAAGAAGAATATAGTTAAAAGGTCCATACTACCCAAAGCAATATACAGATTCAGTGCAATCCCTGTCAAAGTACCAATGGCATTTTTCACAGAACTATAACAAATAATCCTGAAATTTATATGGAATCATAAAAATCCCTGAATAGTGACTGCAAGCCTGCGAAAAGAAAAACAAACCTGGAGTATCATGCTACCTGATATCAAATTCTACCGTGTTTCCCTGAAAATAAGACCTAACCAGACCATCAGCTCTAACATGTCTTCTGGAGCAAAAATTATAATATAAGACCCGGGTCTTATATAAGACCCGGGTCTTATATAACATAAGACCCGGGTATTATATTAAAATAAGACTGAACATGGCACCTTGAGCTCAGCTGCCACTGAGCTACGGGATGGCTCAGTTGGTTGTAGCACGTCCTCTCAACCACAAGGTTGCCAGTTCAACTCCTGCAAGGGATGGTGAGCTCTGCCCCCCGCAACTAAGATTGAACACGGCATCTTGTGCGGAGCTGCCACTGAGCTCCTGGATGGCTCAGTTGGTTGTAGCATGTCCTTTCAACCAGTAGGTTGCCGGTTCAACTCCCGCAAGGGATGGTGGGCTGCACCCCCTGCAACTAACAACAACAGTAACTGGACCTGGGGCTGAGTTGCGCTCTCCACAACTAAGATTGAAAGGACAATAACTTGACTTGGAAAAGTCCCGTAAGTATACTGTTCCCCAATAAAGTTCTGTTCCTCTTCCCCAATTAAAAAAAAAAATCTTAAAACCACAATGAGATACCACCTCACTCCTGTTAGAATGGCTATCATCGATAAATAAAAAACCAACAAGTGTTGGTGAAGATGTGGATAAAAGGGAACCTTCGTGCACTGTTGGTTGGATTGCAAACTGGGTCAAAAACAGTGTGGAGGTTCCACAAAAAATGAAAAATACAACTATCTTATGACCCAGTGTATAATTTCACTCCTGGGTATTTATCCAAAGAAATCCAAAACACTAATTTGAAAAAATATATGCACCCCTATGATTACTGCCATGCTATTCACGATAGCCAAGATATGGAAGCAACAGAAATGCCCATTCATAGATGATTAGATAAAGAAACTGTGGTATATTTATACAATGGAGTCTTTATTGTGCTATAAAAAAGAATGAAATCTTATCATCTGCAGCAGCATGGATGGACCTAGAGGGCATTATGCTAAGTGAAATAAGTCAGCCTGAGCAAGACAAATACCATATGATTTCACTTATATGTGGAATCTAAAGAACAAAGAACAAACAAAACAGAAATACTCAGATGCAGAGAACAAACAGATGGCTGCTAGATAGGAGGGGCGTATATGGTAAAGGTGAAGGGATTAGGAAGTACAAAGTGGTAGTTACATAATAGCCACAGGGATGCGAAATACAATATGGGGAATATAGTCAATAATGTAAAAACTATGTATCCTGTCAGATGGGTGCTACTTATTGAGGGGGATCACTTCCCAAATTATAAAAATGCCTAACTACTGTGTTGTACTCCTAAAGCTAATATAAAATAATACTGAATGTCACCTATCATTAAAAATAAATATATATATAGTCATGGGATATAAAGTACAGCATAGGGAATATAGTCAGTGATATTATAATAGCTATGTAGTGTCAGATGGGTAGAAGACTTGCTGGAGTTATCACTTTGTGAGGATGTAAATGTCTAACCAGTATGTTGTTTTGTACACCAAGAACTAATTTTAAAAAAGGAAAATAAGGATGGTATTCTATTGGATATAAGCGTTCATTCGATGAGAAAACCCTATGGTCATCGTTTATCAGGTTTTTCCCTCTCATCCAACAAGTTCTTATCAGCAATAATGGCTGAATTCAATATTTAATCTCATCTGGAGAAATCAAGTGTCATTTGGAAAAAGCCACTTAAGTGATTTTATCTCCTATACCTGAACTTGAAAATCTGTGCTCAGGTTTCCCTTCTCAACATTATGATGTAAGAAGTATCTGGGTTACTATAAAAGACAAAAATAAAAACTAGAGCATAAATCTGATGGACCTTACATGAATCACATTAAGTGGCAGATGTTAAATTTGTTTGGACACTTCTGTCAAATAATTTTCATACCTAGAATTTGGTAAATGGTTAAAATTCAAAGATAAATGAGCTGAGGAAATATAGAATAGAGTAATACAGTAACTTAGGACAAGTAAAAAGTTGGTAGTTTTAGCCAAATGAATGAAGACATTAACTTCCACAGTGGAAGTCAGTGGAAAATACAGTGACATTAACAAGAACTAATCCCAAAATAATTTTTCAGAAAGGGTTCAAGATGAAATCAGGGAACCCTTATAGGGTACACTAACCCCTCTTTACTGGTCTGAGTTTTCATTATAGCTGCAGATTCCCTAGTGGGATTCTCAACTGCAAAAATCTAAACAAGAAATTATACACTGGGTCATAAGATAGTTCTATTTTTCATTTTTTGTAGAACCTCCACACTGTTTTCCATAGATTGCCCCAATGTGCAATCCCACCAACAGTGCACGAAGGTTCCCTTTTATCCACATCCTCACCAACACTTGTTGGTTTTTTATTTATCGATGATAGCCATTCTAACACGACTGAGGTGGTATCTCATTGTGGTTTTAAGATTTTTTTTCTTTTATTGGGGAAGGGGAACAGGACTTTATTGGGGAACAGTGTGATGACCTTGTCATGTATAGCCAGAAATTGGTCTGAAATGACTATATGGAACAATCAACCATCTTTTTCAACAAAGTGCATTACTGTGAAACCCACACATATATATAAGAAACTTCTTTCTGTGTAAGTAAAATTAAATTCAGACAAATCTAAGAGAAGTTTGGTGACTAGTGGCAGTGAGCAGTCATATGAGAAAGACCCAGCAACAGTGTTTTCTCTGCTAAAAGTCTTCTGTGGGGCTTAGGACCAATTTAAGGGCTGGCATGGACCAGGTACCTATACGAGGAGTAAGGGTGTCCTGGGTCCAATCATTATTCTGGACAAGTGTCCTCAAAGTTTGCTGAGGGCTGTGAAGCTGCAGCCTGCCTCACTCTTTAAAGAAGGAAGTAGGGAGGGACCACCGCACGGCTGGAACACAGAGGTAGGGAAGCCACACTTCTGTGTCTGGTCACCAGATTCTGAAGATTCAGTATGTTGAGTATCATCTCACAAAAAGCAATCTTATTTCTAGGAGTAGAGTATGTTAAAAAATATGGCAGCCAAATATATGGTGATGGAAGGAGAACTGACTCTGGGTGGTGAACACACAATGGGATTTATAGATGATGTAATACAGAATTGTACACCTGAAATCTATGTAATTTTACTAACAATTGTCACCCCAATAAATTTAAAAAATAAATTAAAAAAAAATATATGGCAGCCAGCCCAGATCTTTGGGAGTGGAGAACAGGATATGACATGTTCATCATTACAGAACCAAGGCAAAGGGAACCCTGGAAACTGAAACCTGTGGCTTACAGATGAAAGAGAACAATGTTCTGCCTCATAGGTCCCAATCTCTGCTTTGGGAATTGTGACAATGATGTATCAGCCCCTAAGATAGGCGTTGGCAACGGTGAGACAAGTCCTGCCTGATGCCTGTTTCTCAGGCCTGTGAGGCATAGGTGCACACTTTTAAATGGTTGGGAAGGGGGAGGGGAAATCAAAGTATTTCGCGATACATAAAAATTATGTGAAATTCAAATTTCTGTGTCCATCAGTTATTCCTGACACATAGCCACACCCACTTGTTTCTGTACTGTCTGCTGGTGAGTAGTTGCCGCACAGAAAGGAGGCCTACAAATCCATTTACTATCTGGCCCTATGGAAAATGGGTGCCAGTCCCTGCTCTTGATGACTGAAGTTGGGCTGTCAGAAACTTTTTAAAGATTTTTTATATTCAAAGCATACACACATTTAAAAGGGAGACAAAGCCTAGAAGAAATTTTAGGATGGTTATGAAGTATCCTCAGGCAGCACTCAGACGAAAGCCCAGGGTAATCAACTCAAGGTTTAGCATTCTTCCCATTGTTTCATCACCCAGAGATTTTTCCTGAACAATCTATGAGTGTACAAGATCTCTTCAATCCAGATCTTTGCTTCTTTCTTGCTTTTCCTGTTGTTCTAATCCATGTCAGTAAACTTATTTCTTTAAAAGGTACACATAAAAGAGATAAAGTTTGATAAATGAGGAAGTCAAAAGTAGAGTTCAAATAAAGTTTACTTTGAGCCCTCAAAGATAACTATCTTCTCTTTCCCCTACCATCAATGTCAAATCTACATGACAAATATTTTTAAAAGTTACATTCAGTGTTTCTTTGGAAATAAATAAAAAAAAAATCACTGCTAGCAATATGTATGAAGAGCTGGTCAGAGGGGCTGAAAAATTCCTTTTAAGATTCCGTGTGAAGGCTGCACAACACTTACCGACTGGGATGTTTGAGGTGGTCACAGCAGTAGCATGGGATGAATGTGAGGGCATCGTCATGGTAACAATTGTACTTGTGGGAGCTTGTGTGTGTGACACAGATCCTGAAAGGGAAGAAAAAAGGAAAATTTTCAACAATGGCCTCTCTGAACACATCACAGATTCTTAAAAACCTGAGAAAAGCTCTTGGGAAAAGTTAAGAGAATTTTTCTAGCCTATTCTTTTTCTCTGACTGAAGCTGAGAAATAAAAAAATTAACTCACCACTTACGTTTCATTCTTCCCTGGCAAGAAGCAAGCATGGGGCTGCCAACTTACCAGCAGTAGTTGCTGAAGAAATGGTGTTGGTTGCCAAAATAGGTGCTACTGTTGCTGCAGCCACTGGTGTGCCAGTACTGAAGATAGTTTTCTGTAGAGGTGAGGAGGCATCCCACAGTACAGAATTATAAACAAGACCATTTCCCACTCAAACCAGGTTAAAAGCAATCACTGCCTTCAGTGTTGCAGATGCTCGGCACGTTGGCACAGTTGTGGTTTTAACCCCCAGAGTATACAGGTGGTGTTCACCTCTGTTTTTACCTGAGCCATGGTATGAAGCTGCTGTTTTGGCGTCCCCAATGCAGGGTGAGATGGCAGTGTGATTCTCGTCGTTACATCCCGGGCCTGGGCAGGACGCTGAATACTAATTGCTGCAGATGGTGGATGCTGGATAGACAAAGTCGGCCGACTGAAAAGCCAGAAAGGACATTATGATTTATAAGATGTCTGCCGAGGCAATGCAGGCAGTCAAGGCTGTTTACTATCTAGTGCTAGATTACACAGTTGTATTTTTTCATAGGTTTGTGAAGTCCACTGTTGAACCAATGAAGCAAATGGCCCATTGAGTTTCTCTCCCAAAACTGCCATGAGCCTCATGTTAAGAGGTATCAATATGTACCACGAACTAAATAAATGAATCCTTATCATTCTCAGTACCCTCCAAAGAGTTAATCAGTGTTCTATGCGAATCCAGAGTAAGCAGTACTGTAATGAATACTCTTCACTCTGTGGACAATGCTGAAGATAGACACCAAAGTTCTCAGCGTTCTGAGGGAAGATTACAGACAACCTCGATTAACAGCAGCTTAACTTATGACCCTTGAAGTACTGACCTGCCCCCACTGCAATTTTATATCATTTCTCACCAAATGATAAAAAGTTAGTTATGGTTGCCTAATGATTGAAAGGGATATCAACAGATAGTCTGTTAATTCAACTGGCCACAAGCTACTGAACTGCAACAATAGCAAGAACACCTGACAGTATAACAAAGTTGGCATCTCATATTGGGGTGTGGGGGGAACTATTTAATAAATTATGCTGTGAAGATTGTATAGCTATTTGGAAAAAATAAATTTAGATCCATATAGTACACCACGACAAATATAAAAATGATCAAAGACTTAATGGAAAATAAAAAAGTACATGGAGAGAAGATGGGAGAATTTTTTAATAACCTTGGAGTAGGAGAGAGCTTTCTATCAAAAGCTTTCAAAATCCCCAAGTATTAATACAAAAGATCAATAAATTTGACTCTGAATTAAGTAAACTTCCTACATAGCAAAACACACTATGGACAAAGTCAAAAGACTCATAGGTAAAAGTGTAATCTTCTGAATATATATTAAGAGCTCCTAGAAATCAGTAAGAAAAATAACAACCCAATAAAAAACAGGCAAAGAATAAGAATAGTTTACTAAAAGAAAACACATACGGCCCCTTAACAAAGAAAAGATGCTCACTCTCACTCAAAGGAAGAGAAACAGAAGTTAAAATACACTGAGATATCATCATTCACCTATCAGATTGGCAAAAATCCAAAAGACAGCCTACTCTGTTGTTCAAGCTGTAAGGAAACAGGCACTTTTAAACATTTGGGAAGGAGTGTAAAATGGTATTAAGTCCAAGGAACGCGATTAGACAGACAAGAGGCATCAAAATAATCACACATACCCACTGATCACTTTTGGGAATTGGTAATACAGATATTCTTGCACACATGACTAATAACCTACATATAAGGTTATTCACTGCAGTATTATTTGTGATAGTAAAGTGCTATAAACAACCTCAAATCCATTTACACAGTGAATCACCATACTGCTACTAAAAGATGAAACTCTCTAGGTCCTGAAAAGAAAAGCTTTCAATATATGTTGTTATATGAAAAAAAAAGTAAAGAGGAATATATGAATTAAACAATCTTTTGAGTAAAAAGGATAAAAGAATTGCATTTGAGGGGCCGGCCCGGTGGCTCAGGCAGTTGGAGCTCCGTGCTCCTAACTCCGAAGGCTGCCAGTTCGATTCCCACATGGGCCAGTGGGCTCTCAACCACAAGGTTGCCAGTTCAATTCCTCGAGTCCTGCAAGGGATGGTGGGCTCCGCCCCCTGCAACTAAGATTGAACATGGCACCTTGAGTTGAGCTGCCGCTGAGCTCCCGGATAGCTCAGTTGGTTGGAGCACGTCCTCTCAACCACAAGGTTGCCGGTTCGACTTCCGCAAAGGATGGTGGGTTGAGCCCCCTGCAACTAACAACGGTAACTAGACCTGGAGCTGAGCTGCGCCCTCCACAACTAAGACTGAAAGGACAACAACTTGACTTGGAAAAAAGTCCTGGAAGTACACACTGCTCCCCAATAAAGTCCTGTTCCCCTTCCCAATAAAAAAAATATATATAAAAAAAAGAAAGAATTGCATTCGAATTTGACTGTATTTAAGAAATACTGGAAGGATTCCCCGAAATAGCTATTAACAGGTTACCTTAGAAAGGCAAAGGGAAAGGAACATAGGCATCTCATGGGTGGGGGAAAGGGAGAGAGTGATACTCCTTATTGTGTACCTTTTCATGCTTTTGTATTTTAGAACTATGTAAATATAAAGTAGGAAGAAGAAAACTGGGTAAGTTGGGTTGGAAGCGTGAAAACGTGAATGAGATGTCAAGCAAGCAGTGATTTCACAACAAGGGTCCTTTTTCAAAATGCTTTAAAATCAGACCTGGTGGAACATCTGTGAATAAAGTTTATAAACTGAATAAAGGATGGTTTTCTCCCTGCAAAAAGAACTAAATGGCGTATCAGTCAAGTTCGAAGGATAGCTGAAAGCCTGGCCACAGATGGAACTACTGTGTTTCCCCGAAAATAAGACCTAGCCGGACAATCAGCTCTAATGCGGCTTTTGGAGCAAAAATTAATGTAAAACCCGGTCTTATATTATATAAGACCTGGTATTATTTATGTATTATATTATATTACATTATATTATATTATTATTATTATATTATATTATATCCGGTCTTATAATAAAATAAGACCGGGTGTTCCATTAATTTTTGCTTCAAAAGACGCATTAAAGCTGACTGTCCGGCTAGGTCTTATTTTCGGGGAAACACGGTATGGAACAAGAGAAGAAAGCCTACTATTGGAGATTGGATTTTTATTAATTGACGATGTACGTCACCAAGTACAGTGCCACAAAAGCCACATACTCCCAGCATTTACAATATAAAACATTCAGAGAGATACATGTATACACAATTAAAACAGTGACAAATTTTAGGGTAAATGAACCTAATTATGGAAATAATTTTGAAGATCCTTGTAACAAAGAATGCCAATAGAATCACCTGGAAAGGGTTTCCTTAATTCAAATTTAAACACGTTCATAATTTAAGAGGTCCAGATCATATAAAAATAAACCCCAAAAATAATATTTATATTAAGTATTTAATGTGTTTTTTAAGTGTTTCTGAAAGCACAGAATATAGTAATCTTTGATTTTCATTTACTCTAATGGAAAATAACAAGTGTTGGGCTGATCCGGTGGCACAGGTCACCGGTCGATTCCCACAGTGGGCCACTGAGCTGCGCCCTCTACAGCTAAGATTGTGAACAACGGCTCTCCCTGGAGCTGGGCTGCCATGAGCAGCCGGAGGTTGGCGTGTACTGCCGTGGGCTGCTGTGAGTGGCCGGTGGCCAGTGTGAGTGGCCAGTGGCCAGAGTGAGTGGCTGGCAACCAGCATGAGGCCGACCTAGCCGGGGGGAGCGCAAGGCTCATAATACCAGCATGGGCCACGGAGCTGTGTCCTATACAACTAGACTGAGAAACAACGGCTTGAACCGGACTGGTGGGGGGGGGCAGGGAGAAGGGGAGGAGGAAGAAGGCGGGGGTAAAAACAAAACAAGTGTTAATATATATATAATGTACATTACACACCAGATATGTTTTAAGTGCTTTATATATATTACTTAATTACTCCTCATAATGATTTCTGAGGTAGGTAATATTACTGCCATTTTTTAGGTGAGGAAATTGAGGCATTTACTCTTTGACCTAGCATTCCTACTCCCATAAATGTACCTTGAAGGTATACCATCACAAACACTCAATAGTATATGCCAAAACGTTCTTCAGTACCCCATGAGCTGGGGTACAATGCAGCCTAAAAGAATGACAGATTCTCTATGGGCTAATTTGGAGTCATCTACAGAATATACTGTTAAGTGTATGTAAATATAACATGCTGTATTTTCTGTAAGAAAGGAATGGAAAAAAGGAAATGTGTGTGTTTACCTGTGTGTATACTTATTCTCATGGAAAGAAACTCTGAGAGAGCAAATCAAAGAAAGATAAAATGGAGCCTCCCAACAGCAGATGGTGACTTGTGAGGGGACAGGGGTACTCCTGAGTTCATCTTTACATTAGCTTTGACTTTTGAACCTAATCAATATTTTCCAGGTTTAAAATAGTTAAACTGAACGCAAATCCTAAAATTAAAAACAAATTTAAACAAATATATAACTAGTATATATTAAATTATAATAAACACACACACTGGAAAGACAACCAAAAAATTAACAGGTTACCTTAGAAAGCAAAGGGATAGGAAAGGAACATGGGAAATTGGTATCTGTGGGACAGATAGGAGAGTGACACTCCTCATTGTATACTTGTTTTAATATGTTTGTATTTTCGAAATGTGAATATAAATTAGGAAAAAGAAAATGTTACTACATATCCCACAGAGAAAAGAATCACTTTAGGTGACTTTTGAACACATTCCTACTCTACTTAGTGGGCTCTAGTCTGAGGACAAAAAGAATGTGAAGTAATCTTAAACTTTACTCAGTAGTCTTATCGTTTGTAAGAGAAAAGATACACCAAGATAAAATCTAAGCAAGAAAAAAACCTGTACTGTTAAATTTTATTTAGAAATACTGGTATGACGACATGACTGTCTTTACTACATTGACCACCTCTTTCCACAGAAACAATCCCAAAGCAATGATATCTGAGAAGCATTGTGTACCCCTAGCACCCAGATCTTGGATGCTAAATACTATTCTCCACTAACATGAACCAGGAATCTTTGGCGATATGGCTGATTTCAAGACTAGGGAAACAGGGAAAGTAAAAAAGAGCCTGAGTCATCATGTTCTAGAAAGAAGAAAGTATTATTGAAAGACTCAACAGGTGTTATCAAAAGGACACCCGAGCCAGTTCAAAGGGGTTCTCAGTAGCCAAATTTGAGGCAACTGGGAGAAAAAGAAAGGTGTTTTGATTAAAACACTTTGAATAAATCAAACACCCTTGAGTCCATAGTGGGAACTCCACTCCCGAAGCCAAGCATCAAAATGATCAAGTTCAGCCAGCTAGAAAGTACTCCCAAATATGCTATGCTAATCACTATACTATTTCTCCCAATGATCAATGTTTGTTTTTAATGGCCTCAAAGGTAACTCTAGGGATAGAGATCCAATTTAGAAACTGGACATATACAGAAATCAAGGGGTTAATTTACAGGTGGACACTGACCACCTACAGTGTTTAGGTGGGTCCTTGTATTGACTTTTCTGGAGTTGAGGACAAGAATTATTACAGGTAGGGACTGCCAGTTTGATATTTTCTCCTCCTTTCGGAGAGCAGTAACAAGGAAAACTGAAAATAAGAATGCAGTCTCCATCTCTGACAAAACTAGGAGACACCTGAAACCTCAACCCACAGAACAGGTAGCAGAACTGTCAGAGGTAGCAATAACCAAGGGACACATGAACCAATGGAGAAAGGATTTCTGCAGCTATAATTTAAGGAGTAAAAATCCAGCAAAGTATAATTTCCCAAAGTGAGGAGCACACTGACATAGGAGACCAACATCTTGCTACAGCAGTGGGAGCTGGCAGTGAAGCCGACCCAGACAGGTTCTAAGATTGAAGTGGCAAAGCAGGACTGGGAATCACACAGATGCAGATTAAGTCCCATGCAGGAAACTGTGTGTGGTGGGTTCCAGCTAAGAGAGAAACTCTGCCATTTTGAGCAATCTATCTATACCAGCAGGAGAAAAATAATGGCCCAAAACTGCTCAAGCACAGGACTGAGTCAGGAAAATTTCTCCTAATGCAGTACACAGCCCAGCCTACAAGAACCAATTATAAATAGCTGATCCAGAATAAATTCAATTCATTCAGAGATGAGCACTCAGAAAGGAACCAGCAAAGGATCTATTTAAAGATGCTACAAGAAAAAAGGTAGACAGAAACAGAGAAGTTCACTAGAAATGCTTTCATGAAGCAGATGAAAATTGTGCCATGAAATAAAAACGAAATAACTGCTTCCATGAAATTAAAACACAAAGATGCAAACGTTCACTGGAAGTGATGACAAAACAATGGAGACAAACTAAATGCACAAACAGAGCTCGAGAGAGACAGAAGAAAACCATTCACTGTTTCAGGAATGAAGGCAAAATTAAATGCAGAACAAGGGAGACAATGCTAAAAACGCAGTGAGAAACACAGATCGGGAGAAAGTAAGCAGAATCTGAACGGGGGAAAAAAAAGAGTGAAAAAGGATTAGAGAAGGAAGTCATGCAAAAATATCCAACAAACACATAATTGGATGCAACAGAATGAACATATAAAGATACAATTCAAGAAAAGTTTTTACAAATATGATTTTATGCTGCACGTTAACAAGGCACACCATGTTACGGACAAAACGATGCATAATGGTCACTACAACACAAATCCTAGTCAAGCTGCTGAAATTCAATGATCAAGAATCTTAGGCAATCAGGAAAAAATATCAAGGTCCTTTAAAGGGATTGAAAAAAAAAAAATCAGGCTAACCTCAGCCTTTTCTGTACAGTATTATCCAACCCTAGAAGGCAGAGAAAATACCTATAAAGTGCTCATGGAAAGAACATAGAAACCAAAAAAATTCATTATCAGCCAAACTACCGCTTAAGTATAAGGACATCTGGGAAATGATTTTAAGCACTTGAAAAAAAATATTCGTTCTATAAGCCCTTCTTGAAGAAAGTAACAGAGAATAAATTTCATTCCATCAAATAATGAACAAAAAAAAAAAATCGAAGAACTGCAGACAGGACTGAATCTACTTAACAGAAGGGGTAAGACTTACCCCTTAAATTTTTTTTTTTAACTTTCCTTCTTTTTCTATGCCTTGAATCTATCCATCTATCCATCTATATAACAATTTTATTTAAGTGTGTTTTTCCAGGACCCATCAGCTCCAAGTCAAGTAGTTGTTTCAATCTAGTTGTGGAGGGTGCAGCTCATAGTGGCCCATGTGAGGATTGAACCGGCAACCTTGTTAAAAGTACCGCTCTCTAGCTAACTGAGCTAACCGGCCGCCCCCGAATCAATTTAATAATTACTGTTTTAGCTGGTCATTGGGATTGCAGTAGAATTCAGTGAAATAGTCTGGGCCTGGTGCTTCTCTGAGAGAGACTACTCTGAAATTTTTTTCTATTTCTTCTATGGAAATTAGTCTGTTTAAACTTTCTACCTCCAGAATTCAAAGGGAGTAAGATATTAGGAATTTATCACAGTTACATAAATAGAAAATGTATTTATGTTATATCTGACATTAGTGTTTTAGTCTGTTTAATTCACTAATGCATTTCCAGTGCCAAGAGCACTGACTGGCACATAAGAAGTACACAGTGACTATGTGTTGTATGAGTGAATGTTGAAAATGTATCAGACAAAATTCAATGTCTATTTTTCATTAAAAACTCAGTATCCTGGAAAAGACAGATACTTTGATAACATGGTTTTAAAAAAAACAACTTAACCCTAGTTTTCAGTATATACACACTTGTACCTTTTGAATTTCATCCTACCATCTGAATATATTAACTTTTTAAAGGCATTCTGAAGTTTAAATGACAACACACAGTCTATTCTATGTTGGGCAGTTGTGTCTCACTGTACCTCAGGCAATACATTCTACTTACCAAAAAGTGTCCTCATTTTATTGAAGAGGGGACTAAGGATCAGGGAAGCTGAGAAAATGGCCTAAGGTCACACAGCTAGTAAATGATAGAGCTAATGGTTGAAGGTAAGTCCTGGGCACTACTCCGCATTTCAACGTTCTCTGCTTCAGATTTTGGTGCTAGGCCCTCTTTTCATTCTACACATCCCCCCAGACAGACTCAGACACCTCACCGCTTTAACTGCAGGCCGTGTGTTGGTGACTTCTGAACCCGCATCTCTGGCATAGACAGCCCTTCAACCACTTGTTGACCACAGCCACTTGATGCTCCACAGAGAAACTTAGTATCCCCAAATGCAACTGTCTTTCTAAAACGTGCTTTCTTTCCCTTGTTTCCTTTCCATGTACTTGGCCAAGCAACAAAAAAACAGAGGTGTCTCAGACTCCTCCTTCCACTCCGCCCTGCCTCCCGCTTATAATCACTTGTTCCAGAGGGCCTCTAGTTTCTTACAGCTCTATCCCCCATATCCACTACCTCTTCTCTTGTTTAGTGAACCACTTCTTGTTTCTCTTGTCAAAGGTTTTCCCTGGCATCCACATCACCAACGACAGGAATCAAGCAAGACCACTGGAACTGTGTGCTCCTGACAAGGCTCATATCCCACAGCATTCCCCAACCCCACTTTCATAGCCTCACCACCCCAAATGGCTTGGGGACCATGAGGACAAATCCCATTATGTCTTCATCCCTGATTCTGTCACTCATATCTGAGGTCATCCCTCATCAACCAGACGTTATCCCTGTCTGGCTCCATAAATCTCTTAATTATACTATCTTCCTTTTCAAACACCCACCTTCTGGACTTACAATACACCTTTAACAAAATCGCCCAAATCCTCAACCTCTTCTCTGAATCAGCCTTACCTTCCTGCGCTAATGAATCCTGGTTCTCCCCTGAGAACACTGCTTTCCCCACAGCCTTCTAAACGGGGAGCTATTTTCTGTGTCATACACCTCTCCCCATTTACACTGTCTTTCTACATTAGCTCCCCCAGAACCCTTCCCTGGATTCCACACTCATATAGTAGCTTATCTCAACACCTCCAATTGGGTGCTTAGAAGTCAGCACAACCTTAAAACACTCCAAACCAAAGTCTCCATGAAATTCCCCTCCAAAACCAATTCCTCCAACTGTTCTCCATCTCGAGTTAATGCAACTCCCCTGCTAGCTGCACAGACCAACTCGTCTCGTTCTCCCACAGAACCTCTATGTAATTCCTCCAAAATCCTCTTGACTACCTTCAAAATTCTATTCAGAATCTAAGCACGTCTTTCTACCTCCAACAATCACCTCTCCTGGATTTCTGCCATGCCCTTCTAAATAATTTCTCTGTTTCCAACTTTCTCTCTCTACAGCCTACTCCACCTAGCAACCAGGCTGATCCAACTAAAACTTCAGATCATGGCACTGCCCTGCTCCACTCTGCCAAGGCTCCCCACTGCACCCCAGCAAGTCCAAATTCTTGGCGTGGTCTGTAAGGCCCACGTGATCTGGGGACCCTGTTACCTCCCAAAATAATCTCTTGCTGCTCCTTCTATGTGGCAAACACACCCGTCTCAGGGCCATTGCTCTGGCTGTGCCCACTGCCGAGAACACTCCTAACCCAGACAGCCATATGGCTCTCTTCATCATGTCTTTCAATTTTCTGCTCAAGTGTATTCTTATCAACAAAACCCTCCTGATCAGCTTATAGGAAAAAGCCCCCCGTATTGCCTACCCTGTTACTCCAAATCTCATTCACTCTACCCTAATTTTCCCCCAAAACACTTTTCATTATCTAAAAAACTCAATTGTTTTACTGTATGTCTCTAGACCCTAAAAATAGAAACTCCAAGGACAGGAATTTGTTTGTTCACTGCTATCCTCAGGATCTAGACCACCAAACAGCTCATTAAAAAAAGGACTCAGTAAGTTAATTATTGAGTTAAATGAAGGAATGAAGGAAAGGAGAAGGGGAGAGAAGACGGATGGATGGCAGATGGCTAGGGTCCAAATCCCCAGATGTACCTCAGTGCTGAGTCGGTAGCATGTGCAGCTGTTGTAGTGATGACTGGAGACTGAGCTCTGGTGGCTGAGACGGTCGCAACCACGGCAGGAGGGATGGTATTAGAGGTGGTCACAGGCGGACGAGACTACCGAGAGAAGAGAAAAACGTTTCACTTCAAGCAAAAGGTGAAATAAAATATAGTAAGTCAAACACTGAAAGTATAATTGGAAATGTAGGCCTTCAAATAAGTATGTTAATATCCAAATGATAGTAAATTCTCACCATTCTGATTAAGGAATTCTCTTTTCAAAGGCTGTTATAAAAATAAGACTCAGAATTAAAAAAAAAAAGTCTGATTTTGGCTGGGTAATATACAAATCCCTCCTTTCCAAATACAACTGGATAAAAAATTCTGTCATACTATTAGTACAAACTGGGATCTAACCCCGAGATCTAGAATTCCCCCAGATCTGCTGTGGTCCTGGTGTTGACATTTACACGATCACACAACCGAGTGCTGTCCACAGAGGACCTACTCAGCCCCTGGGCAGAGAGAGCTGTGGCTCTCAGGCCATTCAGCATGGCACACTGAACGCAGCAGGCACACGCTCCTATGCTCTTCGCTGGCAGAAGACTCAGGGTGCCCACATACCTCCTGGATGTTTTCACGTGGATATACTTCCCCTACCACCAACTACATCTGTGTGTAAAATTTTCACCTGACAAACTAGTTCCACACAGAACTTCATCTGCTTGTCCACTGTCAACTCTTCCATCCAGCTGCGCTTTGCGTAGTTCCTTTCCTGACCTTGTTACATGCAGTTAAATCTGCAAACTCTGCAGATCCAGCAACTCTTCCATCCAGCTGCGCTTTGCGTAGTTCCATTCCTGACCTGTCACCTCCCTTACCTACTGCACCTATCGTTGTAGCCTGATGTCTCATAAGAGGGCTGCTGTGCCATCTTCCTCTCTAGAGCTCCTAGTCGTGGTTCTCCTTTCTACAGTCCTTCCTATGCACCACACATACCACTGGGGGCCTTTCAGTACCCGAGTATGTCCTGGCAGCACTTTGAAGGCTCGGGTTGGACATGTACTACTTGGTATCATCAGCACTGTTCTTACTGTCTGAAACCCAGTGTTTCACACACACTACCAGTCTGGCTGCCAAATGTGTTTGCATTTCCACCCCCTGCATGAAATTTAGCTAGATTAACGTTTCATAGGTATTTCATTGATCATACGTTACTGTGTTCAAAAAATGTAGTGGCTCTCTGCAGTGTACAAAATCAACTTACACTCCGTATCTAGAGTTCTGAATTTAGAGATACACCACCACCTAGTAATGCATTATACTTCGGTAGTACTGGCCACAAATTTCCTTCAAATAGCATGGACCATCTTCCTTCAAAACCATATATATATATGTGTAAAACGTTTAGGGGATTCATAGCTCCCTGTCCACGTTAAAACTCCTGTTTTAACTAGCCTTTACTAAGCATTGTGCATAATCACCACTGTCTCCCTTGCCATGGTTCAGAGTATTGCCCCCCCGACTTCCTCTTCACTTCTCTGAATCCCCATTACCAAATCCATCCTCACAAAAAGCCTTCCCTTACTACCTCTTCTAAACTCCTATAGCAGGTCACAGGACTGGATACAATTCAACCTTCCCCACATCTTAGCAACTAGACTAAAAGTCACTTCAGGCCCAAGGTCTGTCATGGTGCCCAGCAGAACGAATGACTGCTGGGCAGGCCCTGGATTCTCGCCGGTCGATCCCACACCCTGGACGTGCCTGGATCGGCTGGTGAATGATGTGCTGCACCGCTGGCTGAGCTGTGGCAGTGTTTGGCAACTGGGAAGTCGGCCTCAGGACAGTGGTCACTTTAGAACTAGACATCACAGCAGCAGCAGCTGCACCTAGAAGAATAATTCTTTGCATGAGTATGGCTCACAATTTAAATATGTCCAATTATAATCCCTAGGAAAATCATCGGAATTTCTAAAACTTCATATGTCAGTGTTCACCTGAAGTGCTGTATGAATACATCCTATTTCACCACACAGAAAATTAAGATAACACTCACTCAAGGGTTGAGATTTAATAAATCTGATAATCTGTACTGCTTCTTTGAGGACACTCTTAAATGAAAATGGCTACACGTGTGCAGCCATGGGCACACAATGAACACTAGAGCGTGGGGCCGCCGGCCTGGGTCCAGCCAGGGTCCACCACTTTAACCCCGAGAGTGAGAGTTCAGTGGAATCACCACTGCCTCTGCACCACCAGTGCAAATGCCAGCACTGTGAAAAGGCAAACGACGTCTTAGTGTCATCATGAAAATAGTTTTGACCTTACACAGACCCCCTGTGGTCTGTGAACCTCACTCTCCGAGTTCTGTTATGACCGAGTAAACCTGCTTTTGTATTTGCTAGTTTGATTTCGCAAGTAATGATTTTATACTCTCCAACAGAAGATAACAATTTCTTATCAAGCAATTGAGAAAACTCATTACATTTAATACTTCTTAACCTATTAGAACTGAATTATAAAAATAAATTCATTTTATTGCTATGCGAGTAAAAATTTTTGAGTAACCATTATCTCTAAACTTAAAAAATATTCAGTATTAATATTTGTGACTCTTATTTCTTAGAAATGAAGGCCATGTTCAGGCTACCATAGCCTTGAGGAGTTCCTCATTAAAGAGATGATTTTTAGGCCACACTAAAAATTTGAATTGCTTTAAGTTTAAACACACGTATACACACTTGCTATAATATATCAACAACAAGTACATACTAGACCCCTCTAAAAATGTATATTGCGCTTACTTCGGCTGTCCTGCAGCTTTAGTAAGCTGGATACGGTTTGTGTTACCGTGTCCTCTACCAAACGTATGTTGCATTGCAAGAGTTTGAACAGCACAGGCAGTCTACCTCGAGGTAAATGCGAAGCTCCGATGTGCAGAGGGGGCCCGGGAGCACTGCTGCGGATAATAGACATCTGCACGTTTGTGGTCATGATGTGATGCAGGTTACTGGGGTGGCCCTGCAACACAGGGTGGGGGGGGCAATGTCATCTGCTTGGGCTTGTGTTTGGCGAATGTGCTTAGCCATGGCTTCTAAGAAGTCCACTGCCTCCAAATGTGGGTTAGGTTGTTCCTTTCATACAGTGAGTAACCCAAGGAAAGCCCTTCGGCTTTCTTTACACAGCATCCTACATGACGACTGTGCCAGCAGGCAGGTGTAAGACTGTGAGGATGCACCAATCGCCTTGAGCCCAGCGAGGTGCTAGATCCCTGTAACAGACGACAGAAGTGACTGTCCACTTTTGGACTCTCATCTTTAATATCAGTCTTTCACACTTGTTTTCTTTCTTGGCCAAAGTTATTTTTTTCCTGTCCTCACTATTTCCTTCAACGCCACTGCAGTCATCCATTCTGTATTTCTAAGTAAATGTCAGGTAGTATTCAGTAGGTACCCCCGTACCAGTTCCTCAGCTCAGCCCTGAAACATACCTTCCTCACACTCTCCCAACCCTGCTGACAGTGCTTCTCAGGTATGTGTGTTGCGGGAGGGCGGAGGAGAAGGTTCCCAGTACTTCTGAGAGTACTCAGCAGTATGACAAAAGGAAAACAACACAGGACATCTTTTTGCAATACCAATGTTTTCTTGAAAACTTGAAGGGAAAAAGTTTTGAGATTCAGTTGTTTTCACTGGTAATATAAAATATTTAAATAAATCAAATACATATTATGCAGTAAGACTATTATTTCAATTTTTTTTTTTTAAGTTAAAACACAAGACTTTAAAATAAATGTTCATGATTGGTGGCTGCCTGAGGGAACCACTGAAGAGATATACCTTTGCTCCCTGAGAAAAAATGACTGTGAGGTTGTTCTCAACCCCCAAGGACGTGGGCTGTCTTCTCTAGATCTGCAGCATATCTCACACTGAGGGTGGAGCCGCAAACACAAGACAGGCTCAGGGCCCACTGGCTAAACGACAAAGACCACTGAGCACACTGCTTTACTTCCGGTAGCTGTCCTTTTCTCTCATACCTATCTTCCCCTTGTAGATATCAGTGACCATTTTTTATTTAGTACAGAGCCTAATGTACTGCTGGCATTCAATAAACAATGATCGACAGTTTGGCATCTCAGTTTGAAAATCAGCAAATTAAGAGGAAAAAAACCTGTTGTCCACTGATTGTTGCCACAGGAATGGCTGAAGCTTGAGGGATGCTACTCTCCATGGTAACGGTAACCTGCCCTGGAACCTTGGGGGGAAGTGACAAGGTAGAAGGTGGAGCAGGAGCAATGGGACGGCTAGGCATGGTGGGCTTCGGGGGCGGCTGCAAACAGAAAACCACACGAAATATATCAACAACTTTTTACTAGTGATGCATTTCATTCTATAGTTTAAAGTACACAAATCAACCCTGAAGAGTGCCAGGAAAGATGCCCGGAGCCTTACGTTTGATCTCTCAGCATCACAGCTTTTGCACTGATGTATTAGCATTTCCATTTTACAGACAGATGAGGAAATGTGCAAAGCAAGGCTAAGTCACTTGCTCAAAGACACACAGACAGTAAAATCTAGACCTGGCAATAAACCCCGTATCTGTATAGCTCCTAGCCCAGTCTTTCTTCTATACAACGCTGTCCTTCTCCCCAAGTTTGGGAGGAAGTAAACAAAATTTTCAGTGCCTGAAACATAACCATAAGGTAATACACAAGGTGATATTCTCAGATACCCCAAATTAGTAAGCTACTGAAACAAAACCTTGGAGAAGAGTGCCATTCCAAGATAAAATGAGTCAGCAGACCCATAACATAAATAAAATCAATGTCAAATGGATACCAGAAAAGACCCTGTGATGCCAACTGCCCAGCGGCACAAGAAAAAGCACTGCAGAACAGCAGAACTCTGAAATACAGAGAAGAGCTGAACTGACAGGTCAAAAACCCGAACCAACCAAACCAAAAACCTATGAGCCTAAGGTACAGCCTAAGACTTCGTGAAAATTGTCAGGAATGTATTAGCCAGTCTTCAGCTGTGGTTCAATGTGAAATTTTAAACCTCGCCATTACCTTCATAAGTCCCTCCGAAAATGAGAGTGGCACTGCTGGCGTCAGATGTGCTGGTGGGGCTGTCACTGTGACAGGTGTGCCCGAGGCCACAGCATGGTGTGTAGACAACATCTGCACCTGTGGGTAGGGCCTTACCACGACAGGCTCTTGCTTCTCTTCACGGGGCTGCAGGGAGCTGCTGGAGCCCAGGTGCTCCCTGGCAGTGACTTCAGCATCTCGACTAGACTCATCATTGACTATAAAAGACATTAAAGGGAATACAGCATGTCATATCCTTCCAACATTAGTTAATACAGCAGCACATACAAGAGTAGTATTTGCAGTTAAGTTTTGGAGCCGATAAACTAACCATGTCCTTGTGAGATTTTCTTCAAAAGGAGAATTTGGGCAGTAGATTCCCGATGGACATAAAATCCAAGAGTCCCACATGTGGAACACAGGACTTGCTTGGAATACTGTGGCTTTCCCACTCCTCTATGAACAAAGAACCTCACAGCTATATAAAATGAGCTCAAATAGTTCAAAGTGCAATACAAGATACAGACAATTTCATTTGAAATTTATTTAAAAAGTTATACAAACCTAACATTAAAAGATAACTTAAGTACAGTCTTAAGTCCAAGAACATGTAATTTTTGTAAACAAATTTCTCAGTCCAAATCCCTACAGAGTGAACATGGCAACCTCTATCATTATTGCAACCAACATACCCTCTGAGGCTCAACAAATCCACTTGCAGGAATGTGTCCTATCGATACAGAGCATATGTGTAAAAAGAGTTATGTACAGGTTATTTGTTTCAGCATATTTATACTAGTAAAGAAAGTGAAAAAAACATACATGCTCATCAACAGGAGACTGGCTATGTAAATTATGTGTACTCCCACAACAGACTACCGTGCAACTATAAAAATAAAACAAGGAAAGCCTTTAGGTACTCTTATGGAAAACTTGTAATATAAAGAGGATGCCAGGGTGGCCGATGGCTCAGTTGTTTAGAGCGCGAGCTCTCAACAACAGGGTTGCCAGTTCAATTCCCACGTGAGCCAGTGAGCTGCGTCCTCCACAACTAGATTGAAAGACGACTTGCAGCTGATGGGCCCTGGAGAAACGCACTGTTCCCCAATATTCACCAATAAAAATTTTAAAAAATAACATAAAGAGGATGCCAAAAAAAATGTTTTAAGAAAGGAAAAAACAATTAAAATTGTAATACTCAATATATACCGAAAACAAAAGATAAATACAAGTCATGTGTATACAAATTTTTGGCAACCCCGGTATATTATGAAAAATTACATAACATATAGATGACAAGAACAAGATACAGAACTGTGAAAAAGTAAACAAAATGCACACAGAACATACATGCATATATATTTGTACATAGATAAAATATCTCCAAAAGCACCTTGGCTGCCTGAAGAGAAAGAAAGTGGACAGGGGACAGGGATGGGAAAGATACTTTTCACTGTATACTTTTTTTCATTTGGAATTTTGGGCAATGAGAACACGTAACCTATTTAAAAATCAAGTTAAAAATCAAGGAACTCATGTAATGATGGAAGAGAGTTTGTGAAAATATTAACTCATTCTTGTCCATCACTTTTCCGAAATAATATCATTATTTTTCTGGGGAAAAAAAAAAAAATTATAGTTACGGAAAAAAATTTAATTGTTTGGGAAACTATAATGCAAGTAAAGCTGCTCCCAAAGGCATCAGCAGTTAATATTTTCGTGAAAACTCAGATGCTTCTCACTTCTTTAATTTTGGGTGGGTTTTTATTTAACTTTTTAATTGAACTATTTAACTTTTTAACTTTATTTAACTTTTAATTGAACTTTCATACAGACAAGTGCACAAATGTTAATTGTGCAGCTCAATGAACTTTCATAAAGTAAATACACCTAAGTACTCAGCATCCAGCTCAAGAAGCGAAACATTACTGGTTCCCCAGAAACCCGTTCCGTCCAATTCCAGTCCCTATCCCTCCCAAAGATACTAACTTCTAATACTATAGATTGAACTTTATGTAGTCTCATAACAAATGTCTCACCCCAGTGTGTCTCGTCTCTTTCACTTATAGGTATGAGATTCATCCATGTTACTGCACATAGCTATGGATCTTTCATTCTCAGTATGCCATTGCGTGAATAAACCAAATTATCTACTTTACTGTTAATAGGCATTTGCCCAGTTTTCTGTTTTTTTGCTATTAGACATAGAAGTGCCAGTAATTTTTTTGCACGTCTTTTGGTGAACATACGAGGTGTGATCAAACAATGTGGTGAATATTTAAAACAAAAATAACAGTAAAAGTGACATTTCCATTAATCCCCCTCAAAATACTTCCCCTTGCTTTGAATACACTTATCCCAGCGTTCTTACCCCTTTCTGAAGCAGTTCTGAAGTTCTCTTCCATGAGTGTCTTCCATTGAGCTGTCGAAGCGATGAAGAGTATTTTGAGGGGGCTTAATGGCAATGTGTCTTTTACTGTAACAAATTTTCTTATTTAAACATTCACCGGTATTGTTTGATCACACCTACATAGTATGTCCAATTTCTATTTGATATATCTCCAGAAGTGGAACTGCTGAGTAATATAGAATACACACTGCATCATTTTTAAAATGTTAAACGGAATTCCACTGCATAGACCTATGACAGCTTTTTAAACCATTATGTCATTGATGGGCTTTGGGGTTGTTTCCAATTTTTGCTATTAACAAAAACTCTGGGATGAATATCTGTATGTACTTATATTGAGTCCTTGTTCAACGATCTCCTCAGGAAAAAAATTTCTAAAAGTGCTGAGTGAAAAGACGGACGCATATTTAATATTTTGCTATATATTGACTTTGCTCCCAGGTCAGATATTTTAAAGTTTGATTTTTTTTTTTTAAACTTTTATTTAGTTAAGTGTGTTTTTCTGGGACCCATCAGCTCCAAGTCGAGTAGTTGTTTCAATCTAGTTGTAGAGGGCGCCGCTCACAGTGGCCCAAGTGGGGATCAAACCAGCAACTTTGTTGTTAAGAACACCGTGCTCTAACCAACTGAGCTAACCAGCCACCCCTACAAGTTTGATTTTTAAAACCACGTTATTGATGTATAATTTACATACAATAAAATGGCTACTCTAAGAGGTAGAGTTTTCAATTTTACACACACACACAAAAATACATGTATGTATCTATACATATATCTATACGTAGATGTAGATGTATATAGATACATACATATATATATACAGATATACACACATATACATATATGAACAAACTTTATCACCAATAACCTAGGAGGATAGCTGGGTCAAATGGTGAGTAAATATTTAACTTCATATGAAACTCCAAGTATTATACCTTCCAAAGTAGTGGTATCACATTATGTCCCCAGCAGCAGTGTATCAGAGTTCCAGTTGCTCCTCATCCTCAGCAATTCTTGACACACACACATTCTAGTGGGTGTACAAGCGGCCACCTCACTGTGGTTTTCAGTAGCACTTCCATGATAACTAGTAATGCTCAACTCCTTTTTATGTGCTCATAGGCCACTTTCATATGTATCTACCTTTGTGAAGTGTATGTTCCTGTTTTTTGTCCATTTTTAACCAGATTTACTGAGGTACAACTTACACATAAACTCCACGAATTCCTTGTGCAATCGGTTAAACTTTCACAGAAGTACACAGTACTAGAACCACACCACAAGCATGATACAGAACATTTTCCATTCCTCTAAACGTTCATTCTTGCCCCCTTTGCAGCAAATTCCCTTCCTCCCACACCTACTCCTTACAAACCATTGATCTGCTTTCTATCACCACAGCTTTGTCTTTTCTGGAATTTCATATAAACAGAATCATACAATATGTGGTCCTTTGTGTCTGGCTCTTCTCTTAGCATAACGTTGCTGAGGTTCATCCATGTTGTTGTGTATACTGGTAAGTTTGTTCCTTTTTATTGCTGAACAGTATTCCATTGTATGCATAAATCAAACTTTGCTTATCTAGTCTCTAGTTAATAAAATAGGGGTGTTCTTCAGTTTGGGGTTATTATAAACAATGCTTCTATGAATACTGAAGTGTAAATCTTTGTATGTACGACATACATTTTCATTTATCTTGGAGTCAATACCTAGGAATGGGATTGCTGGGTTGTATGGAAAATTCATGTTTTATAATGTACTGCCAAACTTTTCCCCATATTTGCCAACAATGTATGAGTTCTACTTGCTCCACAGACACATCAAAACTTGGCATTGTTGGTCTTAATTTTAGTCCTTCTCACTGTGGTTTTAATTTGCACTGCCCTGAGGATTAATACTGTTGAGTATATTTTAAGTGCTATTTGGCATTTAAATAGGGTCTGGTGAAGTGTCTAGTCAAATATTTTCCCCAATAAAAGAAATCAGCCTGTTTATATCTTTTTACTATTGAGTTACAAGAGTTCTTTATATACTCAGGATGTCAAGTACTTTGAGGATATATTGATCGTAAATGTCTTCTCTCAGTCTATGGCTTGCCTTTTTGTTTTTCTAACGGCGTCTTTTGAAAAGCAGTCATTTTTAATTTTAATGATGTACAATGAATGTATCAGTTGTTTCTTTTATAGTGTTTTTTGTAACTTGAGCAATTTTTGCCTACCCAAGGTCACAAACAGCTTCTCCAATGTTTTCTTTTAGAAGTTTTAAGTTTTACATTAGGTCTATAATAATACATTTCAGTTTTTGTGTATGGTGAAGGTAAAGGTCAAGGTTAATTTTTTTCCATATGGATATTCTGGTGTTCTAGCACTATATTGTTGAACAGACTATCATTTCCCTGTTGAATTACCCATGTACTTTTGTCAAAAATCAATTGACCATTACGTGTGGGTCTATTTCTGGATTTCCCACTTTGTTCCAATGATCTATATTTCTATCTTTATGCCAAAATTACTATCTTGATTAGCATAGCTTTATAGCAGAGTCCTCCAACTTTCTTTTTTTGATCAAAATTATTTTGATATTCTAGGTCCTTAGGTTTCCATATAAATCTTAGATTCGGGCTGTTAATTTTTACAAAAGAGCCTGATAGGATTTTGATTAGGATTTCTCTGAATCTGTATGATAGATCCCTTTGGTAGAACTAGTATCTTAAAAATACTGGATTTTTCCAATCTATGAACATGACAGATCTTTCCTTTTATCTAGGTCTTTAATTTCTCTCAGCAATGTTTCATAGTTTTCTAACTCCAAGTCGTATACGTATTTTGTTAATTTGTCCCTAAATCTTCTGGGGTTTTTTTATGCCATTGTAAACACTTTAAAAATTTCACTGTTCATTGCTAGTATTTAGAAATAGAATTGATTTTTTTATAAACTTTTATCCTGCAACCATTAATTTCATTTATTAATTCTAACAGCTTTTTATATTCTTTAATATTTTCTGCATACGTGATCTTGTTGTTTGTGAATAAAGATAGTTTTACTTCTGTCTTTCCATTATCAATTTATTTTTAACTTTCCCCAGTGTCCAAACAGATTTCCCCTAATTAAGTTTTTAAGGGAAATGGACAATTTCATAACTTCCCCCCAACTTATCTGTCCAGGAAGACTTTGATTTTTGACAATTTCATTAAGATATAATGTTCTCACCACCTCCCGTGAAGTTCTTTTTGGAACCATTTATCATTTCTTTCCAGACATCTGAAGTTCTCAATTTCAGTTTATTTTTACCAGAAAAGAATCTTGAAGCAGCAGTTAAGAGAAGTGATTGTAACCTATTCTTCTGAACTTTGAACATATACCTGAAATCCTCACATGCTTAGGATCCCAAGTGACTTCTTATAAGAGCAATAGGAAGTATAAAAAACATCTAACTGCTTACAGAAAATTTTTCTTTTTTTTTTTGAGCCACTGATGAAAAAACACACTATTCAGAAGTAAAATTATACACAATTTTGGTCTAAGTCAATGATTTCCTTTTCAACAAAATTTGAGGGCAATTATTGATGGCTGACACCTTTTTAAATGGGCAAGTTTATTCTTTGCAAAGAACAGATATTCAAAAATATTCTCTTTAGCTATGCTTTTAAATTATTCTGCTGTGAACGTATACCAAAGACAAAACAGTGTAAAAATATTTAAGGAGTAAGGAACTTAAGTGGCTTTACAAGAACTAGTTAACTACTACTTTGTGCATTACACTATATAGCAAGCATAATACATACAAAGGTGCATGAGACAGAGAAGCTCCTGGCCTTCACTGCAGGGGGTTGCAGGGCCATCTTTTTACTGGCTATATATAGAGAAAGAGACTATTTGGAGTTCTTCAGCTTGCACATTGTAGGATGCTCAGCAGCATCCCCAGCCTCTAAATATCAGATGCCAATAGCACCTCCTAGTTGTGACCACCAGAAATGTATTCAGACATTGCCAAATATTCCCTGGGAGGCAAAATCAATCATATGCCACTGAGCACCACTGATCTGCTGCACTCCAAGGGTCTACAACTAAAAATCAAGCTGTACATACGTGTATATATACTGTTTTTAGCCTCTTTTCCTAGATAGTAAAGAAGGCAAGACCTATGCCTTACGCACCTTTGGGTTCGCTCATGGCATTGATTATCATACCTCTGGGCCTCAACTAACTGAGAAGACATTAATATATTTAAAAAATAGCTCTTGCCGGCATGCTTACTGTAATTTTCATGTATATTCTAGTACATGTAAATGAAGTGATTAAAACAGGAATGAAAAAGCCTTGTTTAAATTAAAATTGCAATATGTCTTTTCTCTAAATTTGATAACCTATTAGTATTTACTAAAACCCCAGAAGGAATTTGCTAATTTTTAAATTAGAAAACTGAGTATTTTTTAAAGTGGAAAGCAATATAGAAGAATGTCACATATCTCACCTGTAGCTGCTGGGTTTATCAAGCCTGCAGCACCACTGTTTGCAATCTGTGAAGGAGCTTGGCTTAGCCCAGTGGAAGGAGTGCCTAACCGAGGAAACTGTTGAGAACTCATTTCCACCTGCAGAGCATACAGTCATATGGTTATTACTGGATTCTGAGATTAAAACCTATAATGAGAAATTAAAGCATCTTTAGTACCTGTATCTTCCCTCAGAAAAGCAAATGCGGCATCATTTATCTAAAACAATTACTTGTGATCAATATACAGTTCAGAAATGATCTAAATTCTTTGTTTTTGATGGACATAGGTTCAATTAATAGTAAAATCGTTAACAGTTAACATGGTGTGGGGGGATACTATGACCCTCCATAAATACTTGTGGATTGCCACAAAAATCCTGCACAACAGCCACAATACATCAACACAACACGTATGTGTCTGTGTAAAGTTTTATGGCAAATGTCATGTCCCTTTGAAAGACTTAACCCTCACACCAAGGTGAACATTGTCATCAGTAAGTCATAGGAGGCATCGGAGAAGAGACGTCCTGTCCTAAGAATCAGAAACCTTACATTAAGACCTGATCCAAGAATTCTCAAATGCTTTTTCTTGCATAGGCCTCCCCTTACCTATTTCCCTTCCCCCCATTTTTCACAGCCCCCCCCCCCCCCCCCCCAGTGAGCCAGAGGGACCCAAGATCTTCACTGCCTTCTCTAAAATCGACCGCCCACTTTTCCCTCAGGAGCCAGGCTACGCCGATATCCCCGATTCGCCCGCAACCCCACCCCCACCCACCCCAGCTGAGATCGCAGAACACAGGTTTCCAGACACTGCGGGTATGAAACTCCGTCTGGGGTCCGGGGACAGGCGTTCCGGGGAGCCCCAGGACAAGCAGTGTGCCTTTACCTGCAGCCGCCGCCCGCCGCCCGCCCCTCCCGCTTCCATCTCGCCGGGTTGGGGGTGCCGTGTAGGGCCCATCTCGGTGGTAGCGCTAGATTCCGGGGTCGTGGAAAGGACTCGTGCGGAGCGCGTTTCGGGCCCGCCGCTGTCCAGCCCCTCGGCCCCTCTCACCCCGCCGCGGTTCTGTTCCAGTCCTCTTCCCCCGAACCTGCCCCTACCTCCCCCGCCCGCCCATTGGCCCCAGGAAGGGCGCGTCACTCGAGGGCCGGCACCAATCCGCCGCGGCCTGCGCGCTCTGATCCCGCCCCACCCTCCCGCCGACTGCCAGCCAATCAGGCACGAGCCTTGTCCGCGTAGCCCAAACTCCTCGAGATGGAGCCAATAGCAGAGAAAGAGCAGCTCTCCCTGCGAGGGGGGCGGAGAGCTGGAAGGCCCCGCCTCGGTCGGGGTCTAAAAGCGGCGGGCGCAGGGCCCGGATGTGGAGAGTCACTTTAAACTCCTGTAGGAGCCAAACTCTCGGGGTGCCCGCCCGCGCTCCCCGGCCGCTTTGCTTCCCAGCCAAGGCCCACGCCCGCCACGCCCCCAAGCCCGAGTCAGCCCGACGCCTCTTCTTTCCTTGCCGTAGGACACCCGGCCCCTACCACTGGCCCAACCGCCATGCCCAGCTTGCCACAAAGCCTAGGTCTGAGCCGCCGGAGACGCGGCACCGCTGCCCTTCCCCGGGGACGCGCAGCGGGACGGACGCTGCAGCCCGGCTCTGCCGCCCCGCCCCCTCATCTCCTCCCCTCCCCTCCCGGGCGCCCGTCCCGCCATTACCTGGGTGCTGCGCCGAGTGGCCACCGCGCCCCCTCGAGCTCGCTGCCGTGCGCTCTCCGCCTGTGGGGCCGACGTCCTCGGCTCCGGACCCGCCGCCGCCGCCGCCGCCGGGGCGCGAGCACTCTGCCCCCCACCCCTCAGCCCAGGGCCGCTGCTTCCGCCGCCGTAACGAGCCCCTCACCTATTGGCTGGAGCAGGCCCCTCCCTCACCGAGGAAAGCCAGTCACCGCTCAGTCTGAGCGGGAGAGCGGACGGGCCTGCCCCCCGGAGTCGCGGAGGCCTCAGGGAAATGTAGTCCCGGCGCCAGGAGGGCAGGCCTGGGCGGGGCTCCCGGAGACAACACCCGCCTTTTGCTGTCTAGAGTTGTCTGGCTTTTCTCTTTGCTTAGTGTAAAGATAATAGATCCCGCCCCTTTACCTCAGCAGGCCGCGAGGGAAGTGCGGCGCGGGAACAGGGTAATGGAGAAGGCTGGTTGCAGCGGGGGAAGAGGTCATCGCAGGGCCGGTCGAGGGTTTTCCTGACTAGGCTCGCTTCCCCGCGCTCCGAGTGGGACTTAATACACCACCGAAAGCCACGGACCGCAAAGCCTGCGCACGGTGGGAGGATCAGGGTGCCGATCTGGGGAGACTCTATCGGGTTTGCCTGTCCCAAGGCTGAGCACCCTCTGGTTAAAACAGGCCGGCTAGGATAGCAGTTCCTGGCACAGGGCTCGGGCACTGTGCACCTGCTCAGTTTTTTCCAGTTGCAAAGAAGCGAAGGGGGGATGGTGTTGATTTGTTGTTATTTTGGGGAGATTTAAGGGTCGGAGTTTATACACCTGTTGAAGTCTTAGACAAAGCTGGTGAAGCAAACTTTTGGTCTGATAATAAAGATTACGTCCCCCTTCCTGCCTTCCCAAGGTAATAATTGAGACCAGGAGTTTTGTGACTAGTTAAATAAACGGGGCGTAAATCCCTTCTTTCTGTCGTGCCCAGCTGTGTAAGATAACGGCTTGCTAGGATGAGTCTCAAACCCATCCTCTTTCCTCAAGCCATTTTCCTTTCTTACTTTCTTCCCTTATCAAATTTCTTCTGAAAGAGCTGCTGCAATACACTTTAGCCTCGTCTCCTTAGGCAGTCTCCACCCTTGTTGGATTCTGCTCCTGCCACCCTTCTCAAAATGCTCCCTAAAAGTTGCCAGTGACCTACTCAACTTCACCCGGTGGTCCTTAGTTCTCATCTTGTCTAGCTTACTGACGGTAATTCCTCTTTACAATGTTCTTCCCTTGGCCTCTATAACCACCCTCTCGCCGGGTTTTACTCTTATTCCTATCAATCTCCATTATCCCCCCCTCCTTCACAGATACTGTATAGCATTTTCTAAGACTCCAACCCTCTTTTAATGCTATACTGTCTTCCTAACTTGTTTAGCCGTCTCTTACAGTTTCAAATATAACTCTTGAAAATGACAAAATTTTATGTACACGGTGATTCTCTTTGAGTTGCACACTGACAGTTCCACCTGCTGTACCAATCCATATGTGTCTTACAAGCCCCTGGAATTTACCATATTGAACACATTGATTTGCCTCCTCTCTGCACTCCTGACTTCTGGTTTTTGTTAATGGCATCGCCATCCTCTCTGACTTTGGTTTTATTCTTGTTTCCACTCTTCCATCTCCCAGAGTCACCATATGTACCTCTCTACCCCCTTTCTAGTCACTTCCATAGCCTTGCCTCAAGCTTTCGTTATTCTTGTCTGGATTATAGTAGTGCTGCCCCAACTCAAATCTCTTCCTACCCTCAATCTGTCCTCCACAGAGTTCTTTTTCTGAAGCATTAAACTGAGCCTGTCCTTTCCATCCATGATGTTGTAATAACTTTGGAATATATTCTAAACCTCTAAGCCCTGTATTCAAAGACCTTAATAATTTAGTCCCTCCAGCCTCTCCAAACATTGGATGCTCTCTCAACAATAGTTTCTACCAGTGCTCCACACAATTTGGCCCCAGGGGTTTGCTCAAGCCTGAAGTTCCTTCTATAGGCCTCAACCCTCAGCAATCAGCCAGCAGAGTGCTGCCAATTCTACAATGCCTACCTGGAAAGAAAATTATTTATATTCTCCAGGAAGCCTTCCTTGGATTCCTCGCCTTCCCCTGCCCTGTGGGATATTTTCATGGAACTTCTCCAGTCCCTCTGTCACAGCACCACTCTATCTGCTCTGTATTCCTCCTGGAGTAGACACAGAGAGAAATCACTCGTCTTTATGTCTCCATCAACAGGAAGGATTAACATATGTTTACTGAGTATAATCACAAGCATATCATAGTACATGAACGAAGTCTGAGTTTTCCTTAGTTACTAGGGACAGACAGTATCACCCAAGTCTCCAGTCCCTCACATAGTGGACTCTTGAAGGAAATTAGATGTTTCACCAATGGTTGTGTTGCTAGGGCTGAGAATCCCCACCCACTGAGCTTGGTGTGATGAAGACAGCCTCCTTGTGCCCCAGCCAGGTTGAACCTTTCACACCTCTCAGGTTTTCAAGTCCCTGACCAGTTTCAGGGGCTTATTAGTATCCTAGGTTCTTGAAAATGATGTTGTCCACACAAGGTAGTTTGAATGGATTGAACAGACACCAACAGGCATCACACCTGCTGGGTGATTATCTAGAGAAAAACAAATATCTAACTCTTTGTGGTTCCTTTACATCCAAATCCGCCCCCCTCACCCCGGCCAATCCCCAGTCAGGGAAATCCTAGTCTCGTCCAGTTCACTCATTTGTAAAACAAGAATACTGTTACGTATCTTAACCTGATTGTATAGATTAAATGAGCTACACATATAAAGATTGTGAAGCTTTTGAACTTGCTTATATCCATTATTTTTATAACCTTCACCTGTCTGTTACCCAGGCCAAACTCAGCATGTGTCTTGTCTGGGCACCACATTCTGTACCACTGTCCTCACCCCAAATGCACCTATGCTAGGTGTGGTATGTTGTGGACAGACCCTAGGATGACCCAACATGATTTCTCTCCTGATATTCATGCCCTTGTATAATTCCTTTTCCTTGAATATGGACAAGACCTGTGACTTTCTTTTAACCAATAGAATGTGGCGAAGATGAGAGGATGTCACTTCCTTGACTGTGTTACATTATATAAGACTATCTTGCTGCCAGACTCACTCTAGAGACTCTCCTGGCTGGTCTGATGAAGCTCCTATGTGGCTCACATGGCAAGGAATTGCAGGTGGCTTATAGGAACTGCAAGCAACCTCCAGGAGTTGAGGGTGGCCTCCAGCCCAACACTTTCAAGAAGCTGGACCCTCAGTTCTACACACCAAGGAAATGAATACAGCCAACTGAGTGAGCTTGGGAGCTGATGCTTCCTTAGTTGAGCTTCTACTGGAGAACCTAGCCCAGCTGATACCTTAACTGTAGCCTGTGATACCTGGGCAAAGGACCAAGCTGAGACAGGCCTGAACTCCTGACCCACAGAAATGGTAAGATAAGAAAGGTTGTTGTTCTAAGCTGCTAAGTTTATGGCGATTTGTTACACAGCAATAGCTAACTAATACACCAAGAGTAGGATGGCATCTGATCCTAGGGTAACTATTCTATAGGCTGATGGAAGGAAATTTCTGTCTGTACTGGAATGAATGCAGCTAACCAACCTTCTCAAATCTCTCCAGACTTTGAAAGTGATGTAGAGAGATCAGAAGGAACAGGAGCTGAAAAGCCTGAGCCCCATGAACGCCATAAGAAAGCTGAGCCAAGAGTAGGCTGACGCTATAAGACAGCAAAGTACACCATGGAGTTGCCAGGGACAATGGGCAGTCAGGGCCACATGCAGAAACAAAACGGAGGGGACAATTCACCAGGCAGATGGAAAAACACCTCTTAAGCCAGAGACCAGCTACTCAGTGTCTGAACTGACCAGGAGCCTCATGAATCCTCATCTACAACCCGCTAATTATGAGACAGAATGAACACCCATCTTTAAAGCCATGCATAACTTTTTGATAAATTCACATTAACTTGAGTGTGTTTGATTGTGGTAGCCAAAAGCTGTGAAGTTAAAGTGTGATGTCTGAAGGTAGGCAGTGCAGCGTTGCTATGGTGGCTGCACAAGCTAGAAGGATCCAGATCAGTATCTTCTGCACTGCCAAATTTCATCAGCTGCCTCATGTTCCAAGTTGGCTGCACCAGCTCTAGCCATCTACTTACTCTGTTTCCACCCCAACTGGTATAATGCTAACTGGACTGCAATTCAATCCTGACACTAACCACCCACTTAGTGCAGGGGCCACAGGTTGAGGGCAGAGTCCTCCACAAAACTGCCCTCACTTCAGTTGCCAGCCACAAGTCTCAGGTGATCCCCAGGCCACCTGCACTTCTGACTGACTGGCTACAAATTTGGGGATTCTCACGAATTTATTCAATAATTCGCTAGAATGACTCATAGAACTCAGGAAAGCACTATGCTTAGAATTACAGTTTTATTATAAAGGATACACACAGGGTGATGTCTGAGAGGGACCACAGAGCTTCCATGCCCTTTCCTCTTAGAATAGGAATGTGTCACCCTCTCAGCACTTCAATGAGTTCACCAACCAGGAAGCTCCTCTGAACTTCAATGTCCAGAGTCTTCATTGGGGTTTCTCTATGTAGGCATGCTAAATTAACTCGTCGCCACATGATTGAACTCAGACACCAGCTCCCTCCCATCCGGTTGGGCAGCCGAAAATCCCTACCTTCTACCCTCTAACTGGAGGCCCACCAGAGTCAACTCATTAGCATAACAAAGATGCTCCTTTCCCCCAGGAAATCCCAGGGGTTTTTGAAGCTTGATGCCAGGAACTCAGCACAAAGCACCAGAGGAATTATTTATTATATTAAACCATTACAGCTGCATTCTAGTCAGGAGTAAAAGACAAAGAAGGCCCTATATCTTTCCTTCAAAGACATTTACTGGAAGCTGCATGGACTATTTCACTTACATCTCAATCACCAGAACACAGATACTGTGCTGCAAGGGAGCCTGGGAATATAGGTTCTTACCTTGACAACAATGTATCTAGCTAAACATAGAGAGAAACACAAAAGGTAGAAAGGAAAGTTTTTCACTTCAGCCTCTGTGGGAAGTTGACATGTCAGGAACGACTACTAACACAGCTGTAGGCAGTTTCCATGGTAACAAATGCCAGCGTCCTGGCCCCCAAATCGAGATCTAGCTGTTGCTGCCAGCAGCAAAGCTGAGAGTGCCCACATCAGCAGTTCCTGTCTGTGGTATCAGCAGGGACAGGAGAGATCACCCCTGCAGCCAGAGAAGACAACAGCACATGTCTCATGGAGCAGACAGGAAGAAGAGCCACTAGTCAATAGACTGGGTGACAGGCACCTCACAGAGGTTAGGTATACAGAACAAGCAAGCAGACCCATCGCCACCCTCAGGGAACATTACATACATACATACAGTAAAACTTCCCTGCTGAGGAAGGAGGCAGAGTCAAAGAACTAATAATTTGTGACCATTATTGTGACAATATTTTTACTTCCAGGTCTGTGTGGCTATGGAAATCTGTTAAAAACACTTGCTCAAATGTTTTTTTTTTTTTTTTTTTTTTTTTTTTTTTTTTTTAAGATTTTAATGGGGAAGGGGAACAGGACTTTATTGGGGAACAATGGTCAAATTGTTGTCCTTTCAATCAACCTTGTGGTGAGCCATCCGGGAGCTCAACAAGCCTGAGCCACCGGGCCGGCCCTCAAATGTTTTTAATAGAAGAATCCTGATTGAATGTTGTAGTGAGTAACTGCTGTTTGGCTGATCCATACTCCTTTTTAGGAACTCCTTATCTCCACAACTCCAAGTGAAATGAGGACAATCACGTGCTCTGTCCCCTGAACTTAGGGGTGGGTGTGGGCTCCTACTGGAGGAGTGAATCCTCTCCCCTGAACTGAAAATCTGTATTATAGAGACACACAGAGACTGAGTGTGCATGGAGCCCAGTCACCTGGCTGGAGCATCCTGTGCACCATGGCAGCCCCTCCAAGATCTGGTGCACAGGATGCTCCCGCCCCCCCTAGACTCTGCACATTCAGCTTTTGCTTCTGTTCTGTGTAGCTCTTTAGCATGTATCTGAATTAGTTTTCTATTGCTGTAATAACAGAGCACCACACTGAAAAAAACCCATGATTATTATCTTACTGTTTTGCAGGTCATGTCTGATGTGAATCTCACCAGGTATCGGTGGCTACTTTCTTTTCTGGAGAATCCTGGCTTATTTGGGCTGTTGGCAGAAATCAGTTCCCTGTGGTTGTACAACTGAGATCTTTGTTTTCCTGCTATTCTCAGATGAGGGCTGTTTTCAGCTTCTAGAGGCCACCCACATTTCTTGGTTTCGTCTCCTTCCTCCACTTTTAAAGCAACCGGTGCAGGTTAAGTCCCTCTCGTGTTTTGAATCTTCTCTCCTTTTTCTATATAAGTTCTCTGACCAAGGAAAAGTTCTGTATTTAAGGACTCATGTGATTAAACTGGGCTCACCTTGCTAATCCAGGATAATCTCCCCATCTCAAGGTCCATACCCTTAATTACATCCGGGGATTAGGCTGAGGGCATCTACACACTAGCACACCACACATCTGATTAATCCCTGGGGGCCAGGGGATCTGATTTCTATCTCAACTCTGCTTCTAGCCAGCTGTCTGACTCTGAGCCAGACACTTCCTGTCTTTGAGGCAGGAGGTTATGTCCTGGTAAGCCATGTTGGTCTGACTCAGGGCATACGGAACAGGTCAGTTCCCTGGAAGCATCAGGGCAGACTGGAGGGAAGCAAGGCTTCTCCTGAGGAAGAGAGCCCGGGGCCTACTGGAGAAGCCGGAGAGGCAGAGTGGGAGCACTTGTCTCCAGGAAGAGGCTGGGCTACCGGAGCTCACAGGAGTGGGGAGTTAGTCAGCATCAGGGCACAGCCAGGCCAGCAGGGACCAATCTTATACCGATGCCCTGGCCCTGGGGCTCTGCCAACTCCATGGGCCTTTGGAGATGCTCAGCTTGGCCCCTTTTGACTCTTGGTGGCCTTGTGTCCTCAGGCCCTCTGAATAGTCGGGATGTGATCTCACACATGAACACATGCCCACCTCCCCCCCTTCACACAGTGGCCTTGGGCCTCTGAAAGTCACTCTCCTGAGGTGCAGAGACTGGCTCCAGGCCTGCCTCCCACCCCATCTATAAGGCTTTGTCTGGCAAATCGTGGGAGTTCCCCAGTGCCTAGCTGCTTCTTCTGACTATACCTTTGGTCAGAAAATCCTTGAGTTGGAGTCCAGCCCCTTCAGGAAGTAGGTGATTCACAAATAGACCTAGGGACTACTGCGTCTTCTTTTGGATCTGGGATACGGAAAAGCCAAGTGGCCAGACAGACATACCAATCCAGGCCATTTCCCCTGCCCTGATCCACTTATCTCAAAGTCACCTGACTTTCTCTCACAATAGGTTGAATGGACCAGCTCAAGGGCCTCTGTTCCTGGGCCCTTTTTTCAGGAAGCTGGCCTTGAGAAAAAAACCACCTGGTCGCCTTTGAGGTCTGACTCTGTGGGGTCAGCATCCTTGTGAACAGTTCTCAGATGACTCTGGATCTAGCAGTGATGCTTTTCAGGATTTGAGCATACCTTGCTCTTTGCTTTTTTACCATATCTTTACCCCAATGCCGGTATTTTTGCGGATGTGATGCCATTCATTCCAACATTGGTCAGCTGCTCTGTTTGCCCTTCTTGGCTCAGTCTCCAGTCCCCTCACTGTCCCCTAATCATCCCTGATGCTCCCCTAGTTCCCCTTTATCCACAATTTCCCAGCCCCCTGCCATCTACTATGGCTCCACACACATGAAAAACTGAGCAGGGACCCAGCAGAGTCGTCCTCTGGGCACGGGGAGGCTTCAGAATATGTCGAGCCAGAATATATCCCAGAACAGCGAGAGAAAAGTGGGAACTGCTTCAGGTCGGTCCCTGGCCATGTGGGAGCTGCTGCCCCACGGAGCCCTCCTGAACTGTGCTGAGGGGGCCATGCAGAGAAGTGGGAGAAGCCCCCAACACCAGGAGTGAGAGCTCTTAGGAGATGCTTTGGTGGAGGGACTAAAGGCAAAGGAAGCAGCAAATTCTGGAGGGGCCAGAGAGGTTTTTAAATATTTTGTAATATTTCCAAATGTTTATATTTGAAAATTTTCTCAATTTTTATGAATTCTGTACACTTAAAATAATATAAAATGCCCATTCTAACATTGGTGTTCATGTATTATCTGTGGGGACAGAGTCCCAGAGAGCAGTTTCCAGGCTCCCTGCCTCATGTGGGGGGCGTGCTGGCTCAGGTAGTGAATGGCCGTAGGCTGCGATTGGTTGGCCGTTGGCTGTAGCCAGTTGGCCAATTGGCTGCAGATGTAACTGCCGTGAGTTGGTTAGCTGGTTGGCAAGGCAGGGAAGCGACCAGCAGATTGCGGATCGTGTGGATCCTACTTCGAGCGTCTTGCCCAGCCGCCAGCGAGAGTGTAGTGGTATGACTCCCCTACCTATGGCCCGTGGGTGTTCCTTTTTGGCCTCACCATGTCCTGAGTTCTTACATGGGGAGCGGGAGGAGAGACCCCGCATGGCACCCTGCATGACATATTCCAAATAAAATGACAATACTGGATTTGTCCTCTTGCTTCACCATTGCAGTCACTTGATTACCGCAGCCTTGACAAGCTAAGATGGCCCCAGAAAACTAACTGGCACACGTGGGACCAGGGATCTACCCGCTTCAGGTGCCTGCAGGCCTGGAAGTGAAATCAATGGGGCCCACATCCTGGAAAACTAGAGAACAACAACAAAGTAAGTGAGTGTAGCAAGGTCATAGAGATAAGTTCAGTATCTAAAAATCAATTGTGTATGTATATACTAGTAATGAGTTTTCAGAAAAAGAAATTTCTAAATAATACTCTTTACAATAGTGGCAAAAATGAAATACTTAGGGATAAATTTAAAATATGTTCTGTAGTCCCCCCTCTTATCTGCAAGGGATACATTCCAAGACCCCCAGTGATGCCTGAAATCATGGATAGCACTGAACCCTATATACACTATTGGTTTTTCCTACACACACATGCCTATGTTGAAGTTTATAAGTGAGGCACAGGACGGGATTAACAGCAGCAGCTAATAATAAAATAGAATAATTATAATAATATACTGTCATAATAGTTATGTGAATGTAGTCTCTCTCTCTTTCCCTCTCTCTCTCTTTCTGCCTCCCAAAATATCTTGTACTGTATTCACCTTTTCACTTAATGGAAGTACTTCATGACTTCTCTTTGGCATATCCAAATCATCAGCATCACTACCCTTGTTCCTTGGGGCTATTATTCAGTAAAATAAGAGTTACACAAACATAAGCAACTGTGATACCACAACAGTCAGTCTGATATCTTAGACAGCTACTAAGTGACTAAACAGTGGGCAGCATATACAGTGTGGAGATGCTGGGAAAGGGATAATTCACATCTAGATGGGATGAAGTGGGAGGGTGTGAGATTTCATCAAGCTACTCAGAACAGCACACAATTCAAAACTTATGAATTGTTTATTTCTGTAACTTTCCAATGAATATTTTTGGACCACAGTTGACGGCAGGTAACTGAAACTGTGGAGAGTCAAACCAAGGATAAGGGGGTACCATTGTATAAGATGAGGCATACTTTGTTTTACTGCACTTTACTGCACTTTACTGACGATACTGCATTTTCGTCAACATTAAGGCAAGACCCTTCACCAGGAAAAAGAATATGACTTGCTGAAGGGTCAGATGATGGTTAGCATTCTTTAGCAACAAAGAATTTTGTTTTTAACAGGAGAAAATGTCCAAAATGTATTATGGATGTATATGTGGAGGTGACAAAAGAATAAACACATCGGGCAGTTGAGACATAACGCATTCTGGAGAGAGGAGAAAGGAGGCAGGGATCTGGATTTCAAAGGGAAAGCAAGGCAATTTACAGGTAGATGAGAAAGAGCAAATGTGGTAAACAAATTCTTGCTGGGCCTCCCAGAAACAACGGGAAACAAAGGGAAGTTCAATAAACAGCCTTTGCTAGATTTCTTCCCATCTGCCATGTTTAGTTTATATTATGATGCTAAAGCACTCTCCCTTCCTTTAAACAGATTTTACTATCTGAATTCCTTTAGGCAAAGAAGGGGGAGGGAGGGTCAGCAATTCTCTGTGAGTTTATTTCTTAACAACTGGCTTAAAATCAATATCTCAAAGACATATTTTGGGGTGGTAAAACTTTGATCCCCCTCAGTCTCACCTTTGAAACTTTGAATAAAAAGTTTCACACTCCAGAAGTGAGTTGGTAGATTGTTCCATATCTCATTGAACCAATCGTTCAGTCCTGAAAAATAAGTCAGTTCAGTTAAACCACTATGTCACATTTCAGAAGGTCATGGTGCAGATGGGCTCCCCCACCGTTAGCCTATATTGTGCAAGCAAGCAATCAGGTACTTATAAGCGGCATTTCTATGGAAACAAAGGAAAAACAAAGGTTATGATTAGAGAAAGTATAAACCCAGTTTCTGAGCCTGGAACGCTGCCAGTTAAGATTAGATGTTAGGTTCAAAGCTTTTTTTGCTGTAGTGAAGACAGTGACAATCTGATAGATTTTCCTGGTTTGCAGTTTGAATGTCTCTGGTGATCTCATCAGGTGTTCAGGCAAACTTTATGTGTGTGTGTGTGTGTGGTTTACACAACACCAGTCACAGATTATGTAAGCGTGAGTGGTTGTGGTGATTTATCTGAAGTTTATTTCAAGTCATGTGGCTGCAATTTGTTAGCTCTCAATGATTTCAAATCAAAGGATGGGAGAAAAAGGAAAATGTGAATTTGGAGAGTTGTAACCAAATATTTTAAAAAGCTAGAAGAATTCAGGATCCAGTCCAGTTTAAAAGCTAAATAACAAAAATCTCACAAAGTTAATAGGACTAGAATTTAATATCCTTACGTGTGTATTATAGTTCCTACTGAATCATAATTTTTCTCTCTAAAATCACCCTCATTTTTTACCAAAGATAGCCAAAGTAAGACTAATTTATTTGCAAAATAAATCAAGTGTCAAAATAAAGTTGGCCTGTTACTTGTGTAAATACCACCAGAGTAGCCATGGATCATATAGGCTCTTTGAAATCTGCTATGCTGGAATTTTTCATGAGGAATCTCCAGACAACCTTTAATGGCCTCTTGAAGCTAAGAGGTTAAGCACATACTCGCCAATACACTTTGCTTGCAGTACCTTCAGATTTGGATCCATTCTTCTCTTCTAGAGGCCCCCAAAATATCCTGAGGTTCTCTTCCTCTGCCAGGAAGTGACCTTCTTTACTTACCTGGAAAGAGTTCTGGGAACCCTATAAGCAAGGCACCAGGCTGTTTCCCAAAGGGTTTTTACTGGCTTTCATAGTCAATCTAGTTCCTTCAGTCTGCATCTGAGTCTATGAATCTCTCCCTCAAACATGACATTCTAGTCAAAGCCTTGGTAATATTACCAGTTTCCAACTGTGTCCTGTTACAAAAAGAACAGATTGATACTGAATTTATGCAAATAACCACATTGCTGTGAAAATAATACTCACTGAGTTTTTAAATTCTAGAGGGATCTGGTAGGAAAAAAACATAAATGTTTCAATTCTACTTCCAAAGGTATAATTTACCAAAGTGCTTTAAGTGATAGGTAGTTTAAAAGAAACATGTTTCCTTATATCTGGAAAACAAAAAAATTAAAAAAAAATCAACAACGTGTCAAACAAAAGGTCATAAAATTATAATTGTCCTCAGTTTATTTAACCCATGTAATTAATTTTTGTTTATCTTGGACATTTGTTAGCATTTTTATGAATCCAGTTTTACCTTAGATTTTTGCAAATTTTCATCCAATTTAAAGGCATGATCTGAAAGTTTGTTCTCAGAACACTGTGTTTTAGAGTAAGTCAAAGTCCTCTCCTTGGCTCTTTCTAAAGATGAGACATAGTATGGACATATTTTTAAGTTAAGGTATTTACATTGTTTTAGTAGACATAATGCTACTGCACACTTAATAGATGATAGTATAGTTTAATGTAACTATATGTGCACTGGGAAACCAAAAAATTATGTGACTTGTTTTATTGCAATATTGGCTTGATTGCGGTGGTCTGGAGATGAACCTGCAATGTCTCTGAGGTCTGCCTGTACTGAAAGCCTCAAAAAATTTGCTGAGAGAAATTAAAGAACTAAACATATGGAGACATATATACCATGAGTTTGTATTAGTAAACTAGATCTTAAGGTGACAATTTTCCCCAAATTTATCTATAGATCCAACACAATCCCAATCCCAATACCAGTAAATTCTTGTTGCAGAAATTGACAAGCTGATCTCTAAGTGTTCGGAGATAGATATTTTAGAATCATGAGATGCAAAGGAGCTAAAAGAACTAAAACAACCCTGAAAAAGAATAAAGGTTGAGGACCTTCATTTCCTGATTTCAAGTCTTTCAAGACTTACTATTAATGTAGTATTGCAGTAAGGACAGATGTGTCATTCAGTGGAACAGATTAGAAAGTCTAGAAACAAACCACCCTCATATATGATTCATTGCAGTTCAAAATGGTGCAAAGGGGATATAATCATCTTTTCAATAGCTATCGTTAGAACAATTGGATGTTCATATACAAAGAAAAATGAATCTTGACTCCTACCTCAAACTATATATAAAAATTAACTCATGCTGAACTTATGGGTAAGACCTTTAAATATGTTCAAAGAAAGAAAAAAGAAATAGTTATCCCAATTTCTTAGTTGTCATATAAATGTTAATGAAAATGCCTTCTAAGTGTCATTTAATGGTATACTGTGTGTCAAAGGAAGAGGAGATATGAGAAATACTCTCCCATTATACACGGATATAGGACATTTGATTTTTGATAAATCCAGTGGTAAATTTAAAAGTACCTTTCAGTGACAGCAGAATACGAGGTCTGACAATTAACTTCGCGAACACATCCTGGAAAAAGTGCTACATACCTCATGGCTGAATATCACTACAGTCACCTTCAAAGTACTCCCCTTGGGAAGCTGTGCACCAACACCAGCACCTAGTCCACCCTTCAAAGCAATTTTGGAACTCTTTTCCTGGAATGGCCATCAGAGCTGTTGTCATATTACCCTTGATGTCCTGAATGTCATCAAAATGTCTTCCTTTCAATATTTCCTTTATCTTTTGGTGAAGAAAGAAGTCATTGGGGGCCAGATCACGTGAGTAGGGAGGGTGTTCCAATGCAGTTATTTGCTTACTGGCTAAAAACTCCCTTACAGACAGTGCCGAGTGAACTGGTGCATTGTTGTGATGCAAGAGCCATGAATTGTTGGAAAAAGTTCAGGTCATCTAACTTTTTCACCAGCCTTTTCAGCACTTCCAAATAGTAAACTTGGTTAACGGTTTATCCAGTTGGTACAAATTCATAATGAATAATCCCTCTGATATCAAAAAAAGTTAGCAACATTATTGCAACAAGTTTGTGAACTTCATTGCCAGACCTCATATTTCATGTAATCTGTGCCACTGACAAACATTTAGAAGAACATGCAGAATTTGCAGTCCACTTGCTGAGAGCAATGATGGTGTAAGCAGTGCAACTCTCTAGGTTTAAGTCTGGTGTGAGTGGCAGGACTGTTGGATGGAGTCTGTGTTCATATATTTATCACATAGTTATTTAGTGCGCGTGTAAGCCAGGCACTTTTCCCAGTGCTGGGGCTATAGCAGTGAATAAAACAGATCTCTACTTAAACAGTGCTTACAAAGTAGTGCTGTCTAAAATTAACCTCAAATACAAATGGAAACTTACAGAATTGGAAAAATACAATGCTGAACAATGTAAATTAAATTTAAAATGTAGTAAAAAAATTAGAAGTGATGGAATGGTAAATAGAACCAGAAAACAGTGCATAGATGAGATCTATGCTGCTAATAGAAATGCTGGTTGGAATCACTGTTTTATATATCACGAAACTTTGGTATCCAAAGAAATTTTGCCAGATCTCATGGATGCACTAACAAATGCAGTGAAAGATGTTCATTTCATTAAAGTAAGCTTGCTGAGTAGCCAGATTTGAGACATGTTCTGTTCAGAAGCTGGGACAAAGCAGACCCACTTGTTCTGTCTATTCAAGTCGTTGCTAGGAATGGGATGAAGCACGGGGTTTGAGTACTAGAATGAGAATCACATTTTTCTTGTTGAAAAGCAATCTCATTTGGTAAATATTTTAAACATGATATTTGGGCAACAAAATTGGCATATTTAATTAGTTTTTTTGGTGTTCTTTTTAAATAAATTTGAAACCACATGTTCAGAATATTAAGGGCTCAAAAGACGTTGTTACAGTAAGTAAAACAAAAAAAGTGATTGCCCTAGCTATAATATGAAGAAAATAAAGACAGTTTGAACAGACACAATTAAAGATATTGTTACATCTCAAATTATCTGTCTAAACTTTCGTTCATTACTCTACATAAGAAAAAAAGTTACAGAAAAGTACTTAGATAAATTATCCATTTGCTGATTACTGAATTAAACTTGGTGCCTGATTTCTTAGTTACATTGAATGATGTCTGTAAGACATTAAGTAGGATGAAAAAATTTTAGTTGGCGAGTAAAAGAACGTATTGTTGTTATAATCACTATTTTCAGTGTGAACTACAATTTTCAACTCCGACCTGATAAAAATAAACAGGCTTGACCATTTATCAGCTGTGCATTCTTCCACATGCTTCAGGCTGTGCTAAACTAATCAGCAAGCAAGCACATCCATTGCAATATGTATAAAATCTTTCCTAATTTTTTGGAGGGGATTTATTTGATACATTTAAGTATTAGTAAATAACATTTTGGGCAAATATAGTTATGTTTTTACTTTATTTATGTTATGGGCTGAAGTTAAAGTCCTATGTTAAAGTCCTAGCTCCCACGATCTCAGAATGTGGAATTAGGGCCTTTAAAGAGGTGATGAAATTAAAACAAGGCCGTGAGGATGGTTCCTAATTCAATCTGACTGGTGATCTTATAATAAGAGGAGATTAGGACAGAGAGACACCAGGGTTGTGTTTACACAGAGGAAAGGCCATGTAGGAACTCAGTGAGAAGGCGGCCATCTGCAAGCCAAAGAGAGAGCTCTCAGGAGAAACCAACCTGCTGACACTTTCTTTGATCTTGGACTTCTAGCCTCCTGAAATGTGGGAAAATAAATTTCTGCTGTTTAAGCTACACAGTCTGTGATATTTTGTTATGGCGCCCTAGCAAACGACATACAATACATACACTATATGTAGTAGGGTATTGTTTTGTGAAATTTTAGTTTATTGTGTATATGTGTCTCAATGCAAGATGTGTTTCCTATTATTTGTCATAGGTCAAAGCTTTTGAAAAACATTGAGCTAGAGAAAAAGAAGGGTTTTGCCTCCCATCTCTGAAACAAGCCAGTTGAACTACGTAGGCCACCCAAGGAGCTGATGGTCATTAGAAACCCAGCTAAAATCAATGGCAGGGTAGAATGGGAACACTTCAGTTCCAGCCCCAGAGACCTGCTCTTGCCTCCTGAGGGTGTCAGGCTTACTTTTGTGGCTCCCCTGACCATATCCTTCCATATTTGGACCCCCAGCTCATGACCTGAATTTGTAGACCACACGAGACTCTCCAGACCCAAGATGTCTGCATTTCCTGCTCACCCATCGATGGCCATGTGGGTCATGTCCACCCCACAGCATGTCGTCTGCCAGTTAACAGCAATTAGGCTCTTCACTCCCTGTGTTTCCCCCATGCACACAGCACTCTCATTCTGGCTTGCCCACCTGCCAACATTGAGGGAATTTCACACTCCCACAAAGAACAGAATGACACCTTCCAGTGGTGGGCAAGGACCACTACTAAATCTCCTCCAACTGACCCCCTTTGTGAGAGGGCTCATCTGAAAGAGCAGAGCATGCAGCTCAGCTCCTGTATGACCCAGGTGTCAGTGGTACACTCTGGTCTCCAGGGGGACCCTATAAACCAGGAAGAGGAGGAGGAGTAACCCTGAGCCTTCAGGGAATGCAGGTCTGGAGCCTTGAACCACCAGCTGTCCTGGGAGGTGGGGCTCCTGTCTTGACCACATATCTTAATACACTGACGGCCCTTAGTGTCCTTTGGGTAGGATGCCCTACTTGATTAGGCCGTGTCCCACTACCCACATTTATGTATGTGGTGGTCATGATGCAGATGGATAGCTCTAAATGTAGAGCTAAAGCTACAAAATTTTTGAAAACTTGGAGAAAACATGGGAGTAGGTCTTCATGATTTTGGGTTAGGCAAATTCTTCTTAGATATACACCAGAACCACAAGCAACGAAAGAAAAAAAATAGATAAATTGGATTTCATTAAAAAAGTGAAAAGAGGCCGACCTGGTGGCTCAGGCGGTTGGAACTCCGTGCTCCTAACTCCGAAGGCTACCGGTTCGATTCCCACATGGGACAGTGGGCTCTCAACCACAAGGTTGCCGGTTCAACTCCTTGACTCCTGCAAACGATGGTGGGCTCTGCCCCCTGCAACTAAGACTGAACACGGCACTGGGAGCTGAGCTGCCGCTGAGCTCCCGGATGGCTCAGTTGGTTGGAGCGCATCCTCTCAACCACAAGGTTGTGGTTCGACTCCCGCAAGGGATGGTGGGCTGTGCCCCTGCAACTAGCAATGGCAACTGGACCTGGAGCTGAGCTGCGCCCTCCATTACTAAGACTGAAAGGACAACAACTTGAAGCTGAACAGCACTCTCCACAACTAAGATCTGAAGGACAACAACTTGACTTGGAAAAAATAGTCCTGAAAGTACACACTGTTCCCTAATAAAGTCCTGTTCCCCTTCCCCAGTAAAAAAAAAAATCTTAAAAAAAAAGTGAAAAGACAACACAGAATGTGAGAAAATATTTTCAAGTCATATGTCTGAGAAGGAACTTATATCCAGAATATATTTGAAAAACTTATAATTCAATAATAAAAAGACGAATAACCCAATTAAAAATGGTCAGAGGATCTGAACAGACATTTCTCCAAAGAGGACATATAAGTGGCCAACTAGCATGTTGTGGGGACAGAGCCCCAGAGAGTAGTTTACAGGCTCTCGGCCTCACGTGGAAAGGTGCTGGCTCGGGTAGTGGATGGCCGTCAGCTGTGGCTGATTGGCCATTGGCTGTGGCCGGTTAGCCAATTGGCTGCTAGTATAACTATGGAGGAGAGCCGAGGATTGCCGAGGAGAGCCGAAGAGAGTAGAGGAACAGACTCTAGGAGAGTGGAGGAGAGTCGTCAGTCGGTCGGTTGGTGGAAAGGCGGACGGCAGCTCTTGCGTCCGGTGAGCCCAGCCTCCAGTGAGAATATAGTGGTATGACTCCCCTACCTATGGCTCCGTGGGTGTTCCTTTTTGGCCTCACCATAGCCTGCGTTCTTATGTGGGGAGCGGGACCAGAGACCCCGCAGGCCGTGCCGCACGACAAATGGCGCAGCAAGCAGGGTCTCCCGCACGACAATGTGAAAAGATGCTCAATATCATTAGTCATGGGAGAAGCACATATCAAAACTATAATGAGATACCGTTTCACATCCGCTAGGATGATATAGAGAAAGGGGCAATAAGAAGTGGTGGTGAGGTTGTACTTGCAGTTGGAATCGTCATCCACAGCTGATGGGAATGTGAAATGGTGCAGCCACTTTGTAAAAAGTCTGTCAGTTCCTGAAACATAGAATTATATGAATAGAAATTCTACTTTTATAGATATACCCAAGAGAAATGAAAACATACGAGTATGTCCATGCAAAAATTGTACATGAATGTTCATAGCAGCGTTATTCAAAATAGCACCAAAGTGGAAACAGCCCAAATGTCCATCAACTGAAAAATGAATAAATTAAATGTGGTTGATCCAAATAATGGAATATTTATTTAGTCATAAAAAGCAATGAAGTACGGATGTGTGCTATAAATGGATGAACCTTAAAAACATTATTCTAAGTGAAAGAAGCCAGTCACAAAAGACCATATAGTATACGATTCCATTTATATGAAATGTCAAAGAGTCAAATTTATAGAGATAGAAAATAGATTAATGGTTGCTGAGGGATGGGGTGGGGACTTAGTGGGAAATGGGTGTGGGGTTGTTTTGGGGGTAATCAAATCTTCTAAAATTGATTTTGGGTGATGGTTGCATCACCCACAATCAATGATTATGCTAAAAACCTGTGATTTTTAGTATAATCATTGTGATTATACTAAAAACCATTGAATTGTATACTTAAGGGTGAATCGTATGTTATGTGACCTATATCACAATAAAGCTATTTTAAAATTGTGTAACTTACTTATCTTAGATGCATGAATAATATATTCATACCAAAGCACACCAAATTTCCACTGCTTGTTGGAAAGGCTATTTCAAATTCAAGGAAGCTCTTAAGCGTCCATATTATTTAGATTTTGCATTATATTTTTTATGAAATCATAGATTATTATCTGTATATACTGTTTTACTTTATAAGTCTGAAGTTAAGAAAATAAAAATAATAGTTGCTTGAAAAATGTTTTTCCCAGTAGCCATTTAGTTGTTATCAGTAGAAGTTGAACCTCCTAGATCTTTGTGTCTGCCTAGTCCAAACCCTCTAGCACCAGTCATTAATCAGAGTTAGCAAAACACAGGGATCGTCTCCTAAGTCCCAGCCAGGCCTCTTCTCTTAGAATATTATGGGGAGATGCTCCCCCTGGGTCATCACAAGCTTGCTGTTTTTCCCTCTGGTCTGTGTTAACTGTCTGTCGTGCGGGGCATCCGGCGGGGTCTCTGCACCCGCTCCCCACATAAGAACGCAGGATATGGTGAGGCCAAAAAGGAACACCCACGGAGCCATAAGTAGGGGAGTCATATCACTATATTCTCTCTGGCGGCATCCACCTCTCTGCAATCCGCTCTTGTTAACTCAGCCACCATCTTCTTGCTAGCCCCCATTTTTTGCTAGCGTAGCCACAGCAGTTATATTAGTGGCCAATGGCTCACTGGTTACAGCTGACGGCCAAGTAGCCACAGCTGATGGCCATGCAATCACAGTTGATGGCCATTTACTACCTGAGCCAGCACCTTTCTGTGTGAAGCCGAGAGCCTGGAAACTGCTGTCTGGGGCTCTGTCCCCACACTGTCTTACTCCTTTTCTATGGCCTTCTGTAGTAAATATAAAACATACATGGAAGTTCTGGAGAAGGGAAGGTCTGAGACAGGAATGTTGGCTAGAAGAATGTGCTGGAATCTCTGTACAGTTGCTGCAGACTTCCTCTAGGGAACTTGATAGGCTTCTTTAAATTTTAATTTTGGTTGTCTGCTCTCCTTTCATTGTTTATTTCTTAATTTTTGCAGGGGTGCCTTCAGTGTATGGTGCTGTTGCTCATTCTTTTTATGAGCAACTCAGTAGTAAATCTGAGTCCCTTCCATATGTCCTAAGATTTTTCTGGTAGGTATTAATCTGTAAAAGTCTGAGAGCGAGATGCCCAAACATCAGCAGCTTTGCCCTTAACCATGTTCTCCTGGGCTTTCTGCCTCTGATCTCTTGTTGTCCTTTTCCACCTTGTAGGTGCTGAACATTTATCTTCCCTACTGGCTAACATGTTAGCCTGTTACTGTTTCATGGGTGGTGGCAGAAGCTACCAGACTCCTGTAATAAATTTCCACTGCATGGATTTTTATTACCCACAGCACAGCAAGAAGCACGGGTGGGCATCATGTGTACAATTCTTTCCCACCACTCCTGCCACAGACCCATGGCAGGCAGGGGAGTGCAATACGAGCCAGATATCATTTGTGCACACAGTGAGTTTGCATGGCAGCTGAGAAACACTGAGCTTGGGGAACCTACTATTTTATAGCAAGCAGAATGCAAGCCTGCTTTTTGTCCCAGTGTGAAGCATTACCGCATCCCTCAAGCCTGCTTGCTGTAGACAAAATCCTGAGAAATGGCCTGAGGAAAGTGTGGTCAGGGACTTGAATTCTCAGAAAGATGTGAGAGGCCCATGGAGGACTGTCTCTTCCAAACGCCTCTCCTATTTCACATGTGTGTTGATCCTCCCTAGAGAGACCTCCACAACAGCTCCCCTAGATGGAGTGATCCACCATCTAGGAATTTACTGGATGGCTAATGACAACCAATAATAAGCATAAAAGATGAAACTTTGTTAATGCTCACACCAGTGGGGGCTCTCAGGGAAGAAGAAGCTTTCTCAGCTGGAGTCAGGTGGTGCAGGGTAATGGGAGAAGTCGAAAGATTACAGAAGCAAAAGTACTTACGTGTTAATGAGGGTTGGGGTATATTTTGTACAAGTTGTTATTTGATTGGTTCTCTTGTGTGTGTGTGTGTGTGTGTGTGTGTGTGTGTGTGTGTTATGTGCCCTTGAGTCAGCTCAAACTCCTGGCAACACTATGAATGAGTGATGTCCACAATGTCCTGTCCTCTATGATGAGACAAGTAAAGACTTAACGGGAGTGGGCTTGTGAATTTGCAGGGTGGGACAGGCAAAGAATTAACAGGAGCGAGCTTGTGGGCTAACAAAAAAGAGCTTAAACATTAACTGCCCGGCTCTGAATTCCCTGGCTCGCACTGCACCTGCAGGCTGACAAGCACCTTACATCCATCATAGGTGAGAACAGAACAGTTCCCAATCGCAACAGCAACCCCCTACAAGCTGACATCCATCATAGATGGGAACAGGACAGTTCCCAGGAGAAGACAATTGTAATGGCAGGCCCTCCTTGCCCCAAGCCGACAAGCAACCTACATCCTGCTTAGAAAAATATAAAACTTGAGCTAAACAGAAACTCAGCGCAGCTCTCTCAGACTGCCCTGGCTAAACTCCTTTTGCCAGTTCCCAACAGAACTCTCTCTCTGCCTGACTTTCAATAAAGCTCTCTTGCTTTCCCACTTTGTAGAGTCTCATGAATGCTTTCACATTCTATGAATGACCAGGGGTTAATTCTAGGCCAATACACTCTACAGACCTGCTCAGCTCCTGTAGACTCATGCCTGTGTATCCTTTTCTGGAGTCAGTCCACCTCATATTTGGTATTCCTCTTTTCCGGCTGCCTTCCGTTTTTCCCAGCATTCTTGTCTTTTCCAAAGAACCCTGCTGTCTTATGATGTACCTGAAGGACAGCTTCATTCAGTATTGTCATTTTTGCCTCCACTGATGTTTAAGACTTAAGTTGCTCGAGGACCCACTTGTCTATCTTTCTAGTGGTCAAAGTTATCCACAGAGTTCTCCTTCGGAACTTGATTTCAAATGAATCAAGTTTTTTCCTATCAGCATTCACTGTTCAACTTTAGCATCTGTACATAGTAATTGGGAATATGAGGGTGTGGATGACCTTAGCCTTGGTTTCTAATGACACATCTTTGTTACTTTTACTAATTCTTCTTCTGTTGCTGCTCTTCTGAGTCTGAGCCTTCTCATGATTTCTTGGCTACAGTCTCCATTTGAATTGATGATGGAACCAAGATAAGCAAAATCTTTAACAATTTCAGTGTCTTCATTGTCTATGTTAAAGTTGTGTATTTTTTCTGTAGTCATGATTTTTGTCTTCTTGATGTTCAAATGCAGTCCTGTTTTGGCACTTTGTTCTTTCACTTTCATCAGAAATCATTTCAAATCATTGCTACTTTCTGCCGGTAAGATAATGTCATCTCCGTATCTTAAGTTACTGATATCATGTTTCCCCGAAAATAAGACCTAGCCAGACAATCAGCTCTAATGCGTCTTTTGGAGCAAAAATTAATATAAGATCCAGTATTTTATTATTTTGTTTCATTTTATCTTATCTTATTTTATTTTATTTTAAAGACTGGGTCCTATATTATGGTAAAACAAGACCGGGTCTGTCATGCAGGGGATCCTGCCGACTATGCCATGTGTCGTGTGGGGCGTCCGGTGGGGTCTCTGCTCCCGCTCCCCACATAAGAACGCAGGACATGGTGAGGCCAAAAAGGAACACCCACGGAGCCATAGGCAGGGGAATCATACCACTATATTCTCGCTGGCGGCATCCGCCTCTCTGCAATCCGCTCTTGCCAGCCAGCCACCATTGCCTTTGCTAGCCCCCTATTTTCTTGCTAGTGTAGCCACGGCAGTTATATTAGTGGCTAATGGCTCACTGGTTACAGCTGACGGCCAAGTAGCCACAGCTGATGGCCATGCAATCACAGTTGACGGCCATTTACTACCTGAGCCAGCACCTTTCTATGTGAGGCTGAGAGCCTGGAAACTGCTTTCTGGGGCTCTCTCCCCACACTCCACCCCTACAGGCTCTCACCTCACAATCTACATGACAAGCATCTTCCGACAGGGGCCCTGTGCGAGGAGCCTGGAGGTGAATGCAATATCCTGGACATAGCCAGGCTCTCTGGGCACAGCCAGGGTATCTCAGGCCACCACCAGTGCTTCTGGGCACAGCCAGACTTCCTGGGCTTCTTAGGGTACCACTAGTTTCCCCGGGTACAGCCAGGACTCTCAGGGCACTGCCACTCTCTCTCTGGACACAGCCAGCCTTCCTGGACTCAGCCAGGGCTCTCAGGGCATTGCCACTCTCTCTGGGCTCAGCCAGCCTTCCTGGACACAGCCAGGGCTCTCAGGGCACTGCTACCCTCTCTGGGCACAGCCAGACTTCCTGGACTCAGCCAGGACTCTCAGGGCACTGCCACTCTCTCTCTGGACACAGCCAGCCTTCCTGGACTCAGCCAGGGCTCTCAGGGCATTGCCACTCTCTCTGGGCTCAGCCAGCCTTCCTGGACACAGCCAGGGCTCTCAGGGCACTGCTACCCTCTCTGGGCACAGCCAGACTTCCTGGACTCAGCCAGGACTCTCAGGGCACTGCCACTCTCTCTCTGGACACAGCCAGCCTTCCTGGACTCAGCCAGGGCTCTCAGGGCATTGCCACTCTCTCTGGGCTCAGCCAGCCTTCCTGGACACAGCCAGGGCTCTCAGGGCACTGCTACCCTCTCTGGGCACAGCCAGACTTCCTGGACTCAGCCAGGACTCTCAGGGCACTGCCACTCTCTCTGGGCCTCTCAGGGTACCCTGCTCTGGAACAACAGCGATTCACAATCAAGGTGCTTACATATTCTCGATGGCGGCCGGTCAAGACACAAAAGCAAATATCCCCCAGTTCCACTACATGGTGGTATGTTCCCAAACAAACAGTCAAGCGGTCCATTAAATTAGGGATGGAAGGCAAGTCCCCATAATCCATAGTCATTCGCCAGGGCTGTCCTGGGGGTGAGGGATGACCTTGAGCTCACCCTCATCTCCCACGGAGGACTCAGCAAGTGTTTCCTCCTGGGACTACAAGTCTTCATCAGGCTGCCTCAGCAAGCACTTCCCAACCCACAGGGCCGCAACGACCTTTGCTTTCTCCGGCCTATGCTGGTTGGGGAACCGTCCACATCTTCCCACCTCTCCACGGGGTCCAGCTCTCTGGCAGCTGCTCCTCCTGGTCTTCCTGAGACTGAGTGTTCATACCCAGAAACTGCTCCACCGCACTTCGGAGAGCTTTGGCCGTCACCGTATCCTGCCGACTACGCCATGTGTTGTGCGGGGCGTCCGGCAGGATCTCTGCTCCCGCTCCCCACATAAGAACGCAGGACATGGTGAGGCCAAAAAGGAACACCCACGGAGCCATAGGCAGGGGAGTCATACCACTATATTCTCGCTGGCGGCATCCACCTCTCTGCAATCCGCTCTTGCCAGCCAGCCACCATTGTCTTTGCTAGCCCCCTATTTTCTTGCTAGCGTAGCCACGGCAGTTATATTAGTGGCCAATGGCTCACTGGTTACAGCTGACGGCCAACTAGTCACAGCTGATGGCCATACAATCACAGTTGTCGGCCATTTACTACCTGAGCCAACACCTTTCTATGTGAGGCCAAGAGCCTGGAAACTGCTGTCTGGGGCTCTGTCCCCACAGGGTCTTATACTAATTTGTGCTCCAAAAGATGCATTAGAGCTGATTGTCTGGCTAGGTCTTATTTTCGGGGAAACACATTACTTCTTCCACCAAGTTTCACTCCTTTGAGTCTAGCCCAGTTTTTCATATGATATGTTTTGCTCACAGATTAAATACATAGGGAGATAAAATGCACCCTCATCTGACACCTTCACCCATAGGAGACTGTTCTGTCCTGCATAACCTGTCCTGACAGTGACTTCATATCCACAACATGGGTTATGCATCAGGACAGTCAAGTGCGGAGGCGCGCCCTTTCCTTTCAGAGCAACCCATAGCTTTTTCATGTAGTCAAGGCTTTACTGTGGTCCATAAAACATAGACTAACCTTTTGAAATTTTCAGGAGGACTCTGGTATCCAGTTAATGTTTGCAATCAGATATCAAGTATCTCTTCCTTTGCTGAATTCAGACTGAACATCTGGCATTTCTTGCTCCACTTAAGGTAGACGCCTTTGTTGCATCACCTAGAACATCACTTTATTTGCACGGCAGAGTAGAGCAACGGTCCTATAGTTATAGCACTCCGTGGCATCTCCTTCCTTGAAAATTGGGATGGATATTGAATGTTCCTGCTCTGTAGGCTGCTTATTTTCCATATTTGTTGACAGATTCAGTCTCTGTGTCTTGAAATAATTCTGTTCGTATCCCATCTACCCCTGATGATTTATTTCTTCCTAATCCTTTCAGGGCAGCTTTCACTTTGCTTTCCTGAATTACAGGTTCTTCCTCATAGGAGTCTTCTTCAAAGGTTTCTGTCGTCCTTTTGCCTCTTCTGTATAGATTTTCAGTGTACTCTCTCCACCTTCCCTTTGTTTTCTCCTGGTCAGACAATGTGCTGCCTTGTTGGTTGTTCAGCATCTCTTGTTAGTCCTTTATTTTTGTTATATTGACTATTGTAATAGTCTTTTTTATAGCTATGTGATAGTCATTGAAAAACTGTGTCAGGATTCTAATACTACTTTTGTCACCTTTAACTTTGGCCTCTTGCCTGTCTTCAACAATTTTTTTTTTTTAATTTATTGGGGTGACAATTGTTAGTAAAATTACATAGATTTCAGGTGTACAATTCTGTATTACATCATCTATAAATCCCATTGTGTGTTCACCACGTAGAGTCACCTTCCATCACCATATATTCGATCCCCCTTACCCTCATCTCCCACCCCCCACCCCCCTTACCCTAGGCTAACCAATAAACTGTTGTCTGTGTCTATGAGTTTTTGTTTCTCACTTGTTTGTCTTGTTCTTTTGTTGTTTTTGGTTCATATACCACATATCCGTGAAATCATATGGTTCTCTGCTTTTTCTGTCTGACTTATTTCGCTTAGCATTATACTCTTAAGATCCATCCATGTTGTCACAAATGTTCCTATACCATCTTTTCTTACCACCGAATAGTATTCCATTGTGTATATATACCACAACTTCTTTATCCATTCATCTATCGAGGGACATTTTGGTTGTTTCCATGTCTTGGCCACCGTAAACAAAGCTGCAATGAACATTGGAGCACACGTGTCTTTATCTATAAATGTTTTCAGATTTTTTGGGTAGATACCCAGGAGAAGGATTGTTGGGTCATATGGTAATTCTATTTGTAATTTTTTGAGGAACCTCCACACTGCCTTCCATAGTGGCTGCACCAGTCTGCATTCCCACCAACAATGTATCAGGGTTCCTTTTTCTCCACAGCCTCTCCAACACTTGTTACTATTTGTCTTGTTGGTGATAGCCATTCTGATTGGGGTGAGGTGATAGCTCACTGTGGTTTTTATTTGCATTTCTCTGATGATTAGTGATGTTGAGCATTTTTTCATATGTCTGTTTGCCATTTGTATGTCCTCTTTGGAGAAATGTCTCTTCAGGTCCTCTGCCCATTTTTCAATTGGGTTGTTTGTTTTTTTGTTGTTGAATTGCATGAGTTCCTTGTATACTTTGGATATTAGCCCCTTATCGGAGGAACTGTTTGCAAAAATCTTCTCCCATTCAGTTGGTTGCCTCTTTATTAGGTCGATGGTTTCTTTTGCTGTGCAGAAGCTTTTAAGTTTGATATAGTCCCATTCATTTATTTTAGCTTTTACTTCCCTTGCCTTTGGAGTCAAATTCATAAAATGCTCTTTGAACCCAAGGTCCATAAGTTTAATACCCATGTTTTCTTTTATGCAGTTTATTGTTTCAGGTTTTATGCTTAAGTTTGATCCATTTTGAATTAATTTTGGTACATGGTGACAGAAAGCAGTCCAGTTTCATTCTTTTGCACGTGGCTATCCAATTCTCCCTGCACCATTTATTGAAGAGGCTTTCTTTCCTCCATTGTATGTTTTTAGCTTCTTTGTCAAAAATTATCTGTCCATATTTTTGTGGTTTTATTTCTGGGTTCTCAATTCTATTCCATTGGTCTATGTGTCTGTTTTTCTGCCAATACCATGCTGTTTTGATTATTGTAGCCCTGTAGTACAAGCTAAAGTCACGGAATGTGATACCTCCAGTATTGTTCTTTTTTTTAAAGATTGCTTTGGCTATTCGGGGTCTTTTGTGGATCCAAACAAATCTGATGATTTTTTGTTCCATTTCTTTAAAAAATGCCATTGGGATTTTGATGGGATTGCATTAAATCTGTATATTGCTTTGGGTAATATGGCCATTTTAACTATGTTGATTCTTGCGATCCATGAACACGGAATGTCTTTCCATTTCTGTGTGTCTTCTTCAATTTCTTTCAAAAATGTCTGATAGTTTTCAGCATATAGGTCCTTCACATCCTTGGTTAAGTTTATTCTTAGGTATTTTATTCTTTTTGCTGCAATTGCAAAAGGAATTGTTTTTTGTACTTCTTTTTCTGACATTTTATTGTTAGTATATAGGAAGGCAATGGACTTTTGTACTTTGATTTTGTAGCCAGCAACTTTATTGTATTTGTTGATTGTTTCTAATAGCTTCGGTGGAGTATTTAGGGTTTTCTATATATAGCATCATGTCATCGGCAAAGAGTGACAGTTTAACTTCTTCATTCCCAATTTGGATGCCTTTTATTTCTTTCTCTTGCCTGATTGCTCTGGCAAGGACTTCCTACACTATGTTGAAAAGCAGACGTGATAGGGGACAGCCCTGTCGTGTTCCTGAATGTAGAGCAAAGGGCTTCAATTTTTCACCATTAATTATGAGATTAGCTGAGGGCTTGTCATATATGGCCTTTATTATGTTAAGGTATTTTCCTTCTATACCCATTTTATTAAGTGTTTTAATCATAAATGGATGTTGTATCTTGTCAAATGCTTTTTCTGCATCAATTGATATAATCATATGATTTCTGTCCTTTATTTTGCTTATGTGATGTATCTCATTGATGGATTTGCAGATGTTGAACCATCCTTGTGCCACAGGGATGAACCCTACTTGGTCGTGATGAATAATCTTTTTAATGCATTGTTGTATTCGATTCGCTAGAATTTTGTTTAGGATTTTTGCATCTGTATTCATCAGAGATATTGGTCTGTAGTTTTCTTTTTTGTGTTGTCCTTACCAGGTTTTGGTATCAGGGTAATGTTGGCCTCATAAAAAGAGTTAGGGAGTACTGTCTCTTCTTCAATTTTTTGGAAGAGTTCGAGCAGGATTGGTATTAGATCCTCTTTGAAGGTTTGGTGGAATTCACTAGTGAAGCCATCTGGTCCCGGTCTTTTGCTTTTGGGAAGGTTTTGGATGACTGATTCAATTTCGTTACTGGTGATCGGTCTGTTCAGACCTTCCAGCTCGTCATGGCCCAGCCTTGGAAGGCTATATGTTTCTAAGAACTTGTCCATTACTTCTAGGTTATTGAATTTGGTGCCATATAGTCCTTCACAGCATTCTTGGATGATCCTTTGTATTTCTGTGGTGTCCGTGATAACTTCCCTTTTTTCATCTCTGATTTTGTTAATTAGTGTCTTCTCTCTTTTCATCTTAGTGAGTCTAGCCAAGGGTTTGTCAATTTTTTTAATCTTTTCAAAGAACCAGCTCTTTGTCACGTTAATTTTTTCTATTGTCTTTTTGTCTCTCTATTTTATTTAGTTCTGCTCTGATTTTTGTTATTTCCTTTCTTCTGCTGACCTTGGGTTTCACTTGTTCTTCTTTTTCTAGTTCTTTAAGATGTAACGTGAGGTTATTTATTTGGGAGTTTTCTTGTTTCTTGAGATAGGCCTGTAATGATATAAATTTCCCTCTTAAAACTGCTTTCACTGCATCCCCAAAATTTTGGTAGGATGTATTTTCATTGTCATTTGTTTCTATGTATCTTTTGATCTCTCCTCTAATTTCTTCTTTGACCAGGTCGTTCTTTAAAAGTATGTTGTTTAATCTCCATGTATTTGTGTTTTTTCCCACTTTCTTTTTGCAGTTGATATCCAATTTCAAAGCCTTGTGATCAGAGAATATGCTTGGTATGATTTCAATCTTCTTAAATTTGCTGAGGCTGATTTTATGTCCCAATATATGGTCTATCCTTGAGAATGTTCCGTGTACACTAGAAAAGAATGTATAGTCTGATGTTTTAGGATGAAGTGCTCTATGTATGTCAATTATGTCCATTTCATCTAATGTGTCATTTAGGGCTGCTATTTCGTTATTTATTTTCTGTTTGGATGATCTATCCATAGCTGTCAATGATGTATTTAAGTCCCCTAGTATAATTGTGTTTTGGTCAATTTCTCCCTTTAGTTCTGTTAGTAGTTGCTTGGTATTTCGGTGCTCCCTGATTGGGGGCATAAATATTGATGACTGTTATGTCTTCTTGTTGTACAGCCCCTTCACCATTAAGAAATGTCCATCTTTGTCTCTTGTTATCTTTTTCACCTTGAAGTCTGTTTCATCTGATATCATTATGGCTACACCTGATTTTCTCTGGGTACCATTTGCTTGGAGTGTCAATTTCCACCCTTTCACTTTGAGTCTCTGCTTGTCCTTGTAGCTGAGATGTGTCTCTTGGAGACAGCATATGGTTGGGTTTAGTTTTTTGATCCAATCTGCTACTCTGTGCCTTTTTATTGGTGAGTTCAGTCCATTTACATTTAGGGTGATTATTGATATGTGGGGATTTCCTGTCATTCTATCTTTACTTTTTTGATAAGGCTGTGTCTCCAGTGTTTCTTTGCCTTTTTTTGTTGTCTATTATTTCTGTGTGGTGGTATTCTATGATCTTTCCCTCTGTTTCTTCTTTTATTTAGTATATGTTTCAGTTCTGGATTTTTTTGAGTGGTTACCCTTAAGTTTATGTAAAAGAAAGTTTGATATTTAGAGTATTCCATTTTCTTCAGCACGCTTACTTTCTCCATTCCCATATTCCAATTCAGGCCTTTACTCTCCTCCCTTTTATGTTTTGTTGCCACAAATTATCCCTGTTGATGGTGGTCGAATAGCCTCCGTTAGTATTTCTTGTAGTGCAGGTCGTTAGAAAATTCCCTCAGCTTCTGTATGTCTGGAAAGGCCTTTATTGCTCTTTCATATCTAAAGGAAATCTTTGCTGGATATACTATTCTTGGCTCATAATTTCTCTCTTTCAATAGTTGAATATTGAGTTCCACTGCATCCTGGCTTGTAGAGTTTCTGCTGAAAAATCTGATGATAATCTAATAGGCTTTCCTTTGTAGGTTACCGTCTTCTTTTCCGTGGCTGCCTTGAGGATTCTTTCTTTGTCGTTGATTTTAGACAGTTTCAATACAGTGTGCCTTGGAGAAGGCCTGTTGGATTGAGGTAACTAGGTGTCCTATTTGCTTCTTGGATTCAAGGATCCAGTTCTGTCCACAAGTTTGGGACGTTCTCATCAACAATTTGTTTGAATATATTCTCTGTTCCCTTCTCTCTTTCTTCTCCTTCTGGTATTTCTGGTATGCCCATTATTCTTTTTTTTTTTTTTTTAATTAAATTTATTGCGGTGACAATTGTCAGTAAAATTACATAGATTTCAGGTGCACAATTCTACATCACATCATCTATAAATCCCATTGTGTGTTCTTCACCCAGATTCAGTTCTCCTTCCATCACCATATATTCGATCCCCCCCACCCTCATCTCCCACCCCCCACCCCCCACCCCCGTTACCCTCTGGCAACCACCAAACTATTGTCCGTGTCCACGAGTTTCTGTTTCCCATTTGTTTGTCCTGTTCCCTTGCTGCCTTTGGTTTATATACCACCTATCAGTGAAATCACACGGTTCTCTGCTTTTTCTGTCTGACTTGTTTCGCTCAGCATTACTCTCTCAAGATCCATCCATGTTGTCACAAATGTTCCTATATCATCTTTTCTTACCTGAATAGTATTCCATTGTGTATATATACCACAACTTCTTTATCCATTCATCTATCGAAGGACATTTTGGTTGTTTCCATGTCTTGGCCACCGTAAACAAAGCTGCAATGAACATTGGAGCACACGTGTCTTTATCTCTAAATGTTTTCAGATTTTTGGGTAGATACCCAGGAGAGGGATTGCTGGGTCATATGGCAATTCTATTCGTAATTCTTTGAGGAACCTCCACACTGCCTTCCATAACGGCTGCACCAGTCTGCATTCCCACCAACAGTGTATGAGGGTTCCTTTTTCTCCACAGCCTCTCCAACATTTGTTACTATTTGTCTTGTTGATGATAGCCATTCTGACTGGGGTGAGGTGATATCTCATTGTGGTTTTGATTTGCATTTCTCTGATGATTAGTGATGTTGAGCATTTTTCATATGTCTATTTGCCATTTGTATGTCCTCTTTGGAGAAATGTCTCTTCAAGTCCTCTGCCCATTTTTCAATTGGGTTGTTTGTTTTTTTGTTGTTGAGTTGCATGAGTTCCTTGTATATTCTGGATGCCTTATTGGAGGCACTGTTTGCAAAAATCTTCTCCCATTCCGTTGGTGGCCTCTTTATTTTGTCAATGGTTTCTTTTGCTGTGCAGAAGCTTTTAAGTTTCATATAGTCCCATTCGTTTATTTTAGCTTTTACTTCCATTGCCTTTGGAGTCAAGTTCATAAAATGCTCTTTGAACCCAAGGTCCATAAGTTTAGTACCTATGTTTTCTTCTATGCAGTTTATTGTGTCAGGTCTTATGCTTAAGTCTTTGATCCATTTTGAATTAACTTTGGTACATGGTGACAAATAGCAGTCCAGTTTCATTCTTTTGCACGTGGCTATCCAATTCTCCCAGCACCATTTATTGAAGAGGCTGTCTTTGCTCCATTGTATGTTTTTAGCTTCTTTGTCAACAATTATCTGTCCATATTTATGTGGTTTGATTTCTGGGTTCTCAATTCGATTCCATTGGTCTATGTGTCTGTTTTTCTGCCAATACCATGCTCTTTTGATTATTGTAGCACTGTAGTACAAGCCAAAGTCAGGAAGTGTGATACCTCCATTATAGTTCTTTTTCCTTAAGATTGCTTTGGCTATTGGGGTCTTTTGTGGTTCCAAACAAATCTGATGATTTTTTTGTTCTATTTCTTAAAAATATGCCATTGGGATTTTGATAGGGATTGCATTGAATCTGTATATTGCTTTGGGTAATATGGCCATTTTAACTATGTTCATTCTTCCAATCCATGAGCACGGAATGTCTTTCCATTTCTTTGTGTCTTCTTCAATTTCTTTCAAAAATGTCTTATAGTTTTCAGCATATAGGTCTTTCACATCCTTGGTTAAGTTTATTCCTAGGTATTTTATTCTTTTTGCTGCAATTGCAAAAGGAATTGTTTTTTGTATTTCTTTTTCTGAGATTTCATTGTTAGTATATAGGAAGGCAATGGACTTTTGTGCGTTGATTTTGTAGCCCGCAACTTTACTGTATTAGTTGATTGTTTCTAATAGCTTTTTGGTGGAGTCTTTAGGGTTTTCTATATATAGCATCATGTTATTTGCAAAGAGTGATAATTTAACTTCTTCATTCCCAATTTGGATGCCTTTTATTTCTTTCTCTTGCCTGATTGCTCTGGCAAGGACTTCCAACACTATGTTGAAAAGCAGAGGTGATAGGGGACATCCCTGTCATGTTCCTGAACGTAGAGCAAAGGGCTTCAATTTTTCTCCATTAATTGTGAGATTAGCAGAGGGCTTGTCATATATGGCCTTTATTATGTTAAGGTATTTTCCTTCTATACCCATTTTATTAAGTGTTTTAATCATAAATGGATGTTGTATCTTGTCAAATGCTTTTTCTGCATCAATTGATATAATCATATGATTTTTGTCCTTTATTTTGTTTATGTGATGTATCACATTGATGGATTTATGTTGAACCATCCTTGTGCCCGGGATGAACCCCACTTGGTCGTGATGAATAATCTTTTTAATGCATTGTTGTATTCGATTTGCTAGAATTTTATTTAGGATTTTTGCATCGGTATTCATCAGAGATATTGGTCTGTAGTTTTCTTTTTTGTGCTGTCCTTACCAGGTTTTGGTATCAGGGTAATGTTGGCCTCATAAAATGAGTTAGGGAGTACTGTCTCTTCTTCAATTTTTGGAAGAGTTTGTGCAGAATTGGTATTAGATCCTCTTTGAAGGTTTGGTAGAATTCACTAGTGAAGCCATCTGGTCCCGGACTTTTGCTTTTGGGAAGGTTTTGGATGACTGATTCAATTTAGTTACTGGTGATCGGTCTGTTTAGATTTTCCAGTTCTTCATGGTTCAGCCTTGGAAGGCTATATGTTTCTAAGAACTTGTCCATTTCTTCTAGGTTGTTGAATTTGGTGGCATATAGTCCTTCATAGTATTCTTGGATGATCCTTTGTATTTCTGTGGTGTCCGTGATAACTTCCCCTTTTACGTTTCTGATTTTGTTAATCAGTGTCTTCTCTCTTTTATCTTAGTAAGTCTAGCCAAGGGTTTGTCAATTTTGTTAATCTTTTCAAAGAACCAGCTCTTTGTCACATTAATTTTTTCTATTGTCTTTTTGTTCTCTATTTCATTTAGTTCTGCTCTAATTTTTATTATTTCCTTTCTTCTGCTGACCTTGGGTTTTACTTGTTCTTCTTTTTCTAGTTCTTTAAGGTGTAACATGAGGTTATTTATTTGGGAGTTTTCTTGTTTCTTGAGATAGGCCTGTAATGAGATAAATTTCCTCTTAAAACTGTTTTCGCTGCATCCCAAAAATTTTGGTAGGATGTATTTTCATTGTCATTTGTTTCTATGTATCTTTTGATCTCTCCTCTAATTTCTTCTTTGACCCAGTCCTTCTTTAAAAGTATGTTGTTTAATCTCCATGTATTTGTGTTTTTCCGCTTTCTTTTTACAGTTGATATCCAATTTCAAAGCCTTGTGATCAGAGAATATGCATGGTATGATTTCAATCTTCTTAAATTTGTTGAGACTGATTTTATGTCCCAATATATGGTCTATCCTTGAGAATGTTCCATGTACACTAGAAAAGAATGTATAGTCTGATGTTTTAGGATGAAGTGCTCTATAAATGTCAATTATGTCCATTTCATCTAATGTGTCATTTAGGGCTACTATTTCGTTATTTATTTTCTGTTTGGATGATCTATCCATAGCTGTCAATGATGTATTTAAGTCCCCTAGTATAATTGTGTTTTGGTCAATTTCTCCCTTTAGTTCTGTTAGTAGTTGCTTGGTATATTTTGGTGCTCCCTGATTGGGGGCATAAATATTGATGACTGTTATGTCTTCTTGTTGTACAGTCACCTTCACCATTATGAAATGTCCATCTTTGTCTCTTGTTATCTTTTTCACCTTGAAGTCTGTTTCATCTGATATCATTATGGCTACACCTGATTTTCTCTGGGTACCATTTGCTTGGAGTGTCAATTTCCACCCTTTCACTTTGAGTCTATGCTTGTCCTTGTAGCTGAGATGTGTCTCTTGCAGACAGCATATGGTTGGGTTTAGTTTTTTGATCCAATCTGCTACTCTGTGCCTTTTTATTGGTGAGTTCAGTCCATTTACATTTAGGGTGATTATTGATATGTGAGGATTTCCTGTCATTCTATCTTTAGTTTTCTGGTAAGGCTGTGTCTCCATTGTTTCTTTGCCTTTTTGTTGTTGTCTATTATTTCTGTGTGGTGGTATTCTATGATGTTTCCTCTGTTTCTTCTTTTATTTCAGTATATATTTCAGTTCTGGATTTTTTTGAGTGGTTACCCTTAAGTTTATGTAAAAGAAAGTTTGATATTTAGAGTATTCCATTTTCTTCAGCACGCTTACTTTCTCCATTCCCATATTCGGTTCAGGCCTTTACTCTCCCCTTTTTGAGTTTTGGTTGCCACAAATTGTCCCTGTTGATGGTGGTCGAATAGCCTCCTTTAGTATTTCTTGTAGTGCAGGTCGTGTATTAGAAAATTCCCTCAGCTTCTGTATGTCTGGAAAGGTCTTTATTCCTCCTTCATATCTAAAGGATATCTTTGCTGGATATATTATTCTTGGCTCATGATTTCTCTCTTTCAATAGTTTGAATATTTGGTTCCACTCCCTCCTGGCTTGTAGAGTTTCTGCTGAAAAATCTGATGATAATCTAATGGGCTTTCCTTTGTAAGTTACCGTCTTCTTTTCCCTGGCTGCCTTGAGGATTCTTTCTTTGTCGTTGATTTTAGACAGATTCAATACAATGTGCCTTGGAGAAGGCCTGTTGGGATTGAGGTAACTAGGTGTTCTATTTGCTTCTTGGATTCGAGGGTCCAGTTCTGTCCACAAATTTGGGAAGTTCTCATCGACAATTTGTTTGAATATATTCTCTGTTCCCTTCTCTTTCTTCTCCTTCTGGTATGCCCATTATTCTTATATTGCTCTTTCTGATGGAGTCAGAAAGTTCTTGTAGAGTTCTTTCATTTCTTTTAAGTCTCAAGTCTCTTTCTTCTTCTATCTGTGTCATTTCCAGGTTTCTATCTTCGATGTCACTGATTCTTTCCTCCATCTGGTCAACTCTACTACCTAAGCTGGTTATTTCATTCTTAATTTCTTCTATTGAGTTCTTAATCTCCAGAAATTCTCTTTGGTTCTTTTTTAAAATTTCAATCTCTTTCGTAAAATGCTCATGCTGTTCTTTGATTGAGTTTCTGAGTTCATTTAACTGCCTATCTGTGTTTTCTTGTATCTCGTTGAGTTTTTTCAGAACTGCAATCTTGAATTCTCTGTCATTTAAGTCACATATTTCTGTATCTTTAAGTGCCTTCTCTGGAGATTTTTCACTTTCTTTCTGAGCTATCTTGTTGCCTTGGTTATTCATGGCGATTACTGGTTTACTATTTCTCTTCCTAGACATCTACAGGAGTGACTTCTGCAACAGGTTGATAGGAAGAGGTCTTTCTTTTGTTTTCCAGTACTTGTTGGTAGAATATCTTATTATTTCTCCAACTGCAATTTATTTTTCTTCTCCCACACGGTAGTGCTGTTTTCTCTGCACTATTCCTGCTTCTCACACAATGGGGGGATTCCCTGGGAGACGGGCTTCTCCTCTGTTAATAGTTCGTCTAGGTCACAGGGCGCAGTGTCCCGGTGGGTATGCGGAGAGCTTTTGATGTTCCAAAGCTCTTCCAGCTCCTGATTCAGAGCCCGTATGTTTCAGCAGTTCTGTTTACTCCTGCAGGGATCTGCCCAGATAGGTGGGGCCAGGGGCAGGGTGAGCTGTGAGAGGTGGCCCAGAGCAATTGCGGCGACCACCACCACAGCTGGTCCTGCTTCCACAGATCTCTCCCCTTTGCCGGAACTAGTTGGGCTGTGAATTTGTGTTTGTGTGCCACAGTTCTCAAATATAGCAAATTTTCTGTTGTTTTGATCTGACACTGCTACTGTTTCGCTTCTAGCACCGGGCAGGTGGGGGCGGGGCGAGCTCTGGGAGGGGGGGGAAGGGGGCGGCTAGTCTCAGTGCCTAAGGCTCCGTTCTCTGCTCAGCAGTGTGGGCTTAAACCACCGTTTTCAGCCTTTTTCCCTCAGTCTTTTCTCCGAGGTCTCTGCCGTGAGCGTTGGGTTCAGCCGTGGTATATGCTGCCCCCTCAGCCCTATGGAGCCCTGGCGGAGCCCTAGCAGTCCGAGTTCTTCCCTCACTCGCAGCTGCGGTGGTTCCGGGAAGCAGCGAGCTCGGAGCACTGAGCTAGGTCTGCGTCCTGAGCCCGCGCGGCTCCGTCTCCGCGCGCTTCTCCCTTTCCTCCTCCCCCCGCTCTCGCGCGAATCTCCCACCTGTAGGTGATTTCAGTAGGTAGTGGGCCTCTTCGTGTTGCCTGTCTGCTGTGCAGGGAGTCCTTTGTGGAGTTTTTGTTGTTCGATTCGTTGTAAATTCCAGGGGAGCTTTACAGAGGCTCTCCTCACGCCGCCATTTTTCCGGAAGTCCCATTATTCTTATATTGCTCTTTCTGATGGAGTCAGAAAGTTCTTGTATGTTCTTTCATTTCTTTTAAGTCTCAAGTCTCTTTCTTCTTCCATCTGTGTCATTTCCAGGTTTCTATCTTCGATGTCACTGATTCTTTCCTCCATCTGGTCAACTCTACTACCTACGCTGATTATTTCATTCTTAATTTCTTCTATTGGGTGCTTAATCTCCAGAAATTCTATTTGGTTCTTTTTAAAAATTTCAATCTCTTTCGTAAAATGCTCATGTTGTTCTTTGATTGTGTTTGTGAGTTCATTAAACTGCCTTTCTGTGTTTTCTTGCATCTCGTTGAGTTTTTTCAGAACTGCAATCTTGAATTCTCTGTCATTTAAGTCACATATTTCCATATCTTTAAGTTCCTCTTCTGGAGACTTCTCACTTTCTTTCTGAGCTGTCTTGTTGCCTTGGTTATTCATGGCAATTACTGATTTATTATTTCTCTTCCTAGACATCTACAGGAGTGGCTTCTACAACAGGTTGATAGGAAGAGGTCTTTCTTTTGTTTTGTAGTACTTGGTAGAATGTTTTATATTCTCTCCGACTGCAGCCTTTTTTTCTCTCTCACATGGTAGTGCTATGTTTTCTCTGCACTATTCCAGCTTCTCACACAATTGGGGGATCCCTGGGAGATGGGCTTCTCCACTGTTAATAGTTCATCTAGGTCACAGGGCGCAGTGTCCCAGTGGGTATGCGGAGAGCTTTTGATGTTCCAAAGCTCTTCCAGCTCCAGATTCAGAGCCCATGTGTTTCAGCAGTTCTGTTTACTCCTGCAGGGATCCGCCCAGATAGGTGGGGTCAGGGGCGGGGTGAGTTATGAGAGGTGGCCCAGAGCAATGGTGGCGACCACCACCACAGCCGGTCCTGCTTCCACAGCTCCCTCCCCTTTCCCAGAACTACTTAGGCTGTGAATCTGTGTCTGCGGACCACAGTTCTCAGAACAGCAAATATACTGTTCTTTTGATCTGACACTGCTACTGTTTCGCTGCTAGCACCGGGCAGGTGGGGGCGGGGCGAGCTCTGGGAGGGTAGGGAGCAGGCGGCTAGTCTCAGTGCCTAAGGCTTCTGTTCTCTGCTCAGCAGTGAGGGCTTAAACCCCCATTTTCAGCCTTGTTCCCTCAGTCTTTTCTCCGAGGTTTCTGCCATGAGCATTGGGTTCAGCCATGTTATATGCTGTCCCCTCAGCCCTGTGGGCCATAAGCGGAGCCCTAGCAGTCCGAGTTCTTCCCTCTCCCGCAGCTGCGGTAGCTTCGGGAAGCAGCGAGCTCGGCGCAGTGAGCTAGGTCTGCGTCCTGCGCCCGCGCGGCTCTGTCCAGGCTTCTCCCTCCCCCACCCCCACGCTATTCGTCAACCTTTTGGTGAATTCAGTAGTGGGCCTGTTCGTCCTGCTTGTCTGCTGTGCAGGGAATTCTCTGTGGAGTTATTGGTGTTCGATTACTTATAAATTCCAGGGGAGCTTTACAGAGGCTCACCTCACGCCCCCATTTTGATCTGGATAATCAACAATTTTTAGTGTTTCTTCTGTCATCCACCTCAATTTTTCTTTCCCTTTTACTTTTGGCATCTTCTTTCCTTTTTTCCTTTGTAATATTTCTAGTTTCAGTCCACAGTTCTTCTGGTTCTCCACCAATTAAGTTTAACAGTGCAAATTATTTTTTTGTGTGAACTTCAAATTGCTAAGTCCGGGAATCTTTCACCCCTCAGAAAGACAGAGACACACACGATAAAGCAAGTCACACAGCGAGGTTTATTTCCAGCTAGCTGGGGTCCCCGTCTCTGCCCGACGCAGCGGGTTTTAACAAGGACCCCTAGCCTACAAAGCTAGGGGTTTTTATAGCAGTTCTAAGGCACTTAGTAATTTCTAAAGTCTTAGGGAGTACAGGTTGTGCTATGCTTCAAAGAGTTTACAATAGATACGAGTCAAAAGCTTCCATATCAGGAGATAAAACATCTGGTCTCTATGCCCACATCCTGGAACTAACAATTAGGCCATTAGGTTGTTTTAAGCTCAAGGCTGTTAATCTTACTCTGACTTTAAAGTAGCAGTTCTCATGCTAACTTGAGCCCAGGGCTGCCAGGGCTGTTAACCCTATCTTAACCGTAAAGTGGCAGTCCTTATGCTAACAGTCTCTTACAAAATGCATCAGGAATGTTATTTATATTATATTTTAACTTTCATTTACTTAAGTGTGTTTTCCCAGGACCCATAGCTCCAAGTCAAGTAGTTGCTTCAATCCAATTGTGGAGGGCACAGCCCGCAGTGGCCCACGTGAGGAATGAACCAGCAACATTGTTGTTAAAAGCACTGCACCGCGCTCTAACCAACTGAACTAACCGGCCGTCCCTTTGTATTATATTTTGGCACTGTGAATTTTTTTTTTTTAATTAAAAAAAATTTTTTTTTTATTGGGAACAGTGTTTTTCCAGGGCCCATCAGCTCCAAATCAAGTCGTTGTCCTTTAATCTAGTTGTGGAGGGCGCAGCTCAGCTCCAAGTCCTGTCACTGCTTTCAATCTTAGTTTTAGGGGTCGCAGCCCACCATCCCATGCGGGAAATGAACTGGCAACCTTATTGTTGAGAGCTCGCACTCTAACCAACTGAGCCATCCAGCCACCCCCTGGCACTGTGAATTTTTTAGTGCTCTTCTTCAGCTTTACTTTAACGTTCGATGTTTACAGTTTGTGGCCAGTACCACAATCTGCTTCTGGTCTTGTTTTGGCAGAGAGAACACAGTTTCTCCATCTCCTGCTTCCACTGCATAGTTTATTTGGTTTCTATATTGGCCATCTGGTGATGTCCATGTGTACAGTTGTCTGTTCAGCTATTTGAAGCATGTGCTTGCAAATGTACAAGTTGTTGGTTTTGCAGAAATCCATGACTGATTGCCTGCTTCATTTCTGACCCCTAGTCCAAACTGTCGAACCACATTTGATTCTGCTTTATTTCCAACTTTTGTATTGCAATCATCTATAGTTATCAGCATATCTTCTTTTGGTGTGTGATCAGTTTCTTCTTGCATACTTTCATAAAAACTTTCAATTTCCTATTCTTCAGCCTCGGTAGTTGGAGCACAGACTTCAATGAGGGTTATGTTAATAGGTTTTCCTGGAAGTCTGATTGATAGTATTTGGTCACACCTTGCAACGTAGCCCCTAATAGCCTGCCCTACATCTTGCCTCAGAATTAAAACCACTTGGTTTCTTATGAGTTTGTCATTTCCAAAGTAGCACACTCTGTAGTTGCCTCATAGGAAATGTCCCATTGCAGTCCATTTTAGTTCACTAACACTAAGCACAGTGATGTTTAGTGTTGCCACGCAACAGGTTAATCGTTTGTTTCCTTCTACTTGCCCCCAAAGAAAAGAGAGTCTGTAAGACGGATCCTTTCAGGGACTTTGCTAAACCTTTGGGTTTGCACCTTATGCCTCCCTGTTTGGTCCCAGAAAGATGACTGTACAGTCAATGACGAGGAAGATTCCTCACGGAAGGAACAACTCAAGCCAGATGCAGTCATGTGGGGACCAACAGGAGAACCCACGAGGTTCACAGAGGTGGGCACAGCCCCCCACCTTCCACAGGCTAAGGAGACCCTCAGCCTCTATGACTGCATTCCTTCCCAAAACCTGCAAGGGAAGAGATTCAATGATGTGCTCTCCATCTATTCATATGCATATAGGTTTTGTCCCTTGGGGCAGTACAAACGTCCTGAGACTTAAGGTCCAGGTGTCTGCAGGCAAGGGTGGTTGACTTAAATAGGTTTCCTATTATGATGTGTGGGATTCACAGATCTTGAGATTGACAATCTTTGTCTCCTTTACTTCCCCACCAAACTAATAAAAGGTGATGGGAAGCTCGATTCGGGGCTTCCAGTCCTTGAGATTGGGGGTTCCTTGGCCTCCGCAGTTAAACGCTATTCATGACTACTGTCTTTTCTTAACCCTGCGCAGCCCTCCTCGCTCCCCACAACTCTCGCTGCGTGGGACACGACAATTTAGTTGTTTCATTTCTTGCTTTATAATATCCAGTTTCCCATGGTTCATACTTCTTATGTTCCATGTTCCAATTACATGTGTTGTGCAACATTGTATATTCCTTTCACCTTTCTACACATCGGCCACTAGATGTCCTTCCGGCCTTGGTCTAGTTGCATCATTAGCAATGTTATTCATACCTTTTCTCTGCTCTTTGCAGTAACTGAGTGCTTCCCGATCTAGGAGTCTCATCTTTCAGCACTATCTTTTCTTAATTTATTATTTTTCAAAATAGTTTTTTTATTTTTCAATTGCAGTTGACATAGAATATTGTATTAGTTTCAGGTATACAATATAGTGGTTAGACATTTATATAACCTATGAAGTGATCAACCCAATAAATCTAGGACCCATCTAACACTATACATAGTTATTATAATATTATTGGTTATATTCCTTATGCTATACTTTACATAAACATGACAATTTTGAAACTACCAGTTTGTATTTCTTAATCCATTCCCCTTTTTCATCCATCCCCCCCCAAGCCCCGCTCTCATTTGGCAACCATCATAGTGTTCTCTGTATCTATGAGTTTGTTTCTGTTTTGTTCATTTTGTTCTTAGATTACACATGTAAGCTAAATCACATTGCATCTGTCTTTCTCTGTTTGACATAGTCCAGTCAGCACAGTACCCTCCAGGTCCTTCCGTGCCGCTGCAGATGGAAAGAACCCATTCCTTTTCATGGCCAAGCAGCATTCCATTGTATATATGTACCACCTCCTCTTTATCCATTCTTCCATAGACAGACACCCAGGCTGCCTCAAAATCTTGGCCATTGTAAACAATGCTGCAATGAACATATGGATGCTCACGTCCTTTCGAAGCAGTGCTTTGGGTTTCTTCTGAAGGGGGATTACTGGGTCCTTGTCTCTTTTTATAGCCTTTGTTTTCAGGTCTATTTTATCTGGTATAAGCATTGCTACAGCAGCTCTTTCTGTTTGTTTGGCTTTCAATTTAAGTGAGTCTCTTATAGGCAGCATATGTAAGGGTCTTGTTTTCATATGCATTCAGCCACCCTACCTTTTCTTTGGAACATTTAATCCATTTACATTGAAAATAATTGTTGATAGATATGTAGTTATTGTCACTTTATTATTAATATTTTTTAATCTTTTTTTTTTCTTCTTCTTAAAGAAGTCCCTTTAACATTTCTTATGATACTGGTTTGGAGGTGATGAACTCCTTTAGTTTTAAAGTGGCTAGATTTATACTATTGTTTATAGTTCGTAAAAATTTTGTTTTATTAACTATTACAAATTTCACAAACAGCTTTGCATGCCATACCTATTTTTATGCCTCTTTGTAATCTGAGTATGCTTGTACTACTTTTGTGGATGTAAATGGTACTTCTATTTCAACACTAGTTCAGTATAAAGCAAATAAACCCAGTTGTATAATTTTTAATAGTCATCAGTAGAAAACTTGTAAAAGCACCTAAAGCTATGGTCTTAGTTTTAGCTTCTAATTTCCTTCAGTCTCTTCCTTTTAACTCTTCTCAGAGGTAGCTGGATCTTGATCATTCCAAGATGATGGCAGGTAAAAATTTGAGATTAATATGGGAACAAATGCCTCCATGGAATTGTAAGCTCATGGTCTGGGCTTTCACTGCTTAGTTCGATATAAGACTGTGAAATTTAACTAGAACAATTAACAGAATAGCCATTCAGCCACTAGAATCATCAGAGCTCAACCAAGATCTTTAGATTCCCCAGCTTGATTAGATCTTGACACTAGCATTGACTTACATTATTTGCTTGTAGCCCAAGGAGGTGTTTGTACCATAGCCAATGTCTCCTGCTATACCTGGAGAAACACCTCTTCCTGGGTAAAATTAGAGACAACCAAACTCCTTAACTTGCAAGATCTCTTAAGGGTCATTCTAATTTCACCTCTAATATCACTGACTGGTTATGATTTAGGTTTTCTGATATTTTCAGCTAGCTCCCAGCTGGGCTTAGAGCTCTTTTAAGATCTGGATTACAAATTGTTCTACTCATTGCTCTTCTAATTTGTTTAATGTACCTTATTTTTAGGTTACTGATGTTCTGTCTGACCAAATGTTTAAGCCCCCTACAAAACTTGAGCAATGGTTGCATGAAAGCTATAAATGACCCACCAGGCCACTGCATTCCCTCCATGTTTGTAATCCACTTTAGTTAAAACTTTTACTTCTGATGCTAAATATCTTTTACCAATTACTCATGATTTTTCTTGATGTTACAAATTAAGTGCCTTTGTTTGCTCTCTATTGCTTCCTAAAATGTTTTGGCCATTTTACAGAAGAGCGTAAATTTATTTGAATTTGGCAGGTACCTAAAAGTCCTCTTGTAAGCAAATGTCTCTGGTAGCTCTATTGGCTGCTGCCCAACCACAGGAGTGCCACTGAGGGTCCAGACCGACCTGGAGCACGCAGCCAAACCACTCCGGCCTCAACATGGGATAAGCTGGTCTCATTGATCATCGACATTGTCTGCCAACAGGTTTTGACTGAAAAAAGGAAATGTTAATAACTATGTGTGGTGCTTACTGGGTACTAGATTTATTGGAGTGATAAGGTATTTAATGTCTAATCTCTATGTGTACACCTGGAACTGATATTATATTGTGTGTCAATTATAACTGAAAAATGAAAAAGGAAAGAAGAAAATGTTGAGCTTGAGAAGGCATATATCTATCCAAAGGGACTCCTTGTAGTTAACTGGGCCCAAATTTATAACCAGAGTCTAGCAGCCATTTTATAGGATATTTCTCACATGTGCTGCATTTCAGGGAAAAGCCACAGACTGGGCTGCAAAGGCTCCTGCACTGTGTTCCTGCTGTCTAACAAGGGTTTGCAAACTCTCCACTTGAATAAAGTCTCTCCTTTTTCTGCACCACAGACTAGGGACTCCTGTTGGCATTGGATTGGTGGCGGTGACCCTTTGTTGATTCTAGTCATAGAATTATGGGACACTTTCCCTCCCATCTACCATATCACCACATCAGTAGGGCTCTTGTATAATAATGTAGATTATAGCTAAAAGAAATAAATGAGGAGACTTCCGGAAAAATAGCGGTGTGAGGTGAGCCTCTGTAAAGCTCCCCTGGAATTTAGAAAGAATCGAACAACAAAAACTCCACAAATGACTCCCTGTACAGCAGACAGGCAAGACGAAGAGGCCCACTACCGAAATCACCTACAGGTGGGAGATTCGCGCGAGTGGAGGGAGGAGGAAAGGGAGAAGTGCGCGGAGACGGAGCCGCGCGGGCACAGGACGCAGACCTAGCTCAGTGCGCCGAGCTCGCTGCTTCCCGGAACCACCGCAGCTGCGGGAGAGGGAAGAACTCGGACTGCTAGGGCTCCGCCAGGGCTCCACAGGGCTGAGGGGACAGCATATAACACAGCTGAACCCAACGCTCACGGCAGAGACCTCGGAGAAAAGACTGAGGGAAAAAGGCTGAAAACGGTGGTTTAAGCCCGCACTGCCGAGCAGAGAACGGAGCCTTAGGCACTGAGACTAGCCGCCCCCTCCCTCCCCTCCCAGAGCTCGCCCCGCCCCCATCTGCCCGGTGCTAGAAGCGAAACAGTAGCATTGTCAGATCAAAGCAACAGAAAATTTGCTGTTTTGAGAACTGTGGAACGCAGACACAGATTCACAGCCCAACTAGTTCCGGCAAAGGGGAAGGAGCTGTGGAAGCAGGACCAGCTGTGGTGGTGGTGGCCGCCATTGCTCTGGGCCACCTCTCACACTCACCCCGCCCCTGGCCCCACCTATCTGGGTGGATCCCTGCAGGAGTAAACAGAACTGCTGAAACATACGGGCTCTGAATCAGGAGCTGGAAGAGCTTTGGAACATCAAAAGCTCTCCGCATACCCACCGGGACACTGTGCCCTGTGACCTAGATGAACTATTAACAGTGGAGAACCCATCTCCCAGGGATCCCCCAATTGTGTGAGAAGCTGGAATAGTGCAGAGAAAACATAGCACTACCGTGTGGGAGAAGAAAAATAAGCTGCAGTTGGAGAAAAAATAAAACATTCTACCAACAAGTACTGGAAAACAAAAGAAAGACCGCTTCCTATCAACCTGTTGGAGAAGTCACTCCTGTAGATGTCTAGGAAGAGAAATAGTAAACCAGTAATCGCCATGAATAACCAAGGCAACAAGATAGCTCAGAAAGAAAGTGAAAAATCTCCAGAAAAGGCACTTAAAGATACAGAAATATGTGACTTAAGTGACAGAGAATTCAAGATTGCAGTTCTGAAAAAACTCAACGAGATACAAGAAAACACAGATAGGCAGTTAAATGAACTCAGAAACTCAATCAAAGAACAGCATGAGCATTTTACGAAAGAGATTGAAATTTTAAAAAAGAACCAAATAGAATTTCTGGAGATTAAGAACTCAATAGAAGAAATTAAGAATGAAATAACCAGCTTAGGTAGTAGAGTTGACCAGATGGAGGAAAGAATCAGTGACATCGAAGATAGAAACCTGGAAATGACACAGATAGAAGAAGAAAGAGACTTGAGACTTAAAAGAAATGAAAGAACTCTACAAGAACTTTCTGACTCCATCAGAAAGAGCAATATAAGAATAATGGGCATACCAGAAGGAGAAGAAAGAGAGAAGGAACAGAGAATATATTCAAACAAATTGTCGATGAGAACTTCCCAAATTTGTGGACAGAACTGGACCCTCGAATCCAAGAAGCAAATAGAACACCTAGTTACCTCAATCCCAACAGGCCTTCTCCAAGGCACATTGTATTGAAGCTGTCTAAAATCAACGACAAAGAAAGAATCCTCAAGGCAGCCAGGGAAAAGAAGACGGTAACTTACAAAGGAAAGCCCATTAGATTATCATCAGATTTTTCAGCAGAAACTCTACAAGCCAGGAGGGAGGGGAACCAAATATTCAAACTATTGAAAGAGAGAAATCATGAGCCAAGAATAATATATCCAGCAAAGATATCCTTTAGATATGAAGGAGGAATAAAGACCTTTCCAGACATACAGAAGCTGAGGGAATTTTCTAATACACGACCTGCACTACAAGAAATACTAAAGGAGGCTATTCGACCACCATCAACAGGGACAATTTGTGGCAACCAAAACTCAAAAAGGGGGAGAGTAAAGGCCTGAATTGGAATATGGGAATGGAGAAAGTAAGCGTGCTGAAGAAAATGGAATACTCTAAATGTCAAACTTTCTTTTACATAAACTTAAGGGTAACCACTCAAAAAAAATCTAGAACAGAAATATATACTGAAATAAAGAAGAAACAGAGGGAAACTTCATAGAAGACCACCACACAGAAATAATAGACAACAACAAAAAGGCAAAGAAACAATGGAGACACAGGCTTACCAGAAAACTAAAGATAGAATGACAGGAAATCCTCACGTATCAATAATCTCCCTAAATGTAAATGGACTGAACTCACCAATAAAAAGGCACAGAGTAGTAGATTGGATCAAAAAACTAAACCCAACCATATGCTGTCTCCAAGAGACACATCTCAGCTACAAGGACAAGCATAGACTCAAAGTGAAAGGGTGGAAATTGACACTCCAAGCAAATGGTACCCAGAGAAAATCAGGTGTAGCCATAATGATATCAGATGAAACAGACTTCAAGGTGAAAAAGATAACAAGAGACAAAGATGGACATTTCATAATGGTGAAGGGGACTGTACAACAAGAAGACATAACAGTCATCAATATTTATGCCCCCAATCAGGGAGCACCGAAATATACCAAGCAACTACTAACAGAACTAAAGGGAGAAATTGACCAAAACACAATTATACTAGGGGACTTAAATACATCATTGACAGCTATGGATAGATCATCCAAACAGAAAATAAATAACGAAATAGTAGCCCTAAATGACACATTAGATGAAATGGACATAATTGACATTTATAGAGCACTTCATCCTAAAACATCAGACTATACATTCTTTTCTAGTGTACATGGAACATTCTCAAGGATAGACCATATATTGGGACATAAAATCAGTCTCAACAAATTTAAGAAGATTGAAATCATACCAAGCATATTCTCTGATCACAAGGCTTTGAAATTGGATATCAACTGTGAAAAGAAAGCAGGAAAAACCACAAATACATGGAGATTAAACAACATACTTTTAAAGAAGGACTGGGTCAAAGGAGAAATTAGAGAGATCAAAACATACATAGAAATAAATGACAATGAAATACATACTACCAAAATTTTGGGGATGCAGCGAAAGCAGTTTTAAGAGGGAAATTTATCTCATTACAGGCCTATCTCAAGAAACAAGAAAACTCCCAAATAAATAACCTCATGTTACACCTTAAAGAACTAGAAGAAGAAGAACAAGTAAAACCCAAGGTCAGCAGAAGAAAGGAAATAACAAAAATTAGAGCAGAACTAAATGAAATAGAGAACAAAAAGACAATAGACAAAATTAATGTGACAAAGAGCTGGTTCTTTGAAAAGATTAACAAAATTGACAAACCCTTGGCTAGACTTACTAAGATAAAAACAGAGAAGACACTAATTAACAAAATTAGAAACGAAAAAGGGGAAGTTATCACGGACACCACAGAAATACAAAGGATCATCCAAGAATACTATGAAGGACTATATGCCACCAAATTCAACAACCTAGAAGAAATGGACAAGTTCTTAGAAACATATAGCCTTCCAAGGCTGAACCATGAAAAACTGGAAAACTTAAACAGACCGATCACCAGTAAGGAAATTGAATCAGTCATCCAAAACCTTCCCAAAAGCAAACGTCCAGGACCAGATGGCTTCACTAGTGAATTCTACCAAACCTTCAAAGAGGATCTAATACCAATCCTGCTCAAACTCTTCAAAAAATTGAAGAAGAGACAGTACTCCCTAATTCATTTTATGAGGCCAACATTACCCTGATACCAAAACCTGGTAAGGACAGCACAAAAAAAGCAAACTACAGACCAATATCTCTGATGAATACCGATGCAAAAATCCTAAATAAAATTCTAGCAAATCGAATACAACAATGCATTAAAAAGATTATTCATCACGACCAAGTGGGGTTCATCCCCAGGGCACAAGGATGGTTCAACATCCGCAAATCCATCAATGTGATACATCACATAAACAAAATAAAGGACAAAAATCATATGATTATATCAATTGATGCAGAAAAAGCATTTGACAAGATACAACATCCATTTATGATTAAAACACTTAATAAAATGGGTATAGAAGGAAAATACCTTAACATAATAAAGGCCATATATGACAAGCCCTCTGCTAATCTCATAATTAATGGAGAAAAACTGAAGCCCTTTGCTCTACGTTCAGGAACACGACAGGGCTGTCCCCTATCACCTCTGCTTTTCAACATAGTGTTGGAAGTCCTTGCCAGAGCAATCAGGCAAGAGAAAGAAATAAAAGGCGTCCAAATTGGGAATGAAGAAGTTAAATTATCACTCTTTGCAGATGACATGATGCTATATATAGAAAACCCTAAAGACTCCACCAAAAAGCTATTAGAAACAATCAACGAATACAGTAAAGTTGCTGGCTACAAAATCAACGTACAAAAGTCCATTGCCTTCCTATATACTAACAATGAAATCTCAGAAAAAGAAATACAAAAAACAATTCCTTTTGCAATTGCAGCAAAAAGAATAAAATACCTAGGAATAAACTTAACCAAGGACGTGAAAGACCTATATGCTGAAAACTATAAGACATTTTTGAAAGAAATTGAAGAAGACACAAAGAAATGGAAAGACATTCCGTGCTCATGGATTGGAAGAATCAACATAGTTAAAATGGCCATATTACCGAAAGCAATATACAGATTCAATGCAATCCCCATCAAAATCCCAATGGCATATTTTAAAGAAATAGAACAAAAAATCATCAGATTTGTTTGGAACCACAAAAATCCCCGAATAGCAAAAGCAATCTTAAGAAAAAAGAACAATAATGGAGGTATCACACTTCCTGACTTTGGCTTGTACTACAGTGCCCCGACCAGCGGGGCATTCAACAGGGACCGAAGGAGACACCCTGAAAACAGAAAATAGGAGGCGCGAATAAATGGAGGCAAGACAAAGTTCTGATCAAGCCTCAAATTTTTTATTGCAGCTACAAGATTATATGGGTTTGGGTAAACTGGGCGGGGAGTGAATGAGGAAGGAGAGAGCGGAATGAGGAAGGGGCTTTACTTATCAGAGACGTGACCTTTTAAGGGCAAACTGACGGTTCCAGGAATTAGGTCATGTGCTGCCGGATAGCATAGTTTCTCTGAGTCAGGCTCCTACATCTCCTCTCTCTTTATCTTTTTAAGAGAGTGAGCCTTAACCGAGTCGGGAACTCAGGGGTCTCAGACTGCCCGAGTAACGCGCAAGGCGTAGCTTCTGGTGTCTCTTTTGGACCAGGTGTGAGGCAATTGTTTTGACTTAGGCACCAACCCCTATGTAGTCTGGACATGAGTTCAGGGAGAGTTGAAATTGGGTCAATCGGGACCCTCCCTTGCAGTACCCAGTCGCTGCAGCCGTCTGGTGCTCAAGCCCTTTAGATCGGGCCGACACGTTTTCAGCCACCGTGTCTGCTATATGTTTATATAGCTGGAGCCTGTTTGCAACTGGTTGTAATTACCTTCTGGATGGTCCATCGTGGCCAGGCGTTGATAATGAATATGGATAGGTTTGGCCAGAATGTTATCTATTTGTTGTTTGATGAATCCTGTCAGTTTATTAAATGCCCAAGGTCCGAGGGAGACAAGTAGGAGTAATCCTAGAATGGGGCCAAGGATGGGGAGGAGGACAGGCAAGAGACCATTAAAACTGGTTAGAAAGGGGTTGTCAAGAAGTTGTTTTTTGCGTTGAAGAAGATCTTCTTGGAGTCTCTTGACCTTGTCTCGCACTATGCCGGATTTGTTGGCATAGAAGCAGCATCGTTCCTGTAAAGCTAAACAGATCCCCCCTTGTTCCGCTGTTAGAAGATCAAGCCCTCGTCTGTTTTGGAGTACTACTTCTGCTAAGGAATCGACCTGGTCTTGAAGGTCATTAATAGTATCTGATAGTGTGGTAACATCATCAATAAGTTGGAGAGAAAGCCGTTGATAAGTGTCTACGGACACTCCTACCCCGGCAGCACCTGTGGCCATAGCGGCGGTTATACCTAGTCCTGCCATAAGGGGAATGAACGCGAGGGCCCGTTTTTGTCGCCCAGGGAAAAGATCAAGGGCTGGTATAGGAAGTGACTGATCTCCGGGTAGAATATCTATATCTGGTAAGAGAAAAGCCAGCGCACAGAGGCCAGTCCAATTGGTGGGGAGGGCCGTGAAGGCCAGGCCGTTGCCGCAGATGAAAACATGATTAGGAGCGGGGCAGGCAGGAGCAGTGGAATTAACAATAGCGGTGCAGTTTAAGGGGAAGAAGCCTACATCAAGGGCATTCCCGGACAAAATGACCAGGTTGTTTACAATTGTAACAGGATTTTTGATTGTCCTGTGTGAAGCTTTTTAGTGCAGCTCCAATGGGTAGACCGATGGCGTGAGACGCCCCGACACCAGAACAAAGTTTAATATAGTCTGAGAGGGAGCCATTGCGATGGGGGCGGATGGCGTTTTGGCATGTGGCATTGGCATTTTCAAATGCAAGATGTTTAATAAAGGCGCTATCTGACTCTTCTTTTCCAATTAAGCGCTCGGCAGCCTCAGTTAGGCGGCTGATGAAATCGCAATAGGATTCGTCAGGCCCTTGATGGATTTTGGCCAAGGAGGTGCTGGCGGGCCCTTTGGGTGGGAGTTTACGCCAGGCCTTGAGGCCGGCATTTTGGACTTGAGCTAATAAGCCTGGGGGGAAGGCGGCCTGAGTCTCATTGGTGTTATAGGGCGGTCGGCCGAGAAGGCGATCTCTAGTCCAGGAGCGGGAGGACTGGCTCTGAGTATTTCGTTCAGCCATTTTTTGTGCGTTCTCTGCATACTCTGTGCGCCATAAAACAAAATCACCGCCAGACAGGGCGGCGTGAGCTAAAGTGAACCAATCATTTGGCGTTAGCCAACGGTCGGTGAGGCTTTCCAGCAAGGCTACCGTGAAGGGAGCCACAGGGCCATAAGCGTGGACCGCAGCCTTTAAGTCTTTTAAATATTTAATGTTTAAAGGGCGGTAGCGCTGTCTGTCTCTTGGGGGTTCCGTTTCTTCCTCTGAGGGGGGGTTATCCTGTTCCTAAGCTTCATTATCGGATCCCTCCGCGGTATCCTCCTCTTGGGGGTCCTCAGGGGTCTGAGTATCGGGACCTACCTCTGCAGCCTGTCTGTGAGTGACCGGAAAAGCGAGGACAGGTTTTTGTTTGGGAGCTCGTTTTAGGGGTAGACGGGGGGAAAAGGGCAGCCCAGAGAGTGCAGCGAGTTCAGCCTCAAGGGCACGGAGTTCTTTGAGAAGACTAATGTGTTGGCCTTTTTCCTGGAGGGCCTCTCGAAGAGAGGCAATCTGTTGTGTTAGGGAAGCGGCTGTTTGAGTAGGGGGATTGGAGTGAGGAATAGTAGAAGGGGGACCATGGACGATGGGAGCGAGGAATGGAGGGTGTTGAGGGATGATATAAGGAGGTGGCCGGAAGGGTGGAGGAGACGATACAGAGGGGTCCTTCTGATGGTAATGAGCGGCCGCATCCTCAAGGGTAGCCTGGTCCTCAGGAGGGAGGGTTGTGTCTGAATCTTGGGGAAGGTTTTTAAGGCAGGGATAAAGTCTTAATGAGGGATGACTAGGGGGTTCAGCCGAATTTTGGGTAGGGCCTTCCTCGAGACAGGGCTTGGGCTTAGAGTCAGTAATAGGGATATCTATAGACATGGAGTTATTTTCAGACGGGGGATGGGACGATTCCTTTAAGAGGCTCTCCCCCTTTTTTATAACTTCTCTAACATCCGGGTCATGGGAGTGAACCCTGAGGACGTAATTTATGAGATTCCAGTAAGTTAAAGTAGAAACGGGGACCTTTTCAGGCCCAAAGGCTTTATAAAAATCTTGGAACGCATCGCCGACGCGCTTCCAAATTCTAATATCAATCGTTCCTTCTTGGGGGAACCAGGGACAAATATCTGTCAGAAACTCGAAAAATTCACGGAGATCCTTTTTTCTAGCCTTAATTCCACGCACCTTGAGGGAACTCTTTAACCCAGAAATGAACAGTTCATGAGAACTTAATGTCTGACCCATGGTCCCCTTCTCGGCCCTTCAATCAACAAGCGAAACAATCAGATGCCCATCTGGCCGTGACCCTCGCGGGACTAAATCTGTCTTAGCTAAGGCGCTTCGGTATAAACTCCCGAACTGGTGGACCGGAGTCCAGTCGCTGTTATGCCGTATGACAGAACCGGAACCGCAGATTAGGGCCCAAGCAAGCTCCGTGACAAGAAGTCGTGGAACTATCACTCATTCATACATTCAATCGACCGAGGGGTAATATTAAATCTAAAATCATCCCAAAACATCTATTTTCGTCTGTCTGCTTACCTCTATCAGATCAGGCTCATGGATAGGCTTGTATCCGCGGAGATCAGGAAACGAGTCAGGCTCGCGCGATAAAATCGCGCGGAGACTCAGCAACGCGTCCGGCTGGACTTAAGGCAGACAGTTTTTCAAGGGGTCTGGGATCTTCGAGCCCCACGTTGGGTGCCAGAAATGCCCCGACCAGCGGGGCATTCAACAGGGACCGAAGGGAGACACCCTGAAAACAGAAAATAGGAGGCGCGAAGAAATGGAGGCAAGACAAAGTTCTGATCAAGCCTCAAATTTTTTATTGCAGCTACAAGATTATATGGGTTAGGGTAAACTGGGCGGGGAGTGAATGAGGAAGGAGAGAGCGGAATGAGGAAGGGGCTTTACTTATCAGAGACGTGACCTTTTAAGGGCAAACTGACTGTTCCAGGAATTAGGTCATGTGCTGCCGGATAGCATAGTTTCTCTGAGTCAGGCTCCTACACTACAGGGCTGCAATAATCAAAAAAGCATGGTATTGGCAGAAAAACAGACACATAGACCAATGGAATAGAATTGAGAACCCAGAAATAAAACCACATAAATATGGACAGACAATTTTTGACAAAGAAGCTAAAAACATACAATGGAGCAAAGACAGCCTCTTCAATAAATGGTGCTGGGAGAATTGGATAGCCACGTGTAAAAGAATGAAACTGGACTGCTGTCTATCACCATGTACCAAAGTTAATTCAAAATGGATCAAAGACTTAAGCATAAGACCTGACACAATAAACTGCATAGAAGAAAACATAGGTACTAAACTTATGGACCTTGGGTTCAAAGAGCATTTTATGAATTTGACTCCAAAGGCAATGGAAGCAAAAGCTAAAATAAACGAATGGGACTATATGAAACTTAAAAGCTTCTGCACAGCAAAAGAAACCATCGACAAAATAAAGAGGCCACCAACTGAATGGGAGAAGATTTTTGCAAACAGTGCCTCCGATAAGGGGCTAATATCCAGAATATACAAGGAACTCATGCAACTCAACAACAACAACAACAAAAACAACCCAATTGAAAAATGGGCAGAGGACTTGAAGAGACATTTCTCCAAAGAGGACATACAAATGGCAAATAGACATATGAAAAAATGCTCAACATCACTAATCATCAGAGAAATGCAAATCAAAACCATAATGAGATATCACCTCACCCCAGTCAGAATGGCTATCATCAACAAGACAAATAGTAACAAATGTTGGAGAGGCTGTGGAGAAAAAGGAACCCTCATATACTGTTGGTGGGAATGCAGACTGGTGCAGCCGCTATGGAAGGCAGTGTGGAGGTTCCTCAAAAAATTACGAATAGAATTGCCATATGACCCAGCAATCCCTCTCCTGGGTATCTACCCAAAAAATCTGAAAACATTTAGAGATAAAGACACGTGTGCTCCAATGTTCATTGCAGCTTTGTTTACGGTGGCCAAGACATGGAAACAAGCAAAATGTCCTTCGATAGATGAATGGATAAAGAAGTTGTGGTATATATACACAATGGAATACTATTCGGCAGTAAGAAAAGATGATATAGGAACATTTGTGACAACATGGATGGATCTTGAGAGTGTAATGCTGAGCGAAATAAGTCAGACAGAAAAAGCAGAGAACCATGTGATTTCACTGATATGTGGTATATAAACCAAAAAGAACTAAAGAACAAGATAAACAAATGAGAAACAGAAACTCATAGACACAGACAATAGTTTAGTGGTTACCAGCGGGTAAGGGGGGAGGGGGTGGTAGATGAGGGTAAGGGGGATCAAATATATGGTGATGAAAGGAGAACTGACTCTGGGTGATGAACACACAATGGGATTTATAGATGATGTAATACAGAATTGTACACCTGAAATCTATGTAATTTTACTAACAATTGTCACCCCAATAAATTTAATAAAAAAACATTAAAAAAAATAAAAAATAAAAAATAAATAAATGATCTGGTTCTATTTAAGAAGCCAACAAAGGAGATAAAAACAAGGACACTAGAGGAAATTGAGGTCTTTGACACTTATAGCTATGGAAGAAAGTAAACGCAGACCAATTCCTGGCGAGGAAAACATAAAACTTCAAATGAAGGCATATTGATCTTAGTTCCTTTAACCCAGTACATCTACATCACGTTTGGCTTTAAGCAAAAATACAGCCATACTAAAAGGCAAGAAAAAAATACAATCTGAAGAGACAGACAAAGCATCAGAATCAGACTCAGATATGGCAGAGATTTTAGAATTATCAGACTGGGATTTTATCTTTTTTTTGCCTCCTCACCCCCAACTCTGAGTCAAGCCATTGTTCTCAGTCTAGTTGTGGAGTACGCAGCTCACTGGCCCATGTTGGTCTTATGAGCCTTGCACTCTACCCAGCTGAGCCAGTCCGTCACCAGCCATTGGCTCACGGCAGCCCAGCTCTAGGTTGAGTCATTGTTCTCAGTCTAGCTGTAGATGGCGCAGCTCACTGGCCCATGTGGGAATCGAACCAGTCACCTTGGTGTTAGGAGCCTGGCGCTACAACCACCTGAGCCACCCGGCCATCCCAAACTGGGATTTTAAAGTAACTTTCATTAACGTGCTACAAGCTCTAATGGAAAACATGGACAACATGCAAGAACAAAGGGGTAATCGTTTTGATGGAAACTAAGGAAATTAAAAGGTAATGCTAAAAATTACAAACACTGTAACAAAAATGAAGAATATCTTTGATGGGATCATCAGTAGATTGGATATAGATGAGGAAAGAATCAGTGAGCTTGAAGATATGTCAGTAGAAACTTCCCAAAATTAAATGTAAAGAGAAAAAAGAATTTAAAAACTAGAACAGAATATTCAAGAACTGTTGGATAATTACAAAGGTTTAACATTTGCATAATGGGAATACCAGAAGAAGCAGATAAAATATTTGAAGTAAGAATGGCTAAGAATTTTCCAACATTAATGAAAGAAACCAAGTCACAAATCCAGGATGCTCAGAGAACACCATGTAGGATAGAAAATAAAAAAATCTACACCTAGGTATATCCTATTCAAACTGCAGAAGCCAAAGAGAAAGAGAAAAATCTTGATCAAAGCCAGAGAGAGAAACAACTTTACCTATAGATGAACAATGATAAGAATTACATCATACTTCTTTTCACAAATTTTGCAGGCAGAAATAGTATGGAGTGAAATATTTAAAGTCTTGAAAGAAAATATTCAGTACCAGAGAATTTTGTATGCTGTGAAGTTATTTTTCAAAAGTGAAGGAGAAATAAAGATTTTCTCAAATAAAAATGGAGAGAATATTTCTCTAGCAGACCTGCCTTGAAATAAATATTCAAAGAAGTTCTTTAAAGAACAGGAAAATGATGTAGTTCAGAGGCTTGAATCTATAGAAATAAAGGAAGAACATCAGAGAAAGAATAAATGAAGGTAAAATAAAATTTTATATTTTCTATTGCTATCTAATCTAATAAATAACTGTCTCCAAAGTAATAACAGCAACAATACATTGGTTGGTTATAGCATACAGATGAGTGAAAGGAATGGCGGCAATGCAGTAATAGATAGGATGTAGAAATTGGTAATATTCTGTTGTAAATCAGTAGCACCCTGAGGTAGTATAGTGTTATTTGAAAGTGCATATGGACTAGTTGCAAATGTGTATTACAAACTCTAGGGAATCCACTAAAATTTTTTTTTTTTAAGTTTAGTTCATATGCTGAGAGGACATAAAATGGAATCATCAGAAGACATATGAGTATAATGCTCAATTCCATATATCATCACATTGGGCATTGGGTTTCAACATATCAATCTTGGGGAGGGAGACAAACATTTGGACTATGGCAGATGGTGAAAAGGTCACTTGCTAGGGATTTGGGGAAGAGATGAACAGTTGAAGCACTGGGTTTTGTTAGAGTGGTGAAACTATTCTGTATAAAACTGTAATGGTGGATACATGTTGTTATGTATTTGTGAAAATCCATAAAACTGTGCAATGCTAAGAGTAAACCCTGATGTAAACTATAGATTTTAGTTAATAATAATCTAACAATGTTATTTCCACAATATTGAGTTTTGAGAGTCCTTTATATATTTTAAATACAAGTCCTTTGTCAGATATGTGGTTTGGAAATTATTCCATTTGAAAATTATTTTAAATATTCCATAGTATGAATGTAACCTTAATGTACCACACTGATGCAAGATGTTAATAATAGAGGAAATGTTGTATTGGGGGTTAGGTGTTGGGCATACGAAACTGTATGTTCAATTATTCTGCAAAATTAAAACTGTACTAAAAATAAAGAATATTATTTATTTTTAAAGTGTGAGTCTCATTTTTCTTCATTTTACAGTGAGGATAGAGAATTAGGTTATCTTTATATTTCTTCCATCTTAACATTTATGATTTCCCCCTTTTCAATGTACTTTAGTGCTTACTTTGGCAGCACACATACTAAAAATTGGAATGATACAGAGTTTAGTGTGTCCTCTGCTCAAGGATGATATCCAAATTCATGAAGTGTTCCACATCTTAAAAGTGCACCTATACTTTATTTTTAGAACAGTTTTAGATTCATGGTAAAATGAGTTCTTTTCCATCCTCCCCGGCATATCTTCCCCCACTATCAACATCTCACACCAGAGAGATATATTTGTTACAATCGACGAACCTACATTGACACATCATCACCCAAAGTTCATAGTTTACATTAGGGTTTACTCTTTTAATTTCTATGGATTTGACAAATGTACAAATACATGTATCCACCACTAGAATTCCATACAGAATAGTTTCACTGTCCTAAAAATCCTCTGGACTCCACTTATTTGTCCCTTCTTCCCTCTAACCCAACGGAACTATTCCAGCACCACAAACGTCTGTATCTTGATTTTGGTTGTAGTTACACAAATCTACACATGTGATAAAATAACAGAACTACACAGACACTGTACCAATGTCAAATTTGTGATTTTGATATTGTACTATAGGTAAGATGTAGTCATCAGGGGAACTCGTTGAAGGAAACATGGGAACTCTTCACTATCTTTGCCACTTCCTTGTGATTCTATAATTATTTCAAAATAAAAAGCTTTAAAAATTGTATCTGTCTTTGTTCACAGTAAACAGCACTGAATTTTTTGAGAAGGATTTGGAAAAAGAGAAACCCAACTTTCTTGGGAGCTCTGCACTTAGTTTTATAAGTAAGCAAACTGGCATTGTTGACAAAAGTTCTCTGTCACTAATTCAGTGCCATCAGGAGTCCCCGACCTGGGGTTTGATGAAGAGAGACTTTACTTGAGTGATGCTGCTCAAATGTTGCAGCTCTGGTGTTACAGCTGAAGCTGGCGAAATGGAGCAGAAAGCACACTCCATTGAGACAAAGGGAAGGCTTACTGTCTTATATATGGAGAAGTTCCTTCCCCCAGTCCCTGATTGGTTCATTTCTAAGCAAAGTAGGACTCCAAATCCACATAGTTTGATCCAAATAGCACTGTCCTGATTGGCGGGCTCCACATGTTCTTATTGGTTGTTGTGGAGCCACTCCAATTGGTCATTAAAGATGCAAAAGAGGACATAGCTATGCAGCTCTGATTGGATGGGGAAGGTCTCACTCCTATTGGTCAAAATACTATTCCAGAAACTCCTTTATAAGGGTAGGCTCAGCAAGCAGGAGCACAATGCAGGAGGCTTGGCAGCCCTCCTCTGTCGGTTTTCACTGAAATGGAGCTCGCATGCGTGCGTGTACCTGTTAATAGCTTCTTGACCCTGATTATGAATTTCGGCTCAATTAACTGTAAGGAGTCCTTCTTAGCAGGTTCATTCTTTCTCAGAATCAACAGTGGTGTTCATGTATCACAGAACAAAAGACCAAGTGTCATGCAGGGTGTCACGCGGGGTCTCAGCTTCCGCTCCCCACATAAGAACGCAGGATATGGTGTGGCCACAAAGGAACACCAACGGAGCCATAGATAGGGGAGTCATACCACAATATTCCCGCTGGTGGCTGGGTTGGAGACACAAAGTAGGATCCACACAATCAGCAATCCCTGCCTGCCAACCAGCCAACCAACCAACGCAGTCACAGCAGTTATATCAGCAGCCAATTGGCCAACTGGCTACAGCCAACGGCCAACCACCACCCGAGCCGGCACCCTGCCACGTGAGGCTGAGAGCCTAGAAATTGCGCTCTGGGACTCTGTCCCCACACCAAGGTAAACCAAAAAAAAAGGAAAAAAAAAAAAGAGAAAAATCAACTCCGTAATGTGGTGAATTAAAAAACATTTCGTTTTTAATGGAAACTCCACCTGAAGTAATTTAAAGGGTGGTAGAAAACACAATGGAAATCCACTAACACAAACGTTTACTCAAGAAATGAATTTTAAAATGCTTATTTTCATTCCTTAAAGTTATTTTAACTCCATTTGTACTAGCAAGGAACAGAAAACCCAGTAGTCAGCTCTGAAGTTCTTAAGCACAGTATTTAGTTGTTGTTCTGGCATTCTCGGGGGAAGGGCTGTTTAAGTCAGTCAAAATTTTACACTTTTTATGTAATTTTTAATGCATTTTTGGTTTTCAGTTCACTTTCACATAAAAGTTAAAAATATACCCTCTAAACACATTCATTTCTGGATGGGTAAAATGATCTGCCCAGTGTCACATATTCAAAACAATTTTACATAATGATTTATAGTTGTCAATCAATCGATCAATCAAGTAATCCCAGCAGATTAAGTTGCCAGTGCCAGTATAAAATAAGAAAAATTCTCTCATAAAATTTAAAGTCTTGTTTTCCCCATGCTACCTAGAACGGATGCTACCACAGTTTATGGCTTCAAATAAAGCCTAAGATGCAAGAAACATTGTCATTTTGTTCTTTATTGTGTCAAAAGTGCTTTTTTTCTTTTTTTAACGGTGCTTTTAATAGAAGGATTTAAGGAAGCAGACTCTGAAATGCTCATAGTTCAAATGGGAAAGAAGGTTGAAACCCTCCACCTGGTAAAACTTTTGGGTCTCAGCCCACCGTCCCATCACACACCCTCTCCAGACCTGGCACACTTAGGCCTCCCTAACCACGCCAAACTGGAAAAAGCAAGCAGGGAGGCGGGGCCTCCGCCCAAATAAGATGGCGGCTCTCTCCGTGACGCTCTAGGCTGCCCAAGCCGTGACTCGGTAGCCGGAAGTCCTCCGGAGCTCGGCAATGGGAAGCGGAAGTAAAGGGCCGTTGGCAGCTGTGCTGTTGCTGCGCGAGGCCGGCTTATGAACTGAACCGCGGAAAGGCGCGTGTCGGCTGCTCACTGGCGCAGCAGCTGCCGCTACCGCCGCCGTCGCCGCTGCCCCCGCCCTTCCCCCTCCGCCCCGGCGTTGTCGCAAGCGCAGTCACGCACCGAGCGCGGCCCCGGCTTGGGCAGGAAAGGGGACACGAGTGGCGGGTGTCGCGGCTGCGCGGCAGGTGACAGGTACCCCTGGGGTGGTATGGGGTGGTATGGGGCGATCTCGTGGACTGGAAGAGGGTTCGAGGCGCGGGCGACCTTGTGCCTCGATCTCCTGAGCTTCCGGTTCTTCCCTGACTCAATTTCCCTTCCCGTGCCCCAGCCCTCACCTTTTTTGCGAGTGGCCGGATTGTCCCTCACTGGTCTTGTGTGCAAAGTACAGGTTCTGTGAAGGCGGCCGCGCGCTGTCTTTAGCTGTTTTGAGCTTTCATTGAAGAGCTTTGAGATCCATGTGCCCAAGTGCACTAACATGAATTTAGACCAAAGCTGACCTTACGTAGGTCGAGAACCTGCAGTTTGCGGGACTCTGGAGAACGACGTTATCTTTTTTTTATGGATTTCTGTTTTCCCTAACATGACTTGGGGTGATGCACACTGGCTGCCGTTTTCATTTAATACAAGGGTCTGTCGGCTGGAAATTAGATGATCCGGTTTCACTTTTAGTCTGGGAGCTGCCAGAAGAATAAGATCTGCGTATGCCAATAAGTTACGGATGTGAATTGTTCTTGTTCGTTAGTCTGAATCTCTAGATTGTTTTGCCTTTCTTGCCAGATTTGGTAACCGGCGCATTTTGTTCATTTGAAGTTCTAGGGTCTTATGCCTTACTGTGCTTCACTGTTTTGGAAACATTCATTGTGCACTTGCCAGCTAATTTTAGTGTGGGGTTTGGAGACATTTAAAACAGCTATTTAACAACACCGCGAAGTTTAGGATGATGGTAGCCTTTCTATTTGACTTGCTTTTAATAAACTTAGCTGAAACTCATTGTTATTAAAGGAAATGAACATTGCTTTGTACAGGAGCATGGTGCCTTCGCAGTGCACATTTAATTTGAGGCGAATAAATTGAACTGTGGAGAAAATTCTGTTAGATTTTTCTCTGCGGTTAACTGTGACCATTTTCATATTAGATGTATAGTAACTGCTTGTATCAGAAATTAGATGTATGTGGTTCACAACAAATGGTTTTGTAATAGGTGTAAATGTATATTAAGTTTAATTATTTGAGAAGTAAATTTATTTCACAAGAAGGGTACTTTCTAATATTTTTCCTCACTTTTATATATGTTGAAACTCAGATGGCTTTCTGTAAACTTGCAGCACGAAAGTTATTTTGTTTGTTAGCTATTAACGTCAGTTGAAAAATAGAAGAAAAAGTTGGTGATTACCTAGAATTTCATTCCTCTTCTGCTTTCCATAAAGTGAGAAGCATTTTCCATATTATAACTTTTTAATGTTTCCAATATCTTACTATAGATCAATAAGCAAGAAATAGGTGTATCAGTCATGCCACAAGCATCTTGCCTATAATCATGTAGTGCCACACTACAGAGTCTACAGATGTTATTTCTTAGACTATTCATTGTTACAAGCAACATTTAAAGGTTACTAATCAAAGTGATAAGGGATCTTGTAAAATGAAGGCATCCTCAAACAAAAGGCCACTTCACTGAGGTCTTTACCTTTGCTTCTCTGTACATCGTTTTCCTCTGGTGTTACCTCTGGAATCAAGGAAGTGGGCTCAGGGTGGAAAAGCTTTTTAATGTATACCTTTCCTCCCCTTCTCGTTTCTCACGGTGCTGTACCTTGCCCCAAGAACTCTCGCTGTTGCTGTTTTCTAAAAACAGTGCAAGAGGATCTCTGGTGTATCGCAGGATATAATTTTCATTTTTACCCTTTTTAAGTTCTAGGCTTTTTGTAGTGTCTTTCTCTTGGTGCCACACTCCTTTCTTTCTGGTTTCTTTCATTTATCCCTTAATGAATGAAGCCTGTATTTGTTTATTTTATTTTGAGAACCTCCTATGTTCCAGGCAGTAAGCTAGGCATATAATAGTGAAAGACACAACTCCCTGCTCTTGAGAGCCCACACTCAGTCCCTAAAGGCAGCCTAGGTATGGCTCTGTCAGGCTGGTTGGATGGTTTGCTTTGGTCCCAACTTCAGACCCGCCCCCTTGGTTTCAGGAGGAAACTGTTCCTCTCTCAGTCACCTGTGTCCCAAGGATTCTGCTCTCAGAAAATCCTTAGACTTGTCTTGGTTCTCACAAGAAAGCACCTTGCTTGGTCTGGGTTTGCACGGTTTGCATCTTTACCACTCTTAAAGCCAGAGAACCAGGGGAGCTAGCTTGGTACTGCAGAAATTTTAAAAGCAGGCAGATGTGGGTTCCAAGCATTGCAGTTTAGTCGGTGAAGCTACTCAGCCTGTCTGAGCTTCCATTTTCTTATTGTTAAGCAGGAATGATAGTGTTTCATCCATTATGTAGCATACTCATGGAGTATCTACTGTTTGCCAGGCACTGCTATTCGCTGTGCTGAGCAAAGTACACATGGCTGCCACCCGCCCTCAAGGAACTGCGGTCTCTTGTGTGGAAGGACTCAGTGACACGCATACACAGCGCCTGATGCAGTGCTGCTGGGAGTAATGGCTCAGCAAATGCTCGTGTTTCCTCAGGGCCCTGGCCAGTCTCAGTCCCTTAACTTCACTGTGCGGTGGTGCCCAACTTGTTCTCCGGAATCCTCACCTGGGGGATGACACATCTAGGCCCCTGCAGGAAAAACCGCAAACAGCCATAGCATAATACTGCTTCAGTATAGTTCATATACTCTCTGTCCAGTTTAGAAACTTAGTGAGTTTGGGGAGGGTTTATTTTTATTTTTTTCCCTAGCCAAGAGGATAGGTTTCTGAGGCATATTTTGAGGCTATGTAATAACAGTGATGTATTAGTCTATAATTTAAAAGATAGTTCTTATTTCTTTCCCCTTATGATGTATTTTACTAAAACAGTTAATGTATTTGGCACTTTATGAAGTGATTTTCATATTGCCTTTTCATTTTCACAGTGACCCGGTGTGGCACGCACTGGTGATGTTCCTGTTTTAGAGTCTGGGAGACAAAGGGGCCAGAGATATTATTAGGTAACGTGCTAATGATTAAAATGTTAGTAAGTAGCAAACTCCAGGAATTGATCATAGGTACCTGCTCCAAAAGGTTTTCTCTTTTCAATAACCATGTTTGTTCTATGGTGCAGGCAGGTTTCCGAGACTACAGTCCATGGACCTGTAGGGAAGGGTGTCTAAAGATACTCCTAGGAGAATTCTTGTGTGGTCCGAAATTTGTAAAAGTTTGGGTCCTTGCTTGTAAATCTGTAGGAAATGGTGGTAACTTCTGCTAGCTTCCAAAAGGGGTCTACATCGTCTACTCTGCATCCTTCCACCCGCCAGCAGTCCCCCACCACTGACCCCTAAGGCAGGACTCACCGCTTGCAGGTTTCATTGTCAAAAGTCTAGTTTGATTAGTCCTCGTCTTTACAAATGTTGATTTAAAAAATATTTATTTAAAAAAAAATTTTTTATTGGGGAACAGTGAGTTTTTCCAGGGCCCATCAGCTCCAAGTCAGGTTGTCCTTCAGTCTAGTTGTGGAGGGCGCAGCTCAGCTCCAAGTCCAGTCGCCCCTTTTCAGTCTTAGTTGCAGGGGGCGCAGCCCACCATCCCATGCAGGAATTGAACTGGCAACCTTGTTGTCAGGAGCTAGCGCTCTAACCAACGGAGCCATCCGGCCACCCCCCCAAAAAATATTCATATATGGAATGTTCATATGAATTTTTTGTTTCCAAAGAAGCTGGCAGAGCCTGAGCTTAAAACTCATCTAAAAGCAATTTTTCTATTTGGTATAATTTATTTTGCTTTTGACCATTGTCCTTTAGAGATGTTGTGTGTTATATGAACAGAATGTTGGCATAAATGATAATGCTTTTATAAAAAGACAATACTGACTGGTTCCCCGCAATATGGACTGTCCCCCAACAATAGATTTTATAGCCAGTGTTGACAAATTGGGGTGAGCCTTTCCAGATGTTAACGTCCAGAAGCACAAGTTTGGTTTAGTGTTTCCTACATATTCACATCCTCTTTGGGTTCCCATTCAAACGGGTGGGACTTGGATGTTGATTTTTATTTAGCCTGGAGTAAGTCTGGTTAGGGTTCTTCATGTTAGACTTCTGGGATGAAAAACCAGATAAAGAAGTCGGCAGCTAGAGAAACTTTTATGGAATGATCTGGACACTGTGAGATCATTGTGCTTGGGGAGGCTGTCGCTGAGAGCTCGGGAGCCCTGCATTCTATGGTCACACAAATTTACCAGGAACCCCAGCTTCTCTAGTGTGTATATGGGGACCCTTTGGGTTCTTAACCTTTCCTCATTCCAGGACCTATCTTTGGGTTTATGTTGGAGAACCATCATATTAGCTTCCTAGGGCTCCCAAGACAAAGTGCCACAACCCAGGAAGCTTAGAACAACCACAATTTATTGTCTTACAGTTTTGGAGGCTACAGGTTCTAAATGAAGGTGTCACAATACCTTTTTCATGCCTGTTTGTAGAGGAGGGTCTTTCCTGGCCTCTTCCTGCTTCTGGTCACAGCCGACATTCCTCGGCCTGCAGTAGAATCCCAGTATCTGCCTGTCTTTACCTGGTATTCTGTCTGTGTCTCCTCATAGAGCCTTCCCTCTGTGCTTGCCTGTCTCTGGGTCCAAGTTACCCCTTTCCCATAAAACCAGTCATATTGGATGAGGGCCCACCCTCATGACCTCATTTTAGGTTGATCACCTCTGTAGAGACCTGATTTCCAAATAAGCTCCCATTCTGAGGTACTGGGGCTTAGGACTGCAAGGTAACACCCATCATTTATGTGTTTTCTGTCTCAGGTTTATTTACTCTCTCGCTTGGTGAGGGATGATTGTGTGCAACCTGCTGTGCACCAACACTGACTTGTATCCCTCCGTATAGGATAGATGCCCCAGGAAGTGAACTGGAGCCTTTGTGGGAAAGAGTGGGCATAATGGGCTCCACACGTCTCCGTAGGTGTCCATTAGTCAGGAAATAGCTGTTCAACTCTCTAGGTATTAGATGCTGCCACGGTTTGGAAGCATTTCTAGTTCTGTAATGTTCATGTTGTTTTGTGTCTCTAAGTATTAAGAAACAGGTTTCAACATTTCTCTGTAGCAGAACCTTTTTTTCTTTTTCCTTTTTTAGGGGTTTGCTGTAAAATGGGACTTCTGATTGTAGTCACTGGACTCTGGCTCTTTTCCTCAGTAAAGGCAGATTCAAAAGCCATCACAACCTCTCTTACGACAAAATGGTTTTCTACTCCGTTGTTGTTAGAAGCCAGGTAAGAAGACATTTTTTTCTTTCACATGTTTGAGCAAAAATGTAGGGTCTGCTAGTGAATATTCAGGCACTTTTTAGGAAGTGAGAGTCTCATCATTAAATGCATTTAGTGAGAGCCTCTTTCAGTGTGCACTGAGCTGTTAGAATCTGTCAGTAGGATAGGATTCATAGGGATACTTGGGGACTTCTTTAGACAAATATATTGAACTGGTTAAATTATTCTGCTATCTTCCAGGAAAAGTATAAATGTGGTAATAAGGGAAGAGAGAGAAGTACTTAAAGGAAATTTTTTCTTTATTTAGAAGGAAGACAAGAGAGCTTGGCTAGATGGGGTAAATAGGACATGTTGCTCTTAAGAACATGGACTAAGACCCCCAAGATAAGAGAGCACAAGGAGGCAGCTGAGTAAATGTCTAGATTTTATCTGTCCTAAGATGTACACGTTCTATATTTTAACATCTGCAAAAATCAGGATGCATTCTAATTAAATCAAGATGTTGTCTTACAATTAGAATAGGTAGCATCTTTCATTCTTAGTGTTTCATAAATTATGTCTTAAAATCCATAGTATCTTAAAAATCAATAAAGTACAGTATAGTCAATGATTTCTTGGGAAGTTTGTCTTCCAAGTACACTTATTACTTATATTTATAATATAAATATAACCAGATACCTCTCTTTTAGTCAGTTTTTTAATGTTTATAGATGGAAACTTACTGTGTCTCAAACAATTTTTAGCTAGGACTTGCAGAGAATCTTCGTAAAGTGTAAATTAGGTGGATTGAATGTCAAATGCTTGGTAAATCTGAGAATTTGATAGTGTTAGAAATTTGAACTTTTGGGTTCTTCAGTTAACTTTTTGGTCTTCAACTTAGAATTTCATCTTCTAACATTTTCTGTTTAATGCCTAGAAAAATGGGAACGAAGAGGTTATTTCTGTAGACTGTGTATGTGAATAGTTGCATCTCCTAAGGGAAAAGCCTCACTTGGCCTTGGTGAGAGGACAGGTAGGCAAGTGGGACAAGTGGGAGCCGGTCTCGACTTGCTGAGGAGCAGATTCTGCGGAACAGACTTCCTTCCGTTTCTTCTCTGGATCTCCCTTCTCTCAGCAATAAAATGGCAAAAAACAAAACGAAACAAAACAAAACAAAAACAAACAAACCCAACCCAAACCAAATCAAACCAAACACTAAGTGTACTTCATCGTGATGTGACAATAACTAATTTGATAAATAGGATGAGTTCCTCAAATCTTAGAACTTTATTAGATATAGGGTAGTTGTGAAAGTGAAATGACCGAAGGTCTTTTGATTAGAGACTGCCTGAGCCAGGACTCTAATAACTGAACTTTGTTTTCTCTTTTTGCTAATCTGATTTTTGATGATTTGGCTGGTGTAAATCTAGGTCATTGAGATTTATTATCACTTTCAAGAATGTTGTACAATGAACTGTAATGGATGTTTTATGATATCCTACTTAACATTCTTAACTGAGTTATATTCCATTACTCTTACTTACACTAACTAACTCCTTAGTTTTGCATTGTCGTAGAAGATTCTTATGGCATATAGCTATGGACTTCTGAGAAAGTATGCTAAAATTGTTAGCCTCGATTTACCAATTTTTCCAGTTTCTTAGCTGTCTGTGAAGTGAGTATTGGATATTTCACCAACTTGCGCATGTCAAACATCTCCCCTTTTTATGGTATCCTGGCCACATGCCATTCTGGTGCAGTTTTTAGTCCTCTTCTGTGACTATTTGCAGATAATTTGCCAAAGTTATTGGCATGCAGGCAACTCACAAGTGAGCTGTGGTTGTTTGAAACCACTCCCTCCATAGTCACTTCCAGAGCTGGCTGAGGCCACCGTTCTTCCCTCCTGGATTCCTGATGAACATTCTTGGTGGGTTGTGGCGTGGTCCGTGTGTGGCTGAGGGGAAAGGGTAGGTGAAGGGCACACTCTGTCCCCAAAAACCGACACATGCAGCTCCAACAGGCCATTTGCCTTCCTTGCATCTAGCCCTTGGGGATTAAAACTATTCCCGTGTGTATTTTCAGATCAATCCTGATGCTGCTGGAGGGGTTGTAGCTTTGTGCTTATGCATGAAGTGATATATATTTAATTGAAGTAAAACTCTGGGTGTGGTTTGGGCAGCTATAAACAGAAATATGTGTAAGTAAAGTACTAGTATTAAAACAAAACTGATAGTCATTTATTGAGTGCTAGATATTATAAAGCCCAAGAGTGCAGCACGATGGAGACGTAAATCAAACAGATTGGAGTTTACATTCCAGATTTTTCACTTAACTAACCTCACCTTGAAGCAAGTTAATAGCCCCTCTGAATTGCAGTTTCTTTATTCTAAAAATGGTTGTAACTCAGAGTTGCTGTGAGGATTTGGGGATGTGGGTGAATATGCTGAGCGGAGTGTCTGTCACACAGTAGACCTTTTTTAAATACTCATTTTCCTTCCAGTCTAGTTCTGTATAGGAGGGAGACAATTCTTTTTTTTTTTTTTAACATTTTTAAAATTAGTTTCAGGTGCACAAAACAAAGTAATACTTAGACATTTATCATTTATATCCCTCACAGTATGTGAACCCCCCTCCCCCCATCCACTACCACTCTGACATCGCATACAGCTATTACATTTCCACTGTCTCTATTCCTAATGCTGTACTCCGCTTCTTGTAACTATATATATAAAGTTGTAGTTGACATTCCTTATTGTTCAGCTTCAGCTTCAGGTGCACAGTGCAGTGATCAGGCATCCACATCATCCCTGAGGTGGTCTCCCTAATGAGACAAGTGTCCATCGGATACCCTACAGAATCTTTACAACATTATTGATTACATTCCGCAAATTGACTTTCGTAACCCCGTGGAAATCTTGTTACCAACTGTGCTTTCTAATCCCCTCACCTTCCCCCTTATCCCATCTAGCAGCCCTCAGTTTTTCCTCTGTGTCTCTGAGACTGTTTCTGATTGGTTCATTCATTTGTTCTTTTCTTTAGATTCCACGTATAAGTGAGGCCATATGGTATTTGTCTTTCTCTGTCTGACTTATTTCACTAAGCGTAATACTCTCTATGTCCATCCATATTGTTGCAAATGGCAAGATTTCATTCTTTATGGCTGTGTAATACTCCATTGTATAAATGTATCACAGTTTCTTAATCCAGTCGTCTACCGATGGGCATTTCGGTTGTTTCCATGTCTTGGCTATTGTGTATAGTGCTGCAATAAACATAGGGGTGCATAAATTTTTTTGAATTAGAGTTTTGGATTTCTCTGGATAAATACCTAGGAGTGGAATTGCTGGGTCATAAGGTAGTTCCGTTTTCAGACTTTTGAGATACCTCCATACTGTTTTCCATAGTGGCTGCACCAGTCTGCAATCTGACCAACAGTGCATGAGGGTTCCCTTTTCTCCACATCCTCGCCAGCACTTGTTGTTTGTTGATTTATCGATGATAGCCATTTTGACTGGGGTGACGTGATATCTCACTGTCGTTTTTATTTGCATTTCTCTAATGATTAGTGAGGTTGAGCATTTCTTCATATGTCTGTTTGCCATCTGTATGTCCTCTTTAGAAAAATGTCTCTTCATGTTCTCTGCCCATTTTTTAATTGGATTGTTTGTTTTTTTTTGGAGTTGAGTTGAGTGAGTTTTGTATACATTTTGGATATTAACCCCTTATTGGATATATCATTGGCAAATATGTTCTCCCATTCAGTAGGATCCCTTTTTGTTTTATTGATAGTTTCCTTTGTTGTGAAAAAACTTTTTATTTTGATGTAATGCCACATGTTTATTTTTTTCTCTTACTGCCCTTGCCCGAGGGGATATATCAGTAAAAATCTTATTCTGGGTAATGTCTGTAAAGTTTCTTCCTATATTTTCTTCTAGGAGTTTTAGGGTTTCAGATCTTACGTTTAAGTCTTTAATCCATTTTGAATTTATTCTTGTATATGGTATAAGGAGGTGGTCCAGCTTCATTTTTTTGCATGTGTCTATCCAGGTTTCCCAGCACATTTATTGAATAGATTGTCTTTACCTGACTGTAATGTTCTTGCTTCCATTGTCGTAGACTAAATATAGGCATGGATTTATTTCTGGGCTGTCTATTCTGTTCCATTGATTTATGTGTCTGTTTTTATGTCAGTACCATGCTGTTTTGATTACTGTAGCCTTGTAGTATAATTTGATGTCAGGTATCGTTATACCTCCTACTTTGTTCTTATTTCTCAAGATTGCCGAGGTTATCCGTAGTCTTTCATGGTTCCATATAAATTTTAGAATTATATGTTCTATTTCTGTGAAAAGTGTCCTTGGTAGTTTGGTAGGAAATGCATTGAATCTTTATATTGCCTTAGGCAGTATGGACATTTTAACTATATTAATTCTTCCTATCCATGAGCATGGTATGTGTTTCCATCTATTTGTATTTTCTTTAATTTTTCTCCTCAGTGTCTTATAATTTTCTAGTACAGATCTTTTACTCCTTTCGTTAAATTTATTCCCAGATATTTTATAGTCTTGGAAGCAATTGTAAATGGGATTGTTTTCTTAATTTCTCCTTCTGATATTTTGTTATTGGTATATACAAATGCAACTGATTTCTGAATTTTAATTTTGTATCCTGATACTTTACTAACTTCATCTATCAGTTCTAATAGTTTTTTGGTGGAGTCTTTAGGGTTCTCTCTATGTAATATTATCTGCATATAGTGACAGTTTTACTTCCTCCTTACCGATTTGGATGCCTTTTATTTCTTTTCCTTGTCTGATTGCTGTGGCTAGAACTTCCAGCACTATGTTGAATAGAAGTGGAGAAAGTGGGCAACCTTGCCTTGTTCCTGATCTTAAGGGGAATGGTTTTAGCATCTATTGATATGACCATATGATTTTTATTTTTCATTTTGTTAATGTGGTGTATCACATTCATTGATTTGTGGATGTTGAACCACCCTTGCATACCAGGAATGAATCCCACTTGATCATGGTGTATAATCTTTTTAATGTATTGCTGAATTCTGTTCACTAATATTTTGTTGAGGAGTTTTGCATCTATGTTCATTAGGGATATCGGCCTGTAGTGTTCTTTTTTTGTAATGTCTGTCTGATTTTGGGATCAGGGTGATAGTGGCCTCGTAAAAAGTGTTTGGGAGCCTTCCCTCCTTCTGGATTTTTTGGAATAGTTTGAGGAGAATAGGTGATAATTCTTTTTTTTGAATGTTTTGTAAAATTCACTTGTAAAGCCATCTGGTGGAGGGAGACGAATTCTGATCTCCCACAATAACTTTGGGAGTCAGGTCCAGTAACCAGCACCACTACACCCTCCTCCTTTCCCCTGCTGGAATATTTTAAAGCAAATCCCAGACATCGAATAATTTCATCTGTAAAATTATAGTTTGTCTACTCAGTGGAATAGGTATAAGCTGAAAAACAATTCAGGACAGAAAGCAAACAAACTAAAAAAAAAAAGCAAACAAACAAGTATACTGTGAACAAATGGTTAGCACTCTTTTGCATAGTATCTTGTGTTGTTCTTACCTTCCCTGGATTAGTTCAATGATCCATAATTAATTTTCTTAAGACTGTTTGAAAGTTAGACATTGTAGGACTTATGTATGCAGTGGGATGAAAAAGAATGTGTGTTCCAAGAAGTTTTCCTGTTTGTAACTGAAAAGCATGTATTTTTGCATACGGCCTTTCGAGGAGGGTCTGAGCCTCAGTGAATCCTTGTTCTTACCACTGCAACTGATGATTTGCTTATCTGTGAATGAAGCTTTAACTCGTGATCTTCGTGTTTATTTGCATATCATAATCTGTCTTAGTACCTGCCTATAAACTATTGTAAGGTTGGTATGAAGTCTGTATCAGTTCCAGAAAGCCTAGAAAAATGCCACACTCCAGGGGGCTCCATATAATTTAATTATGATAGTGGGTATTTTCAGAAACCTGTTTTTAGAGAAGCTGTGCATTACCAGGAAATGTTTCTTATTTTCCCCATATTCCTGTGTCGAGCTGTGGAGTAGAGTGAGAATTGTGCACCTGGTTGTTGACAAGGGGAGAGTCTTCCCGAGGCTAGGGAAGCTGAGGTCTAGGTCTGTGGTGCACTTGAGGACAGGGAAAGGTCACCACTGCGTTAGTGTCATGGCTGAGAGAAGAGAATCAATTTGCGTTAAACGTTCATTTAGTACATGCATTTTCTGTTAGGGATAAATGACTCTTGAATGAAGGGGAATTTAGCATAGCCATTATTTTAGGTCAGTAGTGTAAAGTCAAGGAAAAATAATTAAGACAGCATTAAGGTCTTAAGACCTTAATGGTCAGTGTTATTTTATTAGGTCAGTGTTAACTTTTTAGTTAACTTTAAACTAAAATTTGGTGATTTTGAAATTTTGGATTTATGGATATTAAACGATTACAACATGCTGCCTTTTATCTCCTAGAAATTTTTCTAGGGTTCATGTTTTCCTTGGAAGACCCTTAGTCGACGCATATTGTTTTTGTTCTTTGTAAGGTCTTTCAGAAAATAAGTGAGCAGAGCTAGTGCTAGAATGATCAATTTCTAATTCTGCTGCCACTACGGAGGGCATTTCCACATCCTGGGGTTTCATAGCCTTCTTGATATTGGCACTTTTCTATTGTTACAACATTTCTATTCTAGATTTTTAAAGAAATACCCATTAAGCTATTAAGTGAATCATCTAAGCTAATTAGTTATTAAGCGCTAATGGGCTAGTAAGACTTTCTTATCATTAAAAATATATGTTATGCATGTTTGTGTAATGTATACTTAAATTAAAAGTCAGACTACGGACATTTGGAAACTTAAAAACCTATTTTATTATCTTTAGTAATAGCGTTTATATTAGATTTTATTAAGTTGTTGTATTCTGATATTTCCCCCTTTTTTCCCAGTGAGTTTTTAGCAGAAGACAGTCCAGAGAAGTTTTGGAATTTTGTAGAATCCAGCCAAAATATTGGATCATCAGATCATCACGGTAAAATTGAAGCAAACGCTTCTTTGACTTTGGTGTCTGGGAAAATAGTAGAAAAAATGGTTTCTTTCAGAGCATGTGTGGCATGGCAGCTAATGGGAAACATTTTTATCTTAATGATTAGAGTTATGACAATAGCTAGCAGAGCCAATACAGGCTAATAATTATTTTTGAAGCAGTTTATAACTTTGGCTATAAGCAGTATCCTTGACTCCCCCACCCTGTGTGTGTGTGTGTGTGTGTGTGTGTGTGTGTGTGCTTTTATTACAAGTGTTGTTTGAATATTTTGTGGCAGTAAGACTCATTTAAAATCATTTAGTATTAACTTAATAACTATCAGGTTTGACTCACTCTTTTTTTTGTTATGAAGTAATTACATAACTGATCTATTACCCATTAAGTTTGTCATCATTAAGTTAGTGCCATCCAAAATGTTTTCCATGATGCCTGCCAGCCACCCACAGCTTGAGTGGCAAGGTATCAAATTAATTACAGTGTAAATTCTAGCATTTGTTTATAGTTGATGATGTGCTTTCATAAACATTTTCTAATTCAATGTAAGCTATATAGAGTATAAACATTAGTTGTCAAAGATGCTGATACATAGCATCTAAAAACCTTGATAATACATTGACATGCGTTTAAGTCTTGTTGCAGAGGAAATGGGTGAAAATTTTGTGACTGCTGTTAATATTGAACCAAACTGATGTCTAACTCTGATTTTTATTAATATTATACATATTTTAAAAGTTAAGTCTGAATTTCTTTTGCCGTGTAAATAAATACATAAAGATTTTTAACAAGCGTTTGTTTTAGTTATACATGTAATTTGGCATCAACTAGAATTGTTTGAGTTATCAAACGAATCATTTTACTTTTAGTTTATGATTTCATAAAACACATTTATTTATTTTTTTACATTTTTTTTATTAGTTTGAGTTGTACAAAACATAATGATTAAACATTTACACACCTCACAAAGTGATAACCCCAACAAAAATAAATTTATTCAAGTGGGTTTCATAATGAATTTGCACTCTGACATTTAAAATGAGATTTCTTCAGTATAAATGATAATGTGTTGTTGGTTAGAATTAGAGGCATATGGATTCTTGGAAGTGATCATAAGTATGTTAAACATTTGATTTGAAATGTTATTTGTAGTCCCACCATCCAAAGATATTCACCATTAACATTCTGGTAACATTTTGAGGTATTTCTTTCTGATCTCTTTTTCTACTTAGAAGATGTTTATGCAATGTAGAACCTTTTATATTTTGCTTTTTAGAATGTTAATATTTTCTTTAAAAATAATTTTTGATAATATGTGATTTAAAAGTCAAAGATAGGGCAGATGGGTGGCTCAGTTGGTTGGAGCGTGTCCTCTCAACCACAAGGTTGCCGGTTCGACTCCCGCAAGGGATGGTGTGCTGTGCCCCCTGCTACTAAGATTGAACAACAGCAACTGGACTTAGAGCTGAGCTGCGCCTTCCACACTTTAAAGATTGAAAGGACAACAACTTGACTTGGAGCTGATGGCTCCTGGGAAAAACACAGTGTTCCCCAGTAAAGTCCTGGAAGTACACACTGTTCCCTAATAAAGTCCTGTTCCCCTTCCCCAATAAAATCTTAGAAAAAAACCCCAAAAAACCAAAGGTATATAAAAGTCTATACTTACACAGAAAAATCTTATTGTCTCCCTGTCTCTGTTTTTCCCCTGCTTTTTATAACCATTTAAATTAATTTGTTTAGCCTTCAATGTCTTTTTTTTAAACAACAAATACATAGATGTGTATTCTTATTTCTCATTCTTTCTTATGGTAAAAAAAGATAGCATACTATATATACATTGTTTTCTATCTTGTGCTTTTTACTTACTATTTCCTGGGGATTTTTTTCATACTGGCACATGTGTTTTTTTCCCTCAGATAATTTTTTTCTCTCTCCTTTCTTCTGCCTCCCCCCGCCATTCCAGTTCAAGCCATTGTTTCTCAGTCTAGTTCTGTAGGACACAGCTCCCTGGCCCATGCTGGTATTATGAGCCTTGCGCTCTCCCGGCTGAGGTAGTTGGTCACCAGTCGTCGGTCAGCCGCTCACAGCAGCTCACGCCAACCTCCAGCTATTCACAGCAGCCCAGCTCCAGGCCATTGTTCACAATTTTAGCTGTAGAGGGTGCAGCTCACTGGCCCATGTGGGAATCGAACCGGTGACCTCGACGTTAGGAGTATGGCGCTACAACCACCTGAGTCGGCCTCCCTCAGATAATTTGTTCTAATTATTTGATTAAATGCTTTGCCCCAAACTACAATTTCATGAGTATCCTTTAATACCTTGTACTTCCTTATCACACTGCTCAGTTTTGTTGGATTATTTGAGGAGATAATGTGCTAAGCACTGGGGAATACAAAGATAAATAAGTCATAGCTTCTACTTGTGGGGACTCAGAGACTATTTGGGGAGGGATAGATAGTGAATACATGATTTAATAAATGATGTGATAAGTGAAAGAGGAAAGCAAAGAAATATTATGAGAACAAAGAAGAGATGTGCTTGGTCCAGTGAGGCATGGGGTAGGGTTGGGCTGCCTCCCTGCAGTGGTGGTCTCACAGCTGAATTCTTGCTCAGGAAGTCAGAAGGAGTTAGTCATCCTGGGAAGTGAGAAAGTAGCAGCCTAGGGGGAAGGAAGAGCTGACAAAGGGAAGAAGAGGAAAAGTCCAATTGCAATGTGTACTCCTGGGAGTTCTAAGCATTTGACAAGACAGTATGGTGTTACTATTTTGTGATCATATGCCTTTGTAACACACAGCTTTACACTTCTGGAACTGTCTTATTTGGATATATCTAGTCATATATGATTATTTTGGTTACTGTTCTTCCTTGACAGGTACTGATTATTCCTATTATCATGCAATATTGGAAGTTGCATTTCAGTTTCTGTCACCTCTACAGCAGAATTTGTTGAAATTCTGTCTGTCGCTTCATTCGTACTCAGCTACAATTCAAGCCTTTCAGCAGGTGAGTTCAGTGCTTGCATGTAACAGTATGTTTTAGGGGTTTATAACATGATTGGTTTATAACATGATTGGTTTATAACCCTGGCATTGGGTTACAGAGCTGTAACTTTTCTGCCTGAAATTTCCTAGGATTTATGTTTTTTTAATAAATAACAGGCACAGTTGATGTTAAATCTTCAAACCATGGATTATAAAAAAAATAATTTGCACTTATTTTCATTTACGAAATTCAAAAAGTATGCACACACAAAAGAGGCTACGAGACCTCATTTACAAAACAGCCTAGGAGGTGGTCTTGTTAAGCTAGTTGAGCCTGAATCTGATCACAGCTTATAAATCTCAAAGCAGCTCATAGGAAACACAGGAGATGGGAAGCATGAAGCTGTATGACGGGACACAGTCAGGTAAATCCAGAATGCAAGAAACTTTGTAGTAAAGTGATGTGATTTCTTCAACAAGTAAGTTAAAAGGAAAAGGAAAGAGGGAGGGAGGAACTCCAAGAGAAACTTTAAAAATGTGTCAGTTTAATGCAATTTGTTGATCTTGTTCAATTTTGAGTTGAACAAACTCCTATTATACAAAAAAGACCGAGAAACCTGTGTACACTGATGGCATATTTGATATAAAAGAAATATTAATTTTAAACCCATGTTTCAATTATGAAATAAAACAGGTATAGAAAACCATTCACAAGAAGTAGGAATTATGATAAAGTGAACAGTCTTGTAATTTTCAGTCAGGTCAAGAACTAGAACTTATCCAGCCACACTGCAGGGTTGCCAGTACTGTGGCCGCATCGCAGATTACTCTTGCCCTCCAAAGGAACCACTTTCCCGATTTTTTGTAGGAGTCAAGGAATCACTTGCTGTGGTTGTTATTTTATTGCCCAAGAGTATGTCTCCATACAGTAGAGTTTAGTCTTGCCCATTTAAAAAATTTTGATAATTTTTTTGTTTTTGGGTATGTGTGTGTGTGTGTGGGGGGGGGCGGTCTCTTAATTTACAGGTTCTTTCTTTATCCCTTTCTTTTCTGTTGAGTAACTTGGGCTGTTTGCCCTATACATTATTTCACAATCTACATTTGGTTGATCACATACTCATGATGCAGTTCAGCGTATTTCTCTGTCTTCTGTTCCCTGCAACTCGGCTGCTGGATCCCAGGGCTTGATCATAATAGTGTTTCATCCCTCTGGCAAGTCTGTAGGTAGTGTTCTCTTCTTCCATTAGGAGGCACCTACTGCTGAGTTCCTCTTTTTGATTTAGCTGCCTTTACTGCTCTATGCTTAATCCATTCATTCTTGGGGATTAGAAAGTGGTGACTGATTCTGTTGTTTCTCTTTCATTTGTTCTTGGAACTTGGATATAAAGAAGTACGTATTCTCCCCCTCTGGCACTATTTCATGGTACTGTTCACATAGAGTAGGCAGAATACCTGTTTGATTCTTGCTTTTTATACCAGGTTTCTGAATGAGTTTGATTCACTATTCTTTTTGACCATTTAGGTCTTTTTTCCATTTTGTTTTTATTGTGCTAAAATATACATAAAATTAATTTATTTTCCTGTCCTTTTCTGAGTTTACAGTTTAGAGATATTTAGTTCATTCATATTGTTGTGCAGTCATCACTGCCATCCATCTTCAGAACTTCTTTCATCTTGCAGAACTGAACCCATCAAATAATAGCTCCTCACCCCCTTTCCTTCCCACCAACCCCTGGCAACCACCATTTTACTTACTATCTATGAATTTGCCCATTCTAGAAACCTCACATAAGTGGGATGATGAGTGTTTATCCTTTTATGTGTGGCTTATTTCATATAGCATGATGTTTTTAAGGTTCATCCATGTTGTAGCTTGCATCAGGATTTCATTTCTTTTTATGGCTGAATAATGATGCGTCGGCTGCATACACCACATTCTGTTCATCTACTCATATGTTGATGGACACTTGGATTGTTTCTGCATTTTGGCCGTTGTGAAGAATGTTGCTATGAACATTGGTGTGTAAGTATCTGGTGACATCCTTGCTTTCAGTTCTTTTGGGCATGTACATAGGAGTGTTATTCATGGATCATGTGGTGATTCAATGTTTAACATTTTGAGGAATGGCCAAACTCTTTCACATAGCAGCTGCACCAGTAATGCACCAGGATTCCACTTTCTCCACATTCTTGCTGACAATTGCTGTTCTGTTTTTTTACTTTTTTATTATTTTTTAAATAATGGCTGTCCTAATGGGTGGGAAGTGGTATCTTGTGGTTTAGAATCTCAGTTCTCATTTTCCTAATGACAAATGATGATGAACATCTTTTCATGTGCTTATTGGCCATCTGTGTATCTTCTTTTGTAGATATGTCTATGTAAGACGTTTACCCATTTTTGATTTGGACTGTTCCGTGTTTTTGTTGTTGAGTTGTAGGAGTTCTTTATACACTTTGGATATTAATCACTTGTTGGACATATACTTTACAAATATTCTCTCCCATCTTGTGGATAGCCTTTTCACTCTGTTGATAGTATCCATTTATGTATAGAAGGTTTTAATTTTGATGAAGTCCATTTTATTTTTCTTTTGTTGCCTGTGCTTCTGGTGTTATATCCAAGTACTCATCACCAAATCCAATGTCATGAATCTTTTGCCCTGGTTTCTTCATGAAGCTTTCCCCTATGTTTTCTCCCTAGAGTTCTATAATTATAGCATTAGCTCTTAAATTTAGGTCTTTTATCCACTTTGAATTAGAGTAAGAGTCCAACTTCATTCTTTTACGTGTAGATAACCAATTTTCCCAGCGCCATTTTCGAAAAGAATATCCTTTCTCCATTGAATGGTTTTGGCATCCTTGTTGAAAAACCTGTTGACCGTATGTATATTTACAAATGCTGGTTTACATGTTTGCACTTATGACAGTAGCACACTGTTTTGATTGTTGTAGCCTTGTACTACTTTGGGAAATCATAAAGTGTGAGTCTTCTGCTGAGTTCTTTTGTTGCTACCCTAGTAGTCTTTGGTTGCTTTCTTGCTATCTGGTATGATAAGAAGTTTCACATTCATTTTGTACATCTCTGGCCCTAGATTTGTGATCAGCTGTTTTCTAAGAGGCTCGTTAAAGAGTTTTTTTTAAAAGGGTGTATGTGGAAGGTGGTATTTTAAGAGCACAGTCTAGGCACTGGGGATAGTGTTCTCAGGCCTCTTAAGTGGGCAGAGATAGGAAATAACTGCACATATATCTAGAGACCAAATACATAAAGCCATGTAAAAATGAAATACTTTGTGAGTTCATATGTATATTTTCAATTTAAATTAAGGACTACTTTGTTACATGTATATCTGTTTTCCTCTGCATTAGAATCTCAGTTCTCAAGGGTATAACAGATGATAGAATTAGACTATTTCTTAATGACTTATTTGTTTTACCCATGTTATATACACAGTAGTATTAATAACAATAGTCATTCTGTTGCCACAATTACATTTACTGAAAATAGTCAGAAAATTTTCTTTTGGCCTAGTGATTCCCATTCTCCATCCCTCCATTTAAAAAATGAGTACAGTCTATGTAGAACATAGATATTTCATATTATACTGTCTCCCCGTTAGTCCCCATTTAGTCTAGTTTCTACGGATAATTTATATTTTTAATGCTCACCACCAGTCCCTTTGCCAAACGTCTCTACTCAGTTGACTTTTCTGACATGTGCTGACTGGTAGGTTCTTCAAGAAGGGCTCACGGGAACAGTATTTCCTTGATTTTTGCATGTTTATATAACAATCTAGCTATAAAATACTTAGTTTATATTTTTCTCCCTTGACTATATTAAACATATTATTTCATTTACTTTCAGTATAAAGTTTTACTGCAGAAAGTGTGATGATAATACAATGATTTTTCCCTTAAAAGTCTCTTGCTCTTTTTATCTGGAGACCTAGGGGTTTTTTTCTTTTTATTTAAAGTCATAATGTACTAGAATATAACTTAGCAGTGATTGTTCTGGGTCAGTATTTTCAGGTATATAGTATGTTGTTTTAATATAGAATTTCAAATAATATTTTATTTCAAGAAAGTTCTCTTAAAAACTTACTGTTCTGTTCTCTTGTTTTGGAATTCATATCATCTATATGCTGAATTTTCTTTGCCTAACTTCATTTTTTTGTCACTTTCTCTTGGATCTCCCTTTTCTTTCTTTTTGATTTAAAAGATTTTTGTTCTTTCATCTTCTGTTTAATCATTACTTACTGTGTTTGTTTTTGTGCTCATTCTGGTTTAGTCTTCATTTCTAAAATGATTTACTTATAAGTTTTGCTTCAGTCTGTCACCTCATTTCAGTTTTTCTCTAATTCTGATTTAGATTATTCTTTATATTTTATGTAGTTTTCTTCATGTATTTTTACTTGAAATAGTAGGTTACATTTTTATCTGTTTTCTGGCTATGTATTTCTGACATGGTTTTATTGACTATAGCTCTGCTGTCCAATATGGTAGCCACTAGCCACATGTGGCTACTTAAATTTAAGTCAATTAAAATTAAATGAAGTAAAACTTTTCGCTCTTCAGCGGCACTGGCCACATTTTCAGTGGCTACCATATTGGACTGTGCAGATATAGATTTCTGTCATCGCAGCAGTTTTTCTTGTGTAGCGCTCATCTGGGAGAGGAAGAGCTATTCTGTCCCTCGCCCCTTTTCTTACAGTAGCTTTGGATGGGATCAGACATCGAGACTTTTCTGCTCATTTTGATGTGGAATTAGTTTTCTTTAACTTGTAGAGGTTGGCATGGCTCCCCCTTCTGTTGTTTAATGTAAATGTTAAACAATAATGGTGGCTTAAAAAAAGGTGGCTTGCTTTTTGAAATTTTCTGACTCTGTTCCCCTTCTACACTTTTATTTGTACTTTGTCTTTCATTGTCTCTATATCTCTGTCCTCTTCAAGTTTCATTGTACCTTCAGCAGTTTCTCCTTAGAGTGGGGCCCTTTCCTAGAAGGGCATCCTCGCTTGTGAGTCTGAGGGGTCAGAGTGGCAGAACTGCCTGAACCCTTTTAAACTTTACCATGGATCCCTGTGCTCACCTGATATTAGCACATTGACCCACCATACTTTCCAGTGAAGCCTGTTGACTGTTTGGGGTTTTCTTGCTCTCAGGAGCATCAGAATTTCGTTTCCCTCTGTGTCCTTCTCCACGGCATTCTGATAACTGCAGGTCTCGTTTGTGTTCTGTATCGTGGGGATTGCCTTCCAACTAGTTTTGTCAGAAATGTGATCCATTGGTGTTTGCTATCTAGTTGCTCTATTTTTATGGGGAAGGTTGAAAAACTGTGCTGTCAGTTGCCATTTATGCAGAATTTTATTACTTTTATTTAGAATTCATGTGGAAACGATTCAATAGAGTGTGGTAGAAAGGTAGATGAAATAAGATTGGCTATGAGTTGATAATTATTGAAGCTGACCCATGGGTATGGGCCATGGGGGTTTATGGTACTATTCTTTGTTCTTTTCTTGTGTTTGTAAGTTTTATAATTAACAGAAAAATAAAGAACGTAATGAAAAGTTTTAGTATCAGTTTTTCATAGCAAGCTTTCTGTTTCTTCTTTTATTATTTTTTTGGATTCCATCTATGGAAAAGGACATCTTAATATTAATATGTTACATAAAAGACATTAGTTCATACACCAGTGCTTGTCATTGTATCCTTTCCTTTACTCATCACACTCGCTCTCCTCAGTGTGCCTCTCATTAAAGGTGCAGATTGACTTGTCTCATTATGTGTTGGCATTAATGCGTTTCGCTCTAAACATAAATTCACGTCTCATTCAGCCTTTCTTTGAATATCTTACTATGCCTGTTAGATAATTTTACCTTTCCAGCAATAATCTTTTCTTAGGCACAGTTGTTTTTTTAGATTCTATGTCATTCTTTCTATTTCAGTGAGGGGCTTCATGTTAATTTGCATATTATACTTAACCCTTAATACTATAAGACTGCATCCTTATACTTTAGCATTTAAAACTTAAAATCGACATTTGTAAGCTTAGTTTTCTACAAGGTATATATTGTATTCCCTGGCTATCTTTTGATATAGTCTGAGAGAATTTCAAGGTCCTGTTTTGGGGATAATAATAACATCTTTCTCATGGGATGATACTGGGAGGAACTAGAAAAAGATGACACGTAAAGTTCTTACTTCCTGTCACATAATGGGTATTCAGTAGATGTTAATTTTTGCTTTACGGATGTTGTTTTATTATCATTTTATTACCTATTTGGAATATTTATGTCTTTAGCTTGTTTTTGGTTAGAAGTTATTTAAAAAAAATCTTGTGTCTTAAATGACAGATAGCAGCTGATGAACCTCCACCAGAAGGATGTAATTCATTTTTTTCAGTGCATGGAAAGAAGACTTGTGATTTTGATGCCCTTGAGACTCTTCTACTTACAGCGCCTGAAAGGTAGACTCTGTGTTTCTCTTTATAGTTGTCATGTATGCATTGTGCTTTCTGTATCAAGTCCACCTGCTGATTTCTTTTTTTTAATGGGTCTATAGGTGTGGATTCTGGAACCAAACTGACTAGATTTGAATTCCAGCTCCATCACTTAAAATGTTTTGTGAACTTAGGCAATTTATTTAATCTTTCTTTCCTCATCTCATTTTAAAATGGAGATAAGAGTATTTAATATTACTGTTATTATTTAGCAATGACTGTATCTTAGAAATTATATAGACTTTGTCATCAGTTTAGTAAAGAATACTCTGTGTATTAAAGCCGTTGCCTGAGTGAATTATGTTAATGATCTCTCAGGATATTACTGGTTTCAGACAAAGTAGACTATTTAAAAGATAATCGCAAGCTTAATTTCAACATTAAATTGGCAGTTAATGGGCTGGCTTTCTGCTGACAGTTCAGTTTCCTTTGTGGACAAATATAATAAATAGTACCTCTTGCTGTCTGGTTGGGCAGTACCCATTGTCCTTCCTGCTCTGGTGGCCTTATAAATAGGATACTAGTTATCTCTCTGCTGTGTTGATCTGCTCTATCAGAAGTGCTAAGGGTGCTGTAGGTGGGGGTAGTTCTTCTTCAGTGAGGTTACCTGCCCAGCACTGTTCTCTGCCCACCAAATGGCATGAGTGCTTCTTACTCGGGGTGACACCCAAAAACTCAGCGTGCATTTCAGCCAGCTCAGGGTCAAGGTGGCTGCACGGTAAAGTGGTGGTCCTTTGGGGAAAACAAAGTGCTTAATTCTTTGGTTAATTTTTTACAATATGCAATCTTTGTAAAGAAAAGAGTGATAGTGTATCCTCTTCTGAAAGGTCATAGCTATTTTTAATGGTTTAGCAGGTATCCTTTTTGACTTTTTTTCTGTGGTTATAAATTTATACAGGTAGGTAGGCTTGTTTTAACAAGAGTCATCTTCCTTTTAGTGCATATAGGTGTACCTCATTAAGAGGAGTTGGTAGGTCATAAAGTCTATGTTAATATCTGTTAACATCTGGATGCCATTCTTAGAGAATTTTTGAGGTGGCAAGTTTTAAAATTTATGAGGAAAATTCAAATGCTAAACCTATTAATAGGAAGATCATAGTAGTAAAGATGACAGAGAAGGGAAATGCTATGCATAACTGGCAAGTTACATGCTTAAAGTAGTCCTGTACTTTTTTGTATTATTTGTACTTATGTTTTCAGATAAAAGGATAATTATTTGCTATTTGTGGGGTGGAATAATTTATTAAAGTTTTAGTACTGTAAGATCTGGATATACATCCTTTTTCTGGTTTTTCCCCCCTTCTCTACGAATTGGTTCACAATTATTAATCAAAGTCTGTATTTCAAGTTAGTATTTATGTAATGTACTTTTATTACTATTTTTAATGATGAACAAATAAGACTTATACCTGATAGCATTCTTACTTACTGAAAATGATTTAAAAATTTGATACCTTTTATATTAAGATGCTTATAATCTTACATCATCAAGCTGCATTTTGTTTAAAAACTTTGTTAAGTTTAGATTTAAGCTTTTAATATTTGTTTTCAGACCCAAACCCTTATTGTTCAAAGGCGATCACAGATACCCCTCACCTAATCCTCAAAGTCCAGTGGTGATTTTCTACTCTGAGATCGGCTGTGAGGCATTTTATAATTTCCACCGCCAGCTTGTATCAAAAAGTGATGCAGGCGAGATCAATTACATATTCAGACATTATATATCTGTAAGTATTGACTTATTTTATAATGTTTTAAATATTAATTTGCCCAGCATGACCTTAGCACATAAGCTAATAATTTCCCCCTTTATGAAAGTATTTGTATTTTTTTGAGAAGTGTAATACTTTCATCAAATCTATTATTTGCACACAGGAGGCACTTCGCTTGCCTTTCTCAGGAAATGTAAAATGGTTATGCTTAAAAAATAGTTTAATTTTCCAGTCTATTTAAAAAATGAACCATGTAGATCGTATTTAATTTGGTCCAGATATGGTCATTATACTATGAACTGATTCTTGAATTCAGTTCCTTTTCAAACCTTTTTTTTTCTTTTTGTAATCTTTTCATTAGATGTAAAAGGAAGGGTTTCTAAAGAGGTGAAATTAAGCTTTTAAAACCTTGTGTAATATTTAGCATTTAAAGTATTTATATGTAAAGATTGTTAGCCCTAGAGTTTCTGTGTCATAATAAGTTCAATAAATATTGGATACTAAGTCCATGCACGTAAAATAAAAGTTTTAAATGAAAATTTGTGTGAGCAGCAACGGATTTATTAATATTTAATTTTGACAACTGCTCTCCTTTCCAGTGTCCCCCAAGCTCTGTGGCTGGTATCCAAGATTTAAAATGTCTAAAGGGTCACCCTCATTCAGGATGGTGGTGAGCCGGTGACGTTTGCTCAGCCCAAACCCTGATTACAGACATTTAAATTCAATAAAAAACATACACGCACACATTTACACACATGCTCCGCACAGAGCACTTCTGGTGAGGTTTGAAACCTCACCAGTTTCAACCCTGCTGCATAGGTCTGGAACTCTTTTTCTTTCTCCATTTCTTTACACGGTTTGGTTATCTTTCCCTTTCTATTTTCCCTTCCTCTGGTTTTGCTTCTGTCTTGGAATCCTTGTGCTCACACTAGTGGCATGATGCAAAATCTAGAGGAGGCTGGGAGTCCCGTGGCAGTTGAAGGGTATTTGAGCATATAATCCTAGGTGACGGCTACGCAGCATTAGCATAGTCACGTTGTGTGTACACCGTGACATGTGAAGGCCTCGGTGGTCATGCTGGAATCGCTTGCTCTGCCTGCAGAATCCTAAGCGGGAGCCTGTTTATCTCTCCGGCTATGGTGTGGAACTGGCCATGAAGAGCACCGAGTACAAGGCCAAGGATGATACTCAGGTGAAAGGTGAATTTGTAAATTAGACCAATGTGTTTTCTTTTTCTTAAACATAAAGGGGAACTCATTTCTTTAATGAAAAAGAATAGATTTAGGAATATGATGAACCTGTGAATCCTGGTTCTCTGACATCCAAGTTGGGTGACATTAAGGAAATTCTCTACGTCCTAATTTTTTGCTTTGTGAAGTACAGATAATGATATATGCCTCTTAAAGTATTTGTGAGGAGAAAATAAGATGTATAGGTAAAGGCATTAGTACAGTTTTTTGCACAAAAATGTTCAGTAAGTAGTAACGATTGTTACTGATGACATGTAGTTCACAAATAGCTGTTAATTTGTGGCCCAATGTGAAATCTTAAACTCTCCTATAATTAATGAATTATTTAATGGTTTTTATTATTTTCTGCTCTTGGAACAGTTTGCTATGGATATGTGCGTTGACTCTAGGGTTTTGAATTCATTATTTCAATTAAAACAAGTTTCATGTACTGTGTCTTTTGAGATTATTTTAAAGATACAAATGATTGGCTTGAGTACATGGAAGATAACCTAGTAAATCATCATTATGGTCTCAATAATTCTACTTAGGATTAAGTTGCCTGGTTACATAGTGTTCAGAATTTTCATATTGAAAACTCCATTTATAATTTTAAAGGCATTAATTTTGAAAGTTTTAACATGTAGTTTCCCCAAGTTTAAGGGAAAAATGCTTTCTTTATCCAGGAATATAGGATATATTAAAAACACATTTATTCTGTTTGTCACCATGCAAAATGTTATTGAAGTGTTCAACAATTTCAGTGGTATCACAATTTCAGGTGTTCCTAAATTTTTTCACATTATTCAGACTTCATCAGGTTAGTAGTAGTATATTTTCATTTCTAATCTGAGTGATTATACATGTATTTGCTGTGCTTTTGTAGGAACTGAAGTAAACACCACAGTGATTGGTGAAAATGATCCTATTGATGAAGTTCAAGGATTCCTTTTTGGAAAATTAAGGTATATATATTTTTTGGGGAAATGGTTTTATTCTCTTTAAACCTCCAGGCATAGGAGCGCTGAATTCTGCTTTTTTTAAAAAAAGATTTTATTGGGGAAGGGGAACAGGACTTTATTGGGGTATAGTGTGTACTTTCAGGACTTTTTTTGCAAGTCAAGTTGTCCTTTCAGTCTTAGTTGTGGAGGTTGCTGTTCAGCTTCAAGTTGTTGTCCTTTCAGTCTTAGTTGTGGAGGGCGCAGCTCAGCTCCAGGTCCAGTTGCCGTTGCTAGTTGCAGGGCGCAGTCCACCATCCCTTGCGGGAGTCGAACCGGCAACCTTGTGGTTGAGAGCCCACTGGCCCATGTGGGAATTGAACCGGCAGCCTTCGGAGTTAGGAGCATGGAGCTCCAACCACCTGAGCCACTGGGCCGGCCCCTGAATTCTACTTTATCTGGAAATCTTAATTAGGACATCTGTGTGCTTATCTTTCCTTTTCTTTTTTTTTTTTTTTTTTAAGGAAGGGCTCATATAGAAATAATATGTGTAGGTTCAGTTTCATATACTCAGCTTTAACATTTGGCTGAGTGAAGAATTTAGTAGGGATGACTGAATTCATGTTGAGTCACTGTGGGCATGTTGAGTTCATCCCAGGCACATGTACATTTCTGAGTGTTTCACGTCAGTTTTGGCCTAGTTACTAGGTAATCAGGTTCCATTTTTTATTGGCCCCAGGTTTCCAGAATCTCTTCAAATATTCATGTTTTTTGTGTTTGTCGTTTTGAAGAGCATTATGATTTTATGTTTTTATAGCACAAGGTAGACAATTGAAGAATTTGGACATTCAGAATAGTTATTTAGCTAAAGTAATGGGACTGTAATTTTGGTCTTTTTATTATGAAGAGGAGTTTGTAGCAGCTGATAGGAAGTGGATTTGTTGGCAGGTGAAGAATATGAGTAAATATTTCACTTTCTGCATGTTGTATTTATGAAATTTTGAGTTTCTATCATTTAAAAGAACATAATGACTCTTACCACCCATCTGTCTGTCTGATCTAAATGATACATCCCTGCTTCTGATAACTTCTGTTATACTAGCTTTAAATAGAATGCACTATACAGTGGTATCTCGGTTTTCGAACATAATCTGTTCCAGAAGACTGTTCGAGTTCTGAAACGTTCAAAAATTGAGGTGCGGTTTCCCCATAGAAAGTAATGCAAAATGGATGAATCCATTCTAGACCTTTAAAATCAACCCCTAGAACTGCAAATTTAGCATGCATTTTACTATCTCATGATACCATAGATTCATAAAATTTATGGCGTTCGTAAACCGAAAAGTTCGTCAACAGAGACTTTTGAAAACCACGGTACCACTGTATTTCAAGATAAAACTAAACAAAACCCAGTAATCTTGGTTAGATATAATCTTGAATTATATTCATGTGACCAAAGGATTTATGAGCATGTTGCTGAAAGAAATTCATTTTGGGATCAGTAGCAATATATATCCAATTTTTTTTTTAAATTAAAATTTGGGGTGACAATTGTTAGTAAAGTTACATAGGTTTCAGGTGTACAATTCTGTAATACATCATCTATATATCCAATTTTATTTTGAGAAATTATAAAGATACAGGAAAGTATGGAGAATAATACAACATACCCATATACTCACCACGCAGAATTGATTATTGCTATTGTACTTGCTGTTCTCTACCAAAGAGCCATTTATCAAGGTTTTTTTCCCCGAATGTACTTCTCCTTTTAATTTAAAAAAGAAAGAAAGAAACAAGGTGAGTAAAACACTGCAGGTAGAGTTGAAGTTCCCTTTGTTCCCTACTTCCAGTGTCATTCCTCTCCCTCCCTGAAACATAGAGAATCACTGTTATAGTGATTCATTATTTATCTGTAAATATTATGGTTTTTAAATTAACCTTTACTCACAGGATTTAATGTACAACATAGGGAATATAGTCAATATAGTATTGTAATAGCTATATACGATGTCAGGGGGTAGTAGATTGCAGGGGGAGTTATCACTTTGTGAGGGGTATAAATGTCTATTATGTTTTGTATACCTGAAACTAGTAAAAAAAAAATTGATCTTTTCTATATTAACTGATCTTTTCAGAAACATAATTCTACTTTAAGTTTTTCCCCTATATTGTAGGAATTTTCCCAATGATTAGAGGGGAAAATCATGAATATAAAATTGAAGCCAACTTCTAAGTGTGCTTTGAGAAAGAAAAGACACATGAAAAGGACTGATTTTATGTTTCTTTCAGAGATCTGCATCCTGACCTGAAGGAACATTTGAAAGAACTTAGAAAGCATCTTGTGGAGAGCACCAATGAAATGGCACCTTTAAAAGTTTGGCAATTGCAAGGTAATAAAAATAAAAAGCATAGAGGAATCACTGGCCTACTTTTTGAGTAAATTTTGTGGTACTAAAAAAATGTAGAATTTAGATAATTGCATTTATTCACGTGATTCTAAGGGTACCATAGATTTTAAAAACAGAATGATGTATTATGATTAATCAGAAAAGAAAGGCAAATCCTTTTGTAGACAGATAACACTATGCAGAAGTAATGTATGTAAATGAGTGCCAGATCTTTCTTTGTGTGACCAGATACATAAGGTAGATACAAGCTTATGTATCTGGTTACACAAATACTAGAAACATATTTGCCTTGGTCTTTATTGTCCATATGTACACATTTATTAAACAGTGTATCTACGGAATGTTCGAGGCATGTCAATATGGGAGAATGCATCCGTGCTTTTCTGGTCCAAAGGACTATTTATCAGGTTTTACCCAACATAATTTATAGTCTTTTGTTATACTTTGTGATTTGTTGTAAATTCAGAAGAGGGAAAAGGACTTGGGATGGATTTATCTTGTGCTAAATGTTTTAATATATGCATTAATGTTTTATGCAGGTAGATCAAGAAACTGTTAAAATAAATATTCTAGGGACCTATAAAGAAAATAAAACGAGAAATTAAACCATGGGCACTCTCTGAAATGGTTGCCTCATGAGGCATTCTTAATTACCAAGAAAATGGTGGGAAATAAATGTTTTTTCCTATTTCTCATTGCATTAGATTAATACATTTTATATTATATTTGATGATGTTGCAGATCTAAGCTTCCAGACTGCTGCCCGAATCTTGGCTGCTCCTATTGAATTAGCTTTGGTGGTTATGAAGGATCTTAGTCAAAATTTTCCTACCAAAGCCAGGTAATTAGAGTAATAAAGCTTTGAGGCGTTCTTCTTCTTGACATATACCTAGTACTTCATGTTTAGATGCAAAATTAAACAATTAAAATATGGAAATGCTTAGAAAATGAGAGTTCTCTTACTACCAGCACTATACTGCTAATGGTACTCTCTTTCTGAGAAGGTGGCAAGACTGCATTGTGTGGTTGTGTGAACTTTGTAAATAAACACTTTCCTCAGCACTGAAATGCAAATAACAACACCAGCCTTTCAGAATTGGTTGAGTTAACAAAATGTAACGTACGCAGGTATAACCGATCTGGGGTCTCACAGGGATAATAGTGTTTTTCTCCCTGAGGAGTTTCATGTACATCATATTTAACCTTTATGAAGAAAATGTTCATCCTGACAGAATAAGGTTTTGAGTGCAGCTTTTCTGATACTGCTTTCAATTATATAACGACCCTTTACATCACATAAATGCAAGGCAAAATTGCTTTAAAAACCAAAGTTTTAGAGACTAATGACTTAAATGAGTGTCAGTCTTTCTTGAGTCACTGAGTCAGGTGTTTTGACTTCTGATGTGAGATGTTTTGTAAATAAATTTGTTTATTTGATTAGTCTTGAAAATGCTTTCTAGACAGGACTTACATATCATACATAGTACAGTTTCCTTTAGTTCAGTGTGCTATTGATGATGCACATGTAGGATTCCGCCTCCACTGTAAGTGCTTAAGTAGGACGAGCAGTCTGTTGCCTTATTTCATTTATATTATCCTTTAGCCTGTGAGCTGTGGACATCATATATAGGAATGGAGCTACATCTGTTTAACTAAGATCTTGGAAATAACTGCACTTGCGTTAAAATGCTGCCATTACTGCTACTTTTCCTTAGTATTGTATCTTGTAAAAATGGAAATATATTTCAGTTGTAAAGATTTAAGGTTTTTTTCCATTTAGTTTGTGTGTGTGTGTGTGTGTGTGTGTGTGTGTGTAGTTTATTAAACAATTTGTTGTTTCGTACTTAAATATAGCGAAATTGAAGACATATCAAATGTTAAACTAAGCATTGACCATATTTTTATTTCCTTAGAGCAATAACAAAAACAGCTGTGAGTTCAGAACTTAGAACTGAAGTGGAAGAGAATCAGAAGGTATTAACCAATGGAAAATAGTGGCCTTTCTGTTTTGTATTATGTCTTTAAAGATAAAGAATTGTAAGTTAAATCAGTGACATTAATGGTTTTAATCTCTTTTTATCAAAGATGGTGGTATTTGGATTTATTTCTGTAATCTTTTTTTGTATTTTTAGTTTTTTAAAAAAATATTTTATAAGCATTCATTTATTCATTTTTATACTATTAAAATGTTTAATGTCATATTTTTAGTTTTTAATCAAAGTTGAATATCAATATAATTCAGAGCACCAGTCGTGCCACCAATTTACTTGGAAAAATAGCACCTCCCAACACATCTCACTCCCTGTTATGTTCCCCTTCCCAGAAATATCTGCTTGCAAATCTTAGCTGACTCTTTTGATATTTGTCTCCAGACTTCTAGCAAGCTTAGATTGGTACTTTAGTTTTCAGTGTCAGCCCTCATGTATTGGCCTCCTATTACAAGGATGAGGTTTCCCTTTCTTTCACTGACTCTTTCCCCCCATGTCTACCAGAACTCCATATTGGCATTTTCCCCATCTCTTCACTTTCCCTGTAGTTTTATGTCATGATTTTATCAATTCTTGATTTGCTCCACTATGGATGGTTGTGCTTTATGTCTAGTGCATAGCAGTTATCCTGGGGACCTTCCTTTAACTTCTTTTGTTGCATCTCCTATTTCTTGGATTCCAAGTCTTTGTTTTGGGTTTATTCACTTATTTTGGTACAGCAAATCATTCTTCATGAGAAAAGTTGCATGCAAGGTAAATTTCAGACTCTGAGAAATCAGTTTTCCATTTCTGTTTTTATTCGTAGCTTGGGTGGGTATAGAATTTTAGATTGGAAGTCATTTAGAAGTTTAAAGGCACGATCCTTGTAATTTTGGTTTCCATTGTAGCTATTGAGAAGTCTGAAGTTTTTGTATGAGATCTGATTTTTCTTTCTGGAGTCATCTAGGATCTTTCCTTTGACCCTAATCATTTGAAATTTCACAGTGATATGCAATTTTAAAAATTCTCTGTATTGATGGGTGGTTGGTGTGCCCTTTAAATCTGGAAAATTGTTTTCTCTAGTTTGGAGAAATTTTCTTGAGTTATTTATTTGCATTTCTTCCATCTGGTTTCTCTTTTCTGTTTTCCTAAAACTCTATTTATTTTTAAGATTTCACACCTTCTTGACTAGCATGGCCTTATTTAAAAACATCTTTTCTTTCCTATTTTCCAATTCTTTTGTCTTTTATTTTTAAGTTTTCTAGGAGGGATTTTCAACCCCTTTGTTGAGATTTTTGCTGTAGTTCTCAAATTTTTAATTTCCTAGGGTTATTTTTGTTCTTGGATTCTTTTTATAGTCTTCTCATTTGTTTCTGAAGGTATAAGTGGTGCATGTGTATGTTTTATTCTCTTTGCACAGTCTGTTTCCACTTAAGTTGTCTTCCTTTTTGTCTTGATCTCTTGTCTTTTATATTAGAGGCTTTCCAAGATGTTTAGTGATCTGTGGCTAGCTGTTCATATTGAAGAATGAGACAGTCTAAAGCTGATTGAACAAAAAAAAGCTGATTGGGAACCCTAACGATGAGACCTTTTCACTTTAGGCTATCTTGGAATGGCTATTTCTTAGGAACCCCAGAGACAGTATCTTTAAACCGTTCCTCTTGAGTCTTTCAATCTTCAGAAAAGGATCTAGTCTTCTGTCTGGAGGGTGAAGTCTGGTGGTCAGAGTTGTAGAAGCCAAGTAGGGAAGAGCACTCAGAAACTTCTACTCAGTCCCCTATTTTCAATGTGGGATCCTCATACTCAGTTGTGCTTCACTTCCCACAGTTCCCAGATTCTCTGTTTTACTCTTTCCAGGGATGAGCCTCCATTGTTTTGGAGTAGTGGGAGTTGTGACAGCAGCTACCTGCTGTATGAAATCAAGGGGGTCTGCAGGCTATTATCTTAAAAAGGCCCTCTATCAGAACTAATTTTTTAAACTCATAGTTAGCCCAAAGTCCCCTCATACATGTGTTCCTTGTGCTGCCAGTTCCCGGGGTCCTTGTTGGCTTTCTCCTCTGTCAGCCTAGCATTCAGCTTTCTCAGGATTGCTAAGACAGTTGCTGCTCACACATCTCCTTTTCAGGTTGCAAAATTAGTTACCTTTCTTCTTTTCTGGTCTCCTTGTCATTGTGGATTTATAACTTTAAGAGAGTCCATTTTAAAAAAAACTGACATTTCAAGAGAATTTCAAAAGGGAACAAAAAATGCTTGTGTTCATAATCTTTATGTATATTAGTTACTTAAATAGACTTGACGAATAAGTAAACCAAATATATCTCAAATATTTGCTAAATTGAAGAAACCTATGACAGTTTTTATTTACTTAATTTTTAACTTCCAGGTTAACAATATCAAATATTACCTTAATTTTAGGGCTTCCCCCCACCCCTACGAAGAAAAAACATTAAATTATACAGGTTATATATTGGTACTTCCTGAGTTCTTCATTTTTTGGAGTGAAATATTTTATTAAAGTATAAAATACAAAAATATAAAACAAATACAAAAACAAAAAATATTTTAGTGTGATGAATTTGCAGAAGCCAAACCAACCTGTGTAGCCTACGTAGATCTAGAAATATGATCTGTGTTTACCAGTTGAGACTCCAATTTTCCTAGAGTCAAAGGGTGCTGTACTTGCAGTCTGGGAGTGAGTGGACATGGAGATTTTTCTCTCCCATGTAAAGAATTCTGATTCTCATTGATGCAGCTTTCCATTGTCCACTTAGCTTGCTTGCCATTTAATCCTAGTAGGGCAAAGAAGCAGAAGCTGTGGCTTCCTTGTCGTTTTTTTACCCCCATGCAATCCTAGATCTTAGAGTGTATTTCTGTGAATCCACTGACTACTGGGAAATGAAAGGAGCAGAGCAGTCCCTGTCCTTCCTCCCCCAGCCCTGGGAGAACCAGGGGGCCACTGTCTCATGGAGCAGCAGCCAGGTTTTGGAGAGCTAGGTTGCATGTAGGTGCTGTCCTTAGCACAGCAACTCAGAGTTTCTTGGTGGACCTTAGCTTGAAGGTTTAAGGGAGTGTGGGGTTTTGAAACCCTTTTAGATTAGGTCTATGAACTTCATCACGAAGGCCAAGCTGTTGTGACTGCTGTCACAATCTCGGTTGGCATCACAAACAGGGAAAAGAAACAGGACTCCTCTTTTATGAAAAGTGTCCCTCAGCACTTGGCTTACTTGACACCCACCCCACCACCACCATTATAGGAAACAGTCATATTAATTATTGTTGGAAGGACAGAGGAAAGGAGGAAAGGTGTGTGCCACATAAACCAGCAGTGTCATTACAGTGTAGTGAATGCTAAGAAGGGTATGTGGGAATACACAGAAGGAAATCTTAACCCAGCCTTAGGCTTTCCTATGGTACATAAGAGGATGTCAACATTAAAATATAATAAAGTCAGAAATGTGGAAATTTCAATTAAGCATTCTTTTCCTGCTCTTTAATAATTTTTTTTTTAACATTTCAGTATTTCAAGGGAACGTTAGGATTACAGCCTGGAGATTCAGCATTGTTCATCAATGGACTTCATATTGATTTAGACACGCAGGATATATTCAGGTATAGGTAATCTTTTTCATTCTCTGAAAAGTTTTTACACCTGGTAGCTCTTTGGGATGCATTCAGATTGTCCTCCTTGCTGTGGCATGTTGGGAAGCCTGATGGCTCACTAGCCCCATTGCGTGCGTTTGGGTACGACCGTGTTCTGACCGAGATGGGTATGATGACACTTGGCCATTTTTTATCATAATGTACATTGAAGGCCTTGGACACTTAAGGCCCAAGTGTCTTTTCAGGATGCCCTTTTAGAAGCTGTAGTTTTCCTGTTAACCAGGGAAACAAATGAGCAGCTTCTTTTGCTTTTGGGAACATTCTGAAGTAGGTTTGTTTATTCAAAATGCTGCCTCTAGTTTCTCAGAACGTGTTCTGTCTTACATATGTTATTTGCATGCCTACCTTTTTGTTTGTTAAAATGTGATTCAGGGCTGAATTGCTCTAAATTGTCCTTGTGAATTTTTGGAGTGGGGTAGTAGACAGTCAGGTGGAATTCACATTTAATCCTTGGAATTAACATTGGCACAGATGACACTATGGCTTCGTAACAGTAAAAACAAAAGCTATTGCTAATGCTTCGGAAGAGGTGGTTTCCACAGTAAGATTATTGTAATTGAGCTTATGTTTACATTACTGCTTTATAGAGCTAGTAAAAAATTAATGAAGGACACTTTAAAAGGTTTTGTTTTGTTTTTTATTAAAAAAACATATATACCTCATTGTAAAGAGTTTTAAATAATACAGAGATAAAGGAACTGAAAAGTAAAGTCTTCATCCTGTCTTATTTCTTCCTCCTCCCCAGCAAACGTCTCTGTTGGGTGTGACTTCTCCAGACCTTTTTCTGTGGTCATATGTGTGTGTAAATTGTAAATTGATTTACAATCTATGTAAATTGATACTGAAGCATATATTAGACATATGGAATCTAGTAGTTCTTTTTGGTGTTTTTTAAATAAATCCTTTATTTTGAGATGATTGTAGATTCATGTGCAGTTGTGAGAAGTAACACAGAGTACTGTAGTGTTTTTAAAAACGTGTGATGTAAAATCCACATTTAGGATTATTTCATCCTCAATATGTCTATATTTAGAGATAATTTCTGTATACAATATGTTGATAAATATGAACAAACATGAACAAGAAGCAGATCCCACCTGCTTTGTCCTACATACTTTTACAGGATGAAGCAGAGGAAAGTGCTCCCTTTTTTGATTTCTCAGCAGGCTTGATGGGGATTTGAGTTTCAAGTGATATATTTTTTTTCATGGCAGGGATTCTTTTTAAAGCTTTTTCTACCATTTTTTTCAGTCTGTTTGATGTCTTGAGGAATGAAGCTCGGGTCATGGAGGGTCTGCATAGACTGGGGATAGAAGGCCTTTCTCTGCATAATATTTTGAAGCTGAACATCCAGCCCTCTGAGGCTGACTATGCTGTTGACATCAGGAGTCCCGCTATTTCTGTAGGTATTCTGTGAGTGCATCCGGGGCATCTGCCAGGCATTTTGTTATGATGTCCTCACTTGGTTTTTATGAGAGGTAAGGTATTCCTGCCATCTCTCTTGTTGGCATCAAAAATGGACCACACCTGCTTACATGGGGCTATGTGTGTATAATAAAGTAGGCTCTTGGATGCTCCAAAAGCTGAGTTACTACGTTTGATATGGTTAAGGCAGTGATTTTCCCACTTTTGTATCCTCCAAGGATTCAGCTGAGCATCTGTTGGGAAAGAGTGTTTAGTTTTTTTTTTTTCTGTTGCATACAAGTCTTGTGTGATTTTGTTTAAAAACATCAATTTTTAGCCAATAAGCTTCTTTACAAGGCATTTGAGATTTTATATGTGAAGGATTTATATAGATTAATATCTGCTCTGGTGTCTGGGTCTTTGTCTTCTCATCTGTGAAAGAGGATGGAAGGAACAGAGCTAACCTGGGCAGTCATAGTGAACCTGAGACCAGTGGTAGAACTGTGCCTGGCACACCCTTGGCATGCCAGGTTTCTGTAGAGTAAAATTTTTCTGTAGTGTAAAATTTTTTTGAAAGAGAGATCATGTAGAATCTAGATAGTCATCACTTGGTGATATAATGGCTATTTTGGTTAATACTGTTGTGTTTGTTTTTCTGTTAAAATTACAAAGAGTAAAGACACATCATTAGCAACATGTGCCCCATCACCATACTTACTAAGTGTTAACATTGAGTCATTTAGTGTCAGATGTATTGTTTTCTTGGAAGAAAGTATGTTTCAGTTAAAGCCCTCCTTGCATCTCTTCCCAGTACCACCTCTCCCTCCCTGAGGGTGATTCCTCTTCAGGAGTTGGTGTGTGTTCCTCCTGTCCCTTATTTTATTTATTTTTTAATTAAAGTTTATTGGAGTGACAATTGTTAGTAAAGTTACATAGGTTTCAAGTGTACAATTCTGTAATACATCATCAATATATTATGCTGTGTGTTCACCTGTCCCTTATTTTTTATCATTTGATTCCCTACTGTATGTTCTAAAATTTTGAAAAATGCCATATCAGTATCCTTAATCAGTTTCCTTTATTATTCAATAATTTTTTTCAAGACATATGTAGGTTGATACCTATAGATCTAATTTTATCATATTATATTTTATATTTTACTTATTTTTAAAAAATCTCTTATACATTCATAGTTGTTAAGATATACAAGAATATGTATTGAAATCTCATCACCCAGCTGTCCAGTTTTTCTTCTCTATTATTTGTATTCCAGAAATACTCTGTGTTTACATGAGCAAGGTAATACACTCAGATTCCCTCCCTGCCCTTTTCCTATGAATGGTACGTATGTTTATGTACCTATTACTCTCTTTATGGGCATTAAGCTGGGCATCTAATTTTTGGCTGTTAGAAGCAGTATGCTAATGGCTCTTTCTGTACCTCTGTCTTCGTGCACACATGTAGACTTTATTTGGTGTAGAGCTAGAATGGCAGGACTTAGTGGTGAGGTAGAAATGAAGTCTTACCTATATTCGGTCTTCTCTAAAATGACTGCTCCAGACACCAGCAGTGGGTGCAAATTCCCAGTGCTCTGTATCTGCCTCCTCTTGGATAGTGACAGACTTTAAAGTTTTTTCAGTTAAATGAATATGGAATTTTATTGTGGCTTTAGTTTATATTTCTCAGATGACTAGTGCCGATGTACATCTTTCTTTGTGTTAATTGCCTATTTGAATTTCTTCTGTAAGTTTCTTATTCATATTCTTGATTCAATTTCACTTCTCATTTGTTGCTTGCCTTTTTTTATTGATACGTTAGATTTCTATACATATTCTTGACACTAGTCCTTTATTGCTTTTGTAGGTTGCAAATATCTTCCATTCTGTGGCTTATGTTTTAGTCACTCATTTTTCTACTTGATCTTTATATTTTTGAAAATGGTCTTTTCCTGTGTAATTTTTCTTAAAATATTGAAAGTCTTATTATTTCTGCAAATTTCACTAACGGTGACTAAACTGTATGCACAATGTTGTTTTATTTTTTTCTAGTGGATCAACAACCTGGAAGTCGATAGCAGATATAATTCATGGCCTTCTAGTCTACAGGAGTTGCTTCGACCCACCTTTCCTGGTGTTATCCGGCAGATCAGGAAAAATCTGCATAATATGGTAAGTAAAACTTATTGTCTGGCCATAAATTCCATTTCTGCCTTGCCTTCTCTCATATGACCCCTTTGTCATATCTAGAATGTTCACTTCTCTCCTTTACTAGCCGCTTCTCCCCACCACTACCACTACTAAATAGACTCTTTTTCTAACTCCATATCCAAACTGAAAGGGTTTTGAAATGTATCGATCGTTTGTAGAGCTGTGAGGTGTCAGTGTGTGTGGAAACGCTCCTCATCCTTCACCTGAAGATTCAGACTGTGTTAGTTCTAATACCCCTTTTTTTACTCAGAAGATGAATACATTGCTACTATTTTTCTTGACTATCTTTTCCCTCCCCCTTTATTCTCACCTTCCCCCCCACCCCCCCGCACTCCGATTCAAGCTGTTGTTTCTCAGTCTATTTGTGTAGGACACAGCTCCTTGGCCCATCCAGGTATTATGAGCCTTGCGCTCCCCCGGCTTGGTCTGCCGCTCTCAGCGGCTCATGGCAGCTCTCGCCGGCTGCTGGCCGCTCACGATGGCTGCCAGCCACTCATGCTGGCTACTGGCCACTCATGCTGGCCACCGGCCACTCATGGCAGCACACGGTAGCCCACGGCAGCACACAGCAGCTCACACTGGCTGCCGGGTACTCCCACCTGGTCACCAGCCACTCATGGCGGCACAGGGTAGCCCACAGCAGCACACACAAGCCCACGGCAGCACACACAAGCCCACGGCAGCACATGCCAACCTCCGGCTCCTCACGGCAGCCCGCTCCAGGGAGAGCTGTTGTTCACAATCTTAGCTGTAGAGGGCGCTGCTCACTGGCCCATGTGGGAATTGAACCAGTGACCTTGGCGTTAGGAGCACAGCCCTCCAACCGCCTGAGCCACCGGGCCGGCCCTTTCTTGAATATCTTAATCCCTAAAATTTAATAGTCCAATTATTCCCTTAAATAAGTCTTCCTGTCATCTCCTGCTCATTATTCCTTATTTCACTGCTATAGGAGATAGAGGAAGAGGGTTCTTAGCTGGCCCTCTTTTCCCCTCTCATTTTTGTCTCTTTCCTTATGTAGCTCCTAAAGAGACAGGGGGCCAGTTAGTGCCAAGGTCAGCTTCTGCAGAATGTGCAAGGGAAACTGTCCTTTGTACTTTCTTGGCTCTTGAAACCAACTTTTTTTGCCTTCCCAGTCAAAATTGCAGTCTGGTTCTCTCCTACCTCATGTCTGAAGTTTACTGAATGAGATATATATACATATATATATATATATATATATATATATATATATATATATATTTTTTTTTTTAATTAAAGTTTATTGGGGTGACAATTGTTAGTAAAGTTACATCGATTTCTGGTGTATAATTCTGTATTATATCATCTATAAATCCCATTGTCAGTTCTCCTTCCATCACCATATATACTTGATCCCCTTTACCCTCATCTACCACCCCCCCTCCCCCTTACCCTCTGGTAACCACTAAACTATTGTCTGTGTCTATAAATTTTTGTTTCTCATTTGTTTGTCTTGTTCTTTTGTTGTTTTTGGTTTATATACCACATATCAGTGAAATCATACAGTTCTCGGCTTTTTCTGTCTGACTTATTTCGCTTAACATTATAGTCTCAAGATCCATCCATGTTGTCACAAATGGTCCTATTTCATCTTACAGCCGAATAGTATTCCATTGTGTATATATACCACGACTTCTTTATCCATTCATCTATCGAAGGACATTTTGGTTGTTTCCATGTCTTGGCCACCGTAAATAAAGCTGCAATGAACATTGGAGCACATGTGTCTTTATAAATAAATGTTCTCAGATTTTTTGGGTAGATACCCAGGAGAGGGATTGCTGGGTCATATGGTAATTCTGTCCGTAATTTTTTGAGGAACGTCCATACTGCCTTCCATAACGGCTGCATCAGTCTGCATTCCCACCAACAGTGTATGAGGGATCCTTTTCTCCACAGCCTCTCCAACACTTGTTACTATTTGTCTTGTTGATGATAGCCATTCTAACTGGGGTGAGGTGATAGATATCTCATTGAGGTTTTTATTTGCATTTCTCTGATGATTAGTGATGTTGAGCATTTTTTTCATATGTCTATTTGCCATTTGTATGTCCTCTTTGGAGAAATGTCTCTTCAGGTCCTCTGCCCATTTTTCAATTGGGTTGTTTGTTTTTTTGTTGTTGAGTTTCATGAGTTCCTTGTATATTTTGGATATTAGCCCCTTATCGGAGGAACTGTTTGCAAAAATCTTCTCCCATTCAGTTGGTTGCCTCTTTATTAGGTCGATGGTTTCTTTTGCTGTGCAGATGCTTTTAAGTTTGATATAGTCCCATTCATTTATTTTAACTTTTACTTCCCTTGCCTTTGGAGTCAAATTCATAAAACGCTCTTTGAACCCAAGGTCCATAAGTTTAATACCCATATTTTCTTTTATGCAGTTTATTGTTTCAGGTCGTATGCTTAAGTTTGATCCATTTTGAATTAATTTTGGTACATGGTGACAGATAGCAGTCCAGTTTCATTCTTTTGCACGTGGCTTTCCTGTTCTCCCAGCACCATTTATTGAAGAGGCTGTCTTTTCTCCATTATATGTTTTTTGCTTCTTTGTCACAAATTATCTGTCCATATTTATGTGGTTTTATTTCTGGGTTCTCAATTCTATTCCATTGGTCTATGTGTCTGTTTTTCTGCCAATACCATGCTGTTTTGATTATTGTGGCCCTGTAGTACAAGCCAAAGTCAGGAAGTGTGATACCTCCATTATTGTTCTTTTTTCTTAAGATTGCTTTGGCTATTCAGGGTCTTTTGTGGTTCCAAACAAATCTGATGATTTTTTGTTCTATTTCTTTAAAAAATGCCATTGGGATTTTGATGGGGATTGCATTAAATCTGTATATTGCTTTGTATAATATGGCCCTGTTAACTAGCATAAGACCACGAGAACATCACTCGTCCTTTCAGTTCCATATTCTTTGGACGTAGGGGAGAGTAACTGCTATTTGTGTATCTCCTCTCTTACGTGATTCAAGAGTAGCTGGGAAATATTGCCTTCAAGTGTAAAGACTAAGGGCATTTTTATTGGCCCAGTGGCATTTTGATGAATGTCATTTCAAGTGTTCCTTTCCCTCTCCCTGCAGATTTTCATAGTTGATCCTGCTCATGAGAGCACAGCAGACCTGATGAGCACCGCTGAGATGTTCCTCAGTAATCACATCCCACTAAGGTAACACCAATACAGGTTTGAGGATGTGTCTAATTTAGTCCAGGTTTGTGTGTCATCTTAAATGCAGTTCTGGTGCCACTGAATTGTATGGTAATTAGTAATGGGGATCGTAATGGTAGTTTTATCTTTTGCTCAGTAGAAAACCAGTATCTTTTGGGATAAATAATTTGATTCTCAAGGAATAGAAGCTTGCCACCACTGGATTATTAATAAATAGCTCATGTGAAATACAGAGGGTGCCAGCAAAATGTATACACATTTTAAGAAAGGAAAAAACCTGTATTAAAATTGTAATACAATTGTAAAATTGTAACATATGCTGATAACAAAAGATGAATACAAGTTATATGTTTTCATTTTTTGGCTCCCCCGGTAGTTTGTGGTGTGAGCTCCTTCCCAACGAAAGGGAGTTTTTCCAAGTTGAGTGTCCACATCCCTAAGCCTATCTCCACTTCCAGTGGAGATAAAGAGCTTTGCTGGCATCTTTGGTTAGAGTGTCAAGGACTAAATGTCTATGTACACCTATATAGATGCAGACAGACACATTGATTTCATTTGTGCTGCCAGTTATGCCAACAGGGTACTTGAATGGCTGGCTTTCCATTGTGCGTTTGAAAAACAATATTTTAAGGTTTTTGCATATAAGTGTTGAGATATTCTCATTTACCTTCTGAATAATATCTGGTAATTTTACATGTTGACAAAATTTAAATTCTTAGAAAAAATGAGAATAAAAAAGAAAATAACTCTTTAGCTAACAAATGTTATTGTGTATTCCGTACCTAGCACTGAGCTAAATATTGTGAAGTATATAAATCACATTTCTACCTTCTTCGAAAAAATACTGTGCATACTTTTAGACAGTTTAAGAAGAAAGTTTATCAAGTGTTAGGTTATGTCCTATTAGTTACAAGTGCTTTAGAACTTCAGGGAAACAAAAGCTTATAGACAGATATTTGGGAGGACAAAAGTTTCATGGAAAAATTGGATTTTAGATAGACTTTGAAGAAAATAGAGGGTTTTTATTAATGGAAAAGCAGAGATTTTGAGTTGAATGAACTTTTTCCTGTAAAACATGCATACCACCTGGTTAGATGGAGTGATAAACTACTGGATTACAGCCAAAGCTATGTTTTGGTTAAGAGGGAAATAAAGGACACAGAAGAAGGTGGCTCATGATACACAGTGGACACTAATGAAATATTTATTGACGTGCGCTGCGGGACAGGAAGAAGGAATGCAGGCTGAGGCTGTGTTGGTAGGTGAGAGGAAGGCGGTAGACAGGATGCTGTGAGCAGTGGGAGGAGCCTACGGCAGGCAGCTGTTGCTTCACCCTTTGTTTGGGTTGATGTGTGCAGCAGATGTTGATGGGGTCAAGGAGAGGAGGGGACAAATCTGAGAGGCTCCTCAGTGATTTGGTGAAGGGCTGGGAGAAACACAAGTCAGAGTTTGGGTGCTTTGCTAACAAAAACTGATGTTCTTTCTAGAAATTGAAATCTTAGGAAGAGGAATTACTTCGTGAGAAGATAATTAGGCTCTAGCCATTATTTTAGTTTTTGTGGGAATAATATTTAGGTTATTTCTGCCTGGAGTCTACTCATGATTTCTGTCATTAGTGGGATTTTAACAAACAAAGCCAATTTTCATCTGAAAACAAACCCTCTCGCTAACCCCATCCATGTATACACACCTTGTACACATACATCCTGAGAACTTGAAGTTTGATATTTCTATTTTTAGGCTATACCTTTCTAAAAAAATTAATAGACTTTGTATTTTTTAGAGTAATGTTAATTAATTAACTGGTATTTATAATTGTTATTTAAAGTCCATAGTTTACTATTTGAGCTATACATTCTGTGGGTCTTGACAAATGTATTATGATGTTTCCACCATTATAGATTCATACACATGAGTTTCCCTGCCTTAAAAGTCCCTGTGCTCCACTGATTTGTTCTGCCCTCCTTGCTGCCCCTGGCAACCACTGGTCTTTTTATAGTCTCCATAGTTTTGTCTTTCCCAGAATCCTGACCTATGTAACTTTTTCATATTGGCTTCTTTCACTTAGCAGGATGCTTTTAAGGTTTGTCCATGTCTTTCTGTGGCTTGATAGCTCATTTCTTTTATCACTGAATAATACTCCATTATATGGATGTACCATAGTTGTTGTTTTTTTTTTTTTTTTTTTTTAATCCATTCACCTGTTGACAAACATCTTGGTTGCTTCTAAGTTTGAGCAATTATGAGTAAAGCTGCTATAAACATCTGTATGTATGTTTTTGTGTGCATGTAAGTTTTCAGCTCATTTGGATAAATACCAACTAGCATGATGGCTTTATCTTATGATAACATGTGTTTGGTTTTATAAGAAACTGCTGAACTGTCTTCCAAAGTGGTTGTACCAGTTCACATTCTCATCAGCAATGAGTGACAGTCCCTGTTGCTCCAGAATTTGGTGGTGTCAGTGTTTTGGATTTTAGCCATTCTAATTGGTATATCTCATTGTGGTTTTAATTTGAAATTCCTTAATGATATGTGATGTTGAGCATCTTTTTATGTACTTATTAAACAAGACAAGCTGTATGTCTTGTTTGGTGAGGTGCCTATTCAGACTTTTTGCCCATTTCTAACTTTTTTTTAAATTGCGCTTTAAGAGTTCTTTGTATGTTTTGGATATCAGTCCTTTATCGGATACGTGTTTTATATAGGTTTTTCTGCCAATTTGTGGCTTGTCTTTATTCTCTTAATAGTTTCTTTTGCAGAGCAGAAGTTCTTAATTTAAATGAAGTCCACTTTATCAATTCTTTTTGTTATGGGTCGAGCTTTTGATGTTAGATCTAACAAGTCATTAACAAACAGAAGATCACCTAAATTTTCTCCTATTGCATTTTCTAGGAGTTTTATAGTTTTGTAATTTGCATTTATGTCTGTGATCCATTTTGAGTTCATTTTTGTGAAGGTTATAAGGTCTCTGTCTAGATGCATTGCTTTGCATATGGGTGTCCAGTTGTTCCAGCACCATTTGTTAAAAAGACTATCCTTTCTCCATTGAATGGCTTTCACTCCAATATGGAGGATAGTGGCCTCTGTTGGCCAGTGCAAGGGTTTTGTTTTTTGCGTCTGTAGATGTGTAATGGTATCTCTTTGTGGTTTATTCCTTTATTTAAATTTTTAAAATGTAATTAACTTTAACCTTGGTTGTAGCTTTTTGCTCAAGGACAATAATACATGTTTTTATGCTTTCCATTCATCTATGATTGTCATTGCCTGTTAAATCGCAAAATCCTCCCCCCCATATAGTTTCACATTGTGAAATTTTTCACTTACCCTAATTTTTGTTGAAAAACAGAACAAAATCTTTATATAAAACTATAGCAATACCCTTCATGTAAGTAAAGGCCTAATTTCACAAGGTGGAAATGGCTTCCTTGAACAGTTGAAAGCCTAAGCCCCTTTGGGGACTTGCTTTTCTTTAAAAAAATTTTTTTTTAAATTGGGGAATATTGAGGAACAGTGTGTTTTTCCAGGACCCATCAGCTCCAAATCAAGTCGTTGTTTTCACTCTAGTTGTGGAGGGCGCAGCTCACTGGCTCATGTGGAAATTGAACCAGCGCCCTTCGTGTTATGAGCACTGTGCTCTAACCAATTGAGGCAACTGGCTGCCCCGGGAACTTGTTTTCTTATTCTGTAACTGATGAAAGCGTTTGCAAACCATCTCAGACTTAAGTGTGAGCCGTGCTTTTCAATAGAGGATCATTTTCCTCTATCAGCTACTGTATTTGTGTGGGGTACGAGGATGCCATTCCTTTTAACCAGTTGTATTCTTTGAGATAAGTTTCTTTTTCTTCTTTTCCCTTCCTCCTCTGCCTCAGACTTGGTTTAATCTTTGTGGTTAATGATTCTGAAGATGTGGATGGGCTGCAGGATGCCGGAGTGGCTGTACTGAGAGCGTATAATTACGTTGCCCAAGAAGTGGATGACTATCACGCCTTCCAAATTCTGACGCATGTATGTGTTCATTCCAAATGTTGAATAACTTTTAAAAGTCAAGCTTACTGTAAGTATGTGGTAAGGGGATTCGATATTTCTGTACAAAGAAAAAGTAAGAAATTGTTCATACAACCTTTATGTGTTTGATATTTTAGGAGTTGTCTCTATTTTTATTATTTTTTTACATTAAAATCTTTAATGATTTTTTTTTCTTTTTTAAAGATTTTTATTGGGGAAGAGGAACAGAACTTTATTAGGCAACAGTGTGTACTTCCGGGACTTTTCCAAGTCAAGTTGTCCTTTCAATCTTAGTTGTGGAGGGCACAGCTCAGCTCCAGGTCCAGTTGCCGTTGTTGGTTGCAGGGGGCACAGCCCACTATCCCTTGAGGAAGTCGAGGAGTTGAACCGGCAACCTTGTGGTTGAGAACCCGCGCTCCAACCAGCTGAGCCATCTGGCTACCTGGGAGCTGAGCGGTAGCTCATTAATTTCATTCTAGTTGTGGAGGGCGCAGCTCGCTGGCTCATGTGGGAATCGAACTGGCAGCCCCGTTGCCCAGAGCTCGTGCTCTAACCAACTAAGTCACCCATCCGTCCCTGTCTCTACTTTATGGATTCACCAGTGTTAATAAAGATTGCTGTGGTTTCAGCCAAGATAATCTTCCTTCCGTTAGGAGCCACACTAACGTCCGTTAGCCTCTGTCTTCTTATGGTTTGAAATCACTCATTCATGCCTTTTGGTAAATGTGATGTTCTCTACTTGTTTAAAAAAATGTTTGCTCCCCCTCCTTTAATACCATCATAATCTTTTCATTAGGATTCAGTTTACTATTGAAGTCAAAATTCTTAATTATTTGTTTTCTCCATATTAACTGGAGATTTTGAAATGCCCTGATTTTTATATATATTTGAAATACTGCTCAAATTCAAAGAACTCTCCTTGTTTTCCTTTTTTTTCTATGTTTGAATATAAAAAACTTCATTTTCAATACATTCAAAAAAGTTCAATTCAGAAGTAACAATTCTTTTGTTTACAGATTAGTGGTAATTATTGAATTTTACCTATAAACATGTCAGTCTGCTGTTTATTATGTTTGTTATGTTCATTGTTTAGAGATTCAGTCAGGGGCATTTTTTATTAGTTAAAATGTGCATTTATATATTCGGCTAACATTCACCAAGGACCTACCACTTATCAGACCTGGTCCTATCTGTGAGGGATACAAAGAAGAGTAAGACATCACCTCTGTTTTCAAAGACTTTACAGTCTAGTGGGGACACCTCCACACAGAGGATCTAATAGTGTGGGGAGCACAGCTGGCTATGATAGCACCAGGCCCTCCCTCCACTAGAGGTGGCTATGGGCATTTTTGTGGAGTAGGACATTGTCCCAGCTGAGTGTAGGAGGAAAAACAGGAGTTGGATGAACAGTGGCTTTAAGTCACAGGTGCTGATTCCAAGTTGTTAGTGTAACTTGAGCAGAGTATTGTGAGAGCAGAGTGGAGAAGGGAACCTGGTCGTTGAAGCCTTGAGGGGAGGTAACAGGTGTCTAATCACAGAGTTGAACTGTAATTTAAAAGATCATTCCGATGCGTGTGTGGAGATGGATCTGAAGCAGGGCAAAGACCGTGGCAGGGTACTAACTGATTAGCCGTTGCTGTGACCGCTGAGCAGTGATGGTGATGGGAGTTACTAGCAAGAACTTTACGGGGAATGAAATTAGTTCAGAAGTTGCTAAGCTAAGAAGTATTTTAAAGTCTGCTTTTTAAAGTTTTTCCCCCTCATAGCCATGAAGGAAAGGATAATGTGAGTTTTAATTTTTTTGTTTTTGAAAAAGTAAAAAAAATTTCACTGTAAAAAATTTTCAAATAATATTAAAGTGTGTCAATTTAAAATTTCTCTGTCCCTTACCCTCCCTAATACTGCTCCTTGAAGGTAGCCACTATTAAAAGATTGCTGTTATCCTTCTAGATATTTAACTGTACATGTATAGACATGGTGGTGGTGTTTGTTTTATGTCTCCTTTTTCAATTAGCAATAATTACATCTTGGATAAACCTTGTTGGCTATGATATTGCCACTGTGTAAAGCTATGTCTGCTTTTTAAAAACGGAATTATACCATACATGTTTTGCAACCTGTTTCCCCTAAATATCAGGGACATGAATTCTTTTTTTTTTTTTTTTTTTTTTTGGAATTTTTAATTTTTTATTTATTTTTTTTTGTTATTGGGGAAGGGGAACAGGACTTTATTGGGGGAGCAATGGTCAAATTGTTGTTCTTTCAATGGTCAAATTGTTGTTCTTTCAATCTTAGTTGTAGGGGGTTCTGTTCAGCTTCAAGTTGTTGTTCTTTCAGTCTTCGTTGTGGAGGGCGCAGCTCAGCTCCAGGTCCAGTTGCCGTTGCTAGTTGCAGGGGGCACAGCCCACCATCCCTTGCGGGAGTCGAACCGGCAACCGTGTGGTTGAGAGGACAGGCTCCAACCAACTGAGCCATCCGGGAGCTCAGCGGCAGCTCAGCTCAAGGTGCCCTGTTCAATTTTAGTTGCAGGGGGCGCTGCCCACCATCCCTTGCGGGAGTCGAGGAATTGAACTGGCAACCTTGTGGTTGAGAGCCCGCGCTCCAACCAACAACTGAGCCATCCGGGAGGCAGCTCAGCTCAAGGTGCCGTGTTCAATCTTAGTTGCAGGGGGCAGAGCCCACCATCCCTTGCGGGACTCGAGGAATTGAACTGGCAACCTGGTTGAGAGCCCACTGGCCCATGTGGGAATCGAACCGGCAGCCTTCGGAGTTAGGAGCACGGAGCTCTAACCGCCTGAGCCACCGGGCCGGCCCCCAGGGACATGAATTCTTATTTCAAGGATTACTTGTAAATATTGAGATTTTAAAAAATTAACATATTTTTGCATTTGGTACTTAATATGAGCATGAACTGATTGTGTCATTTTAAAAGTATATATAGTTTCTAATGTAAGAAGGCATGTTGAGGTATATGGAAAAGGGAGAATTGCTAGTCCCATTGGACCTTTTAAGAAAAATAGCCATGTTTTCCTCTACATTCAGAAATCTTTTTAATAAACACTCTCAAATTTGAATTTAAAAGTGTAGTTGGTTACCTGATTTTCCTTTCTTCAGATATACAACAAAGTAAGGACTGGAGAAAAGGTGAAGGTTGAGCATGTGGTCAGTGTCCTGGAGAAGAAGTACCCGTATGTGGAAGTGAACAGCATTTTGGGGATTGATTCTGCTTATGATCAGAATCGGAAGGTAACACATTCTTTCTTTGGCACTTCTCGTGTGACTGCAACACTGCACTCTCCTCACCTCCCTTTTTAGGTTGTCATTAACAAAGGTGGTCATGGTTCAAGTATTTAGGTACTTAGCATTTATAAATTCAGAAACCTGATCACTTTTCTTTGTTTACAAATGTAGTTTATATTTCAGTTTTGTGAATATATCATTGATAGTTAGCTGGCATGTTAAATATTAAAATGTAAACCCATTTCTTTTTCACAATGCCCTGGTAGTACTTGTATGACATATATTCTGTATGAAATCTATTGGACATATGATGTGTGGTTGTCAGGATATGAGGTATAGCTTAATATCTGTCACTTATAGTTCAGGTTAAAGATGGGAATGTATTAAGAAATGTAATAAATAGAATGGTAAAATGTGGTAGTAAGGATATAGAGAAACACTTAAAATATTTATTTAAAAATAATAGTGTTTCTTGTGAGATATTAAGTGCAGTAAAGGTCTCTTATCTATTGCAAACAGGAATGAGGTAGTAAGTTTATTGAAAATAAATGTTAAAACAATGAATCAAAATACATTCCCAAAACATTTTAATTTAAAACAAAAATGTATTTGTTTACCAACTTTTTTCTTTTTTTCAAATGAAGGATAAGGCCTTTGGTTATTCTGTTTGGAGATTGGAGCTATTATTCCTTTAGAAACCATACTCATAATAAATTGTTTATAATTTCTTTTTCATCTGAGTGCTGAATCCTTTGAGATTTTTGTAATCTCCCTCCCGTGTTTTATAGTTGTCTTACCCACATCTCATTAAGAAAAATAGTTGGTTTGGAAACAGACACAGCTAGTCTTTGATAAACATACAGCTCAAACGAGGAGAGCAAAAGTGTGTGCATTCTAGAGAGTAGCTCACCAGTGTAAGAGCTTGACATGCTTTAATGGCAAGTGTTTGTTGCTATTAACTTGGTTAATTTAGATTGGTTAAGAGATCTGTTACTGTAAATTGATCCATTTTTTACGGGCTTAAACAAAACACTATTTAGTGAGAACAAAACACAAGAACTTAACTAGAGACACTCCTGAAATACTTTGAAATAAGGAATAAAGTTTTAATTTTAAACACATATGGTAGTACTTGATAACTTCTCTGTGCCAGCCCTGGTACTAGAAAGTTGAACAAGAGAGTGTGCCTGTACTTGGGGCGTCACACAGCCTGTTGGCAGGTGATACAATAAAAGCAGTGAGGTTTTGGTGATTGTGAGGTAGTAGGGTTTGCTTTGTAGGTGACAGGCCTAGAGGAGGGAGGGGTGGGCGGGCCTGCCAGTTTAGGACAAGGTGACTGTTGAAGGCTTCCTAGAGGTGGTGACACCTGCCTACCCTGCAATGAAAGTTTTTAGGGAGATGAATGTAAAATCAAAACAAAACACAAACTCACAGGTTATTATCTATGTAAATTGATAGTGAGTTCAGCACTGATTAAAATACTGGCTCTCTACCAATACTTTTGTAAAGGTAAGTTCATACCAGGAGCTAGTGGATCTGTGAGAGTGAGCCGGTTTGCCTTTTTCCTCATTACTGTTTTTGATTATGTGCTTTAGTGTTTTTTATTTTTTTAACAGCCAATGATAAGGATTTCCCCCCAGCATTATCGAGATATTATTGACATGTCACATTGTATAAGTTTGAGATGTACAGCGTGTTGATCTGATGCATAGTTACCACAGGAGGGTTAGTTAACACCTCCATCACCTCACATACTTGCCATTGCTTTTGTGGTGAGACTATTTAAGATCTACTCTCTTAGTTTTCAAGTGTACAGTACAGTATTGTTAACTAAAGTCACCATGCTGTACATTAGATCCCCAGAACTTATTCATCTTATAACTGGACATTTGTGCTCTTTGACCAACATCTCCTCATTTCCCCCATGCCCCAGCACTTGACAATCATCACTCGACTCTCTTTTTATGAGTTTGGCTCTTTTAAATTCCACATACAGGTATCTGTCTTTTTTTTTCTGACATATTTAAATTAATTAGCATGCCCTCAAGGTCCATTCGTGTTGCTGCAAATGGCAGGAGTTACATCTTTCTCATTGCTGAATAATATTCTGCTGTACAAGTGTGTGTGTGTGTGTGTGTGTGTGTGTGTGTGTTTGTGTGTTTGTGTGTGTGTATACACACCTTATCTTCTGTATCCATTCAATTGCTGACACACACTTAGGTTGTTTCCTTATCACTGCAATAAACATGGGAGTGCAGATATCTCTGAGATCCTGACTTCATTTCCTTTAGATACATACCCAGAACTGAGATGCTGAATCATATCACAGTTTAACTTTAAAATTTTTGCGGAACCTCCATACTGTTTTCCATAATGGCTGTACCAATATACATTCCCACCAACAGTGCACAAGGGTTCCTTTTTCTCCACACCCTCACCAACATTTGTTATCTCTTATCTTTTTGATGATAGCCATTCTAACAGGTATGAGATGATATCTCATTGTGGTTTTGATTTGCATTTCTCTGATAATTAGTGATATTGAGCGTCTTTTCATGTACTTGTTAGCCATCTGTATGTCTTCTTTGCAACAATCTCTTTTCAGTTCCTATGCCCATTTTTTTTTTTTTTTTAAAGATTTTATTGGGGAAGGGGAACAGGACTTTATTGGGGAACAGTGTGTACTTCCAGGACTTCTTTTTTCCAAGTCAAGTTGTTGTCCTTTCAATCTTAGTTGTGGAGGGTGCTGTTCATATTCAAGTTGTTGTCTTTCAGTCTTAGTTGTGGAGGGCGCAGCTCAGCTCCAGGTCCAGTTGCCGTTGCTAGTTCCTATGCCCATTTTTTAAGCAGAGGTTTTTTCCTTACATATTTTAGATATTAACCCCTTATCAGATATATGAAATGCAAATATTTTCTTTTATACCATAGATTGCCTTTTTGTTTTGTTGATTGTTTCTTTTGCTGTATAGAAGCTTTTAATTTTTCATGTAGTCCCATTTGTTTATTTTTGCTTTTGTTGCTTATGTTTTTGTTGTCTTATCTAAAAAAATCATTGCCAAGACCCGTGTCAAGGAGCTTTTTACATAGGTTGTCTTCTAGGAAGTTTACGGTTTCAGGCCTGTTTCAGTCTTTAATCTATTTTGAGTTAATTTTTGTGAGTGGTGTAAGACAGGGGTCCAGTTTCATTCTGCATGTATTTCTCTAGTTTTCCCAGCACCATTTATTGAAAAGACTGTCCTTTCCCCATTGAGTATTCTTGGCTCCCTTGTCAAACATTTATTGACTGTATATGCAAAGGTTTATTTCTGAGTTCTTGATTTTGTTCCTTTGGTCTCTGTGTTTATTTTTATTCCAGTACCATGCTGTTTTGATTACTATAATATTATAGTATAGTTTGAAATCAGGAAGTATGCCTCCAGCTTTGTTCTTTCTCAGGATTGCTTTGGCTATTTGGGGTCTGTTTGAATTTTAGGGTTGTTTTTTCTTTATTTCTGTGAAAGACAGCATTGGAATTTTTATGAGGATTGCATTGAATCTATAGGTGACTTTGGGTAGTGTGGATATTTTAATTAATCCTTCTGAATCATGAGCATGGGATAGCGTTTTTGTTTTGTTTTTTTAAATTCAAAGCCGTATAGTTTTCAGTATACAAATATTTTGCCTCCTTGGTTAAATTTATTTGTAAGTATTTTATTGTTTTTGATGCTATCGTGAGTAGGGTTTCCCCCTGCCCCCACCCCCCAGATATTTTGTTGTTGGTGTATAGAAAGGCAAATGATTTCTGTATGTTGATTTTGTTTCCTGCAACTTAACTAATTTTTTCGATTATTTCTAGTAGTTTTTTTATGGAGTCTGTAGGATTTTCTACATATAAGAGCATATCATCTGAAAACAAGGGCAATATTACTTCTTTCTTTCTGATGTGGATGTCTTTTGTTTCTTGTTCTTGCCTGATGGCTTTTGTGAGGACTTCCAGTACTATGTTAAATAGGAGTGGTGAGAGTGGGCACACTTGTGTTCTTCCTGATCTTAGAGGAAAAGCTTTCATTCTTTACCTCTGAGTATAATGTTACCTGCGGGCTTGTTATATACAAGCCTTAATTATGTTTAGGTATGTTCCTTCTATATCCAATTTGTTGATTATTTTTTATCATGAAAGGGTATTATATTTTGTCAAATGTTTTTTCTGCATCTATTGAGATGATATGACTTTTATCTTTCATGCTATTGTTATAGTATATCACATTTATTGGTTTGCATATGTTGAACTATCCTTGCATCTTAGGGATAAATCACACTTGGTTATAGTGTATGATCCTTTTAATGTGTTGATAAATTTGGTTGGCTAATATTTTGTTGAGAATTTTTGCATCTGTGTTCAGGGATATTGGTCTGTAGTTTTCTTTTAGTGCCCTTATCTGTCTTTGGTATTAGGATAGTGCTGTCCTCATTAAATGTTTCTGGAGTGTTCTGTCTTCTTCAATTTTTGGAAGAGTTTGAGAAAGATTGGTTTTAACTCTTCTTTAAACATTTGGCAGAATTCACCAGGAAAACAATTTGGTCCTGGGCTTTTCTTTATTGGGAAGTTTATGATTACTGATTGTTACTCGTTATTCATTGGTCTGTTCAGATTTTCTATTTCTTCATGAGTCAGTGTTGGTTGATTTTATGTTTCTAGAAATTTATCCATTTATTCTAAGTTGTCCAGTTTGTTGGTGTGTAATTATTCATAGTAGTTTCTTTATTTCTGTGGTATCAGTTGTAATGCTTCTTCTTTCATTTTAAATTTTATTTACTTGAGCTTTTTTCTCTCTTTTTTCTTGGTCTAGCTAAAGGTTTGTCAATTTTATTTTTTAAAAAACCAGCTATTAGTTTTGTTTATCTATTTTATTGCTTTTCTGGTTTCCATTTTTATTGTTTTTTGCTCTGATGTTTATTTTCTGCTGATTTTATAATCTTTATTTCTGCTAACTTTGGGCTTAGTTTGTTTTTTTCCTACTGCCTGGAAGTGTAAAAGTTGATTGTTTGAGATCTTTCTTTTTAAAAAATATTTTTATTAAAAAATATAGCTAACATACAATATTATATTAGTTTCAGGGCTACACCATAGTTAGTCAACTTTTACATACCTAAAGAAGCGATCACTACGATAAGTCCAGCAACCGTCTGACACCATACCATGCTGTCACAATATTATTGACTATATTCCCTATGCTGTACATTACATCCCCATGACTTATTTGTTTTATACCTGGAACTTTGGACCTCTTATTCCCCTTCACCTTCCCCCTCTTTTTAAAATTTTCAGTTACAGTTGAAATTCAGTATTAGTTTATATTAATTTCAGGCATACAGCACAGTGGTTAGACATTTGTATAATTTAAGAAGTGATCCCCCTGATTAGTACCCACTTGGCACTATGCATAGTTATTATCATATTATTGACTGTATTCCCTATGCTTTACTTTACATCTCCATGACTGTTTTGTAATTACCAAAGTGTACTTTTGTTTTTTTTAAACTTTTATGTATTTTAAGTGTGTTTTTCCAGGACCCATAAGTTCCAAGTCAAGTAATTGCTTCAATCTAGTTGTGGAGAGTGCAGCTCACAGTGGCCCATGTGGGGATCGAACCAGCAACCTTGTTAAGAGTACCGTGCTCTAACCAACTGAGCTAACCAGCTGCCCCCCAGTGTGTACTTCTTAATCTTTTTCACCATTTATACCCTGCTCCCCAACCCCCACTTCTATCACCGTAATAAATTGAGTACCCATCTGACACCATATATAGTTATTACATTATTATTGACTATATTCCTTATGCTATACCTTACATCCCCGTGACTACTTTTTAACAACCAATTTGTACTTCTTAATTCCTTCCCTTTTGTGACTCACACCCTTGCACCCCACTTACTGGCAACCATCAAAATGTTTTCTGTGCCTATGAGTTTGTTTCTATTCTTTTTGTTTATTTTGTTCTTTAGATTGCATGTGTAAGTGAAATCACATTGCATCTGTCTTTCTCTATCTGACATACTCCACACAGCATAGTACCTTCCAGATACATCCATGCTGCTGCAGGTGGCAAAAACTCATTCCTTTCCATGGCCAAGCAGTATTCCATTGTATATATGTACCACCTCCTCTTTATCCATTCATTCATCGATGGGCACCCAGGCTGACTCCACATCTTGGCCACTGTAAACAATGTTGCAATGAACATATGGATGCCCATGTCCCCTCGAAGTAGTGTTTTAGGTTTCCTTGGATAAATACCCAGAAGTGGGATTACTGGATCCTTCTTTGTCTTTTATTATAGCCTTTGTTTTAAAGTCTATTTTGTGTGGTATAAGTATTGCTACCCCAGATTTTTTTTTGTTTTTTTCATTTCCATTTTCATTAAATAACTTTTTCCATCCCTTTACTTTCCATCTGTGTGTGTTTTTCAATCTGAAGTGAATCTTTTGTAGGCAGCATATGTAAGTGTTTTGTTTTCTTATCCATTCAGCTCTCCTGTGTTGTTTGATTGGAGCATTTAATCCGTTTACATTGAAAGTAATTATTGATAGATATGTAGCTATTGCCATTTTATTATTCATTTTTTTGTATCTTTTTTTTTCTTCGAAAAGAAGTCCCTCTAACATTCCTTGTAATACTGGTTTGGTGGTGATGAACTCCTTTAGCTTTTTCTTGTCTGGGAAGTTCTTTATCTGTCCTTCGATTTTAAATGCTAGCCTTTGCTGGGTAGTGTAGGTTGTAGGTCCTTGTTTTTCATCACTGAATGTTTTCTGCCAATCCTTTCCGGCCTGCAAAGTTTCTGTTGAGAAATCAGCTAACAATCTTATGGGGGTTCCCTTATAAGTTACCAGTTGCCTTTCTCTTGCTGCTTTTAGGATTCTCTTTGTGTCTTTAACCTTTGCCATTTTAACTGTAATGTGTCTTGGTGTGGGCGTGTTTGGTTTCATTTTGTTTGGGACTCTCTGTGCTTCCTGGCCTTGTATGTCTATTTCCTTTGCCAGGTTAGGAAACTTTTCAGTCATTATTTCTTCAAGTAGATTTTCAATCCCTTGCTTGCTTTCTCTCTTTTCCTTCTGGTGCCCCTATGATTTGAATGTTGTTGTGCTTGATATTGTCCCAGAGGTCTCTTAAACTAGCCTAATTTTTTTTGATTCCTTTTTCTTTTTGGTGTTTCCTGCTACTTTGTCTTCCCAGTTGCTGACCTGATCCTCTGCTTCATCTAGTCTGCTGGTGATTCCCTCTAGTGTATTCTTCATTTCAGTTATTGTATTCTTCAGTTCTCACTTTTTTTTTTATTATGGTTTTAATGTCCATTTTTATGCTTGCTGTCTCTCTGTTGAAGATCTCACTGAGTTCCTTGAGCATCCTTATAATCATTGTTTTGAACTCTGTCTCTGGTAGGTTGTTTACTTCCATTTCTTGTAGTTCTTTTTCTGGAGTTTTCTCTTGTTCTTTCATTTGGGATGTATTTCTTTGTTTCCTCATTTTGGCTGCCTCTCTGTGTTTGTTTCCATGTATTAGGTAGATTTGCCATGTCTCCCAGTCTTAGCCAGGTGGCCTTATGTAGTAGGTACCCTGTGGGGCCCAGTGGTCACCTGCTCTGATTGCTCCAGGGGTGTTCTATGTGTGTGTTGTGTGTCTCCTGTTATAGTTGAGCTTTGATTGCTATTGGCATGCCAGTGGGTGGGATTCAACTTTAGGCTGATTGGCTGTGGGGTTTGGTCATGTCCACAGCTTGCAGGCTGTTGGGTGGGTGGGGGGGCTTACTCTGCCATGTGGGATTCACCCTACCAAGTTGGGTGCCTATTGAGACTGCGCTTTGTGTGAGCCACTTGTGGGGCTAATTGGGCAGAGCTCTGCTGGGGTCTGAAGCCAACCTCTAACTATGTGGTTCTGGGGCCTCTTGGAAGGGGCTCTGTTACAGGCCCAACTGCCCCACTGCCTGTGAGTGGCCAGGGACCACCTGGTAGGAGCTCTGGTTGTTTGCACCTGTGCTAAAGTTGGAGGCATGTAGGAGAGGACACACTGCAAACCGAAGACAGCTACCACCAGTACCAGGCCAGGGATAGCTCTGCAAAAAGCCAGGACACCCTGATGCCTGCTGCCACCTGCTGGCCTCCTTAATGGTCAGGCACTAATAAAGCCTCGTATGGTACGCGAGTTGGGTCCCACGGAGTCACTAGAGTGGGAAGAGTTGTAATCACCAGGTTAATGTGGACTGGTTTGCTGCCCGTGCTGAGCCTGGAGCAATCAGCAAAAGTCGCCGAGCACACCAAGGCCAGTCACTGCTCACCTGGGGCCTGTAAACTCTGATAGTTTTCCAAGAATGAGTGCAGTGTGAGTGGGGCTGGCTGCAGGAGGTGTAAGGAGGGGTCCCAGTGAGTCAGCAGCAGCAGAGCTCACCAGGCCAATCAGATTCAGATCTGGGTGTGGTGGGGATAGGCTGTAACAAAGGAAAGATGGCACCTGCCTGCAGGATGAATGGGAGAAGGACCCCACACAGGGACAATGGTGACTGTCCTCCAGCCCTGTCCCAAAGACACACAACTCAGTTTGTCCCCCGTATGCCTCCCATGCCTCCAGAGTCATCGTCCCTCCACTGGAGCCCAGGGAGAGTGCCTGCGAATGAGTGAGTCTGTTCAGGCCATTTAAGAGGGCATCTGGATTTCCCGCAACTTTTCATCCCACCTGGATGGTCGTAATCCCCACTGTGTTTCACAGCCAGATGTAGTGAGGGCTCCTCGGCACCAGCACTCTGGGTCGGGGAGTCTGGTGTGGGGGGCTGGAGTCCCTCGCTTCTTTGTGGGGAACCTCTGTGGCCAGGATGTCCCTCCCAGTTCTCAACTGCCACATGGAGGTTTGGGGCCAGTCCATTTCACGTCTCCATCCCTCCTACCAGTCTCGACGTGGCTTCTTCTTTTATCTTGAGTTATAAAACTTCTGTTCAGCCAGACTTCAGATGGTTCTGTAGGTTGATTTTCTTATACTTTAGTTGTAATTTTAATGTGTTCACGGAGGGAGCAGGCACAATGTAAACTACTCCGCCATCTTGGGTCTCCTTTCTTTTTTCTTTATGTAGGTATGTATCTCTTAGAACTCATTTGCTGCATTTCATAAGTTTTAGTATGTTGTATTTCAATTTTTGTTTGTTTCAAGATATTTTTTATTTTCCTTTTGATTTCTTCTTGATCCATTGATCGGTAAGATGTGTGTTGTTTAATTTCCGCATACTTGTGAATTTTCCAGGTTTCCTCCTGCTATTGATTTTTAGAATGTTACTTGGGTGCTTGAGAAGAATGTTATTCTGCTGCTGTTGGATTAAATGCTATGTAATGGCTGTTAGGTCCTTTGATCTAAAGTATAGTTCAGTCCAACGTTTCCTTATTGGTGTTCTGTCAGGATTATTTATCCATTGTTGACAGTGAGGTGTTGATCTCCCCTACTAGTATTGTATTTTTGTCTATTTCTCTTTTGAGATCTGTTAGTATTTGCTTAATATATTTAGGTGTTTCGATGTTGGGTGCATATATATTTTTGATTGTTACATCTTCTGTTTATCATTATATAACGACCTTTTTTCTCCTTACAGTGTTTGTCTTAAACTCTTGTTTTGTCTGATACAAGTATAGTTATCCCGGGCTGCCCAGTGGCTCAGGTGGTTGGAGCTCCTAACGCCAAGGTCGCCAGTTTGATTCCTACATGGGCCAGTGAGCTGCGCCCTCTACAGCTAAGATTGTGAACAACAGCTCTCCCTGGAGCTGGGCTGCTGTGAGCAGCTGGAGGTTGGCGTGGGCTGCTGTGGGCTGCTGTGAGTGGCCGACCAACGACTGGTGACTGACTCCCTCAGCCGGGGGAAGCGCAAGGCTCATAATACCAGCATGGGCCAGGGAGCTGTCTTACACAACTAGACTAAGACACAGCGACTTGAACCGGAGTTGGGGGCGGGGGCAAGGGGAGGGGCGGAAGAAGGGGGGGAAAAAGTGTAGCTATCCCTCCTCCCTTTAGTTTCCTGTTGCATAGACTATCTTTTTTTTAAATCTCTTTACTTTGAGCTTGTGTGTGTCCATAAAGCTGCAATGACTCCAATGCTGGGAGTCTAATCTCTTGCGAGCTCATATAGTTGGATCTTGTTTTTTTAATTCATCCTGTTAGTCTTTGCCTTTTGATTGGAATATTTAATAGTTACATTTAGAGTAATTATCGGTATACTAATGCCATCTTATTAGTTAATTTGTGGAACTGTTTTATAGTTCTCTTATTTCTTTCTTCTGCTCTTGTTTTCTCCCTGGGTGAATTGATGATTTTCCGTGGTGGTATGCTTTGATTCCTTTATCTGTAGTGAATCTACTGTAGATTTTTGCTTTGTGGTTACTGTGAAGCTTATATAAAACATCTTATAGATAGAACGGTCTGTTTCACACTGGTAAAATCTTAGTTGTCATTTGTGAGTGGCTCATTCATAGATTTTTGAGTATAATTAATGTTTTTAAATTGTTTATAATTAGCATTTTTAGTGATCAGTTGATAGAAATTCTCACATGTAATTTTTAAACTTCGCTCTTTGATAATTGGGCTATTCTGTTATTTGGTCTGGTAAACTGTTTACAAGTTGTAAAAATGAAAGCTATAGTCAAAACATATCCCTCCCACTCCTGACTTTCACTTAGTTGCTATTTCTAGAGACAACCATTGTTACTTACCTCTTATTGTCACCTTGAGTTAGAATATGGGCTTTATAACTCTTAAAGTTTTGTTGGGCAAATGAGTTTTCAAAGGTCAAAATATATTAAAATTGAGTTTTTATGAACTTCTTTGAAACAGTTAAGATGTCAAAGAACAGAACTAACATGGTTAAAATTTTGGGAGTGCAAATTTTAAAAGTTTAAACAATGATATAGAGAAATGGCAGAAATCAACGTAGAAGGCACTTCTGTCTGTGCTCTATTTAGTCCCTCAGATAGGTTTGTACCATCAGTTAGTGCTGTGGCTGGATCTGATTAGAAACTAAGCAGTCTATGGCTGATGACTGGTCTTAGTTACCCAGTTGAAGAACTTCTCTATTTGTGCTATCTAAAAAGATTACATGTAAAAAAATTTCTGCTATTTTCAGAAAATATCTGTTATAAGATGTCTAATAAGAAAGTTTTAAGGAACTCTTTTTAATATCTTACATAGTAATACAGTTTTTACTCTGAAAACTTAGTCTTGGGGCTGTGGTTGATATTTGAGGAATGGACCTATGTTGCAGGGAAAAATGACAGGAAAAAAATGTATTCATCTCAGATATATTTGCCATTTTGTTGGCCTAGCATTTCCCTGCCAAAGAATCTCTTTTGTCCTGGAGAAGGAAAAAGATTGAACTCAGCATATTGTAGAACAGTGTTTGAACACTGTTTCCTCACTAATCTTGTTTTGTTTTCTGTAGGTGCAAAATTTTTTTTGTTTTTTTTTTTTTTTTTTTTAGTGATATGGATGGACCCTTTTACATTTAGAATTGGGTGTAAATATTTCTTCTCAGGATATCTGCCCAGGAGCACGAATAATCAGTCTGTTGTTGTGCTGCCCATTATGGGGAGCTTCTAGCCACATGCGACTTTTAAAATGGAAATTCATTTCACGTGTTTAATAGCCACGTGGTTAGTGGCTACTGCATTGGACAGCAAAAATAAAATGTCTCCATCACTGCAGAAAGGTGTGTTGTATAGTTTGGGTTATAGTATATGTAATTTAGGTTTGGTAGTTTGGCTGCTTAAAATTACCCCAACCTCTACCTCCAAACCACTTCCTAATTTGCATGGTTTTGTGTTTTTATAAAAACTCTGTAACTTAACTTCACACTTGCCCAGTAGGATATTAACTATGATGTCACCTTGGGTATTTTAAAAAAGAAATTTGTTTAAGTATTTCTTGGCAACTATATTTCTGTTGATTTTTTTTCGTGTTGGAAAAAAATACGTATGTTTGAAAAATATGCTTCATTCCATTTTGAAGGACCAAAATGTGCTGTTTGTGGTCCCTTGTGTTTTAGGAAGCAAGAGCCTACTATGAGCAGACCGGAGTTGGCCTACTGCCTGTTGTTCTGTTCAATGGGATGCCCTTGGAAAAGGACCAGCTAGATCCTGATGAGTTGGAAACCATCACAATGCACAAAATCCTGGAGACCACAACCTTCTTCCAGAGAGCAGTGTACTTGGTGAGTGGTTTTTGAAGGCTGATTTTGAAAGAGAAGGTTTACTTACATTTTTGTAGTCTCTGTAGTAGGCAATGAAATTCATTAAATATCACTGTTTTCTATAAACCACTTGTAATTGATTTGCAGACTCCCAGCAGCTTCTGCTGTAATGAAAATAGTCATTAGACTTTCTCTACATTGTTTTTGAAATAACTAATTTTATTGGTTTCAGGATTACATTTTATTTTAAAAATACTTGAGAAGTTAGCCATTCTAGGACACATTTGTTCTACTTGTAAGGAATTTTGACTTAGAAAAGGTTAAATTATTATATACATGTATAGTTATTGTTGAGACAATAACTCAAACTTTTAAAATGGACTATTCAGTGGGTTTTAGTAAATACAGAGGTATGCAGTTATCACCTCTAATTTCAGAATGTTATCATCACCCCCCGCAAATAAACCCGACACCCAGTAGCAGTTGCTCTCCATTTTTCCGTACCCTACCCCCTGGCAACCATGAATCTGTTTTCTCTCTCTATGGGTTTGCCTGGTTTGGGCATTTTGTATAAATAGACTCATACAATATGTGGTCTCTGTGACTGATTTCTTTCACTCACCATAACATTTTCAAGGTTTATCCTTGTCGGAGTATGTGTCAGTACGTACTTCATTCCTTTTCATGGCCAAATAATAGTCTCTTGAATGGATATAACATATTTTGTTTATCCATTCATTGTTTTTTTCCACTTTTTTTGCTACTAGGAATAATGCTGCTATAAACATTTTATGTACAAGTTGTACTGGGTATATATCCAGTAATAGAATTGCCTGCTTATTTGAATAGCTTGATGAACTACCAGACTGTTTTCCAAAGCAGCTGCACCATTAAACGTAATGCATCCAGTTTCCACTTTCTTGGCATTCTAGTCAGCACTCGATCTTGTCTGTCTCCTTAAGTATAGCTAGTGGGGTGGTGTGTGTCTCACTGTGTTTGGATTTGTATTACTCTAACAGGAATGCTGTTGAGCATTGTTTCCTGTGCGTATTGACCATTTATATCTTCTTTGGAGAAATATCTATTCAAATTACTTGCCCATGTTTCATTGGGTTACTTGTTTTGTTACTGTTGAGTTGTAAGAGTTATTTATGTATTCTGGATACCAATCGCTTATTATATGTATTATTTTCAAATATTTTCTCGCCTTTTGTGATTTTTCTTTTCACTATTTGGTGGGGTCCTTTAAAGCTCAAAATGTTTTGAATTTTAAGTCCAATTTACTTCTTTTTCTTTTGTTGCTTATGCTATTTGTATCATATGTAAGAAACTATTGCTTAATTCTAGGTCATGAAGATTTATACCTATGCTTTCTTCTGAGCATTTTTAGTTTTTCGTCTTAACATTTAGTTCTTTGATCCATTTTTAGTTAGTTTTTGTATATGGTGTGAAGTAGGAGTCCATCTTTTTTTCCATATCGAATTTGGCATACAACCGGGTATATTTTGGGATAATCAGTTGTTTCAGCACCATTTATTGAAAAAAATGCTCTTTCTTCATTAAATTGTCATGGCACCCTTATTAAAAATAAATTGCCTCTTAATGTATAGGCTTACTTTGGGACTGTCTGTTGTCTGTTGTTCTCCAATGACCACTGTATCTTTTCTTAGGTAAGTTCCTCATAGCCTTGTTTATTGTTGTAATCTTTCTTTCTGTCTTTCTTTCTTTTTTTTAGATTTTATTGGGGAAGGGGGAACAGGACTTTATTGGGGAACAGTGTGTACTTCCAGGACTTTTTTCCAAGTCAAGTTGTTGTCCTTTCAGTCTTAGTTGTGGAGGGCGCAGCTCAGTTCCAGGTCCAGTTGCCGTTGCTCATTGTAGGGGGCGCAGCCCACCATCCCTTGTGGAAGTCGAACCGGCAACCTTGTGGTTGAGAGGATGCACTCCAACCAACTGAGCCATCCGGGAGCTCAGCGGCAGCTCAGCTCAAGGTGCTGTGTTCAATTTTAGTTGCAGGGGGTGCTGCTCACCATCCCTTGCGGGAGTCAAGGAATCGAACTGGCAACCTTGTGGTTGAGAGCCCGTGCTCCAACCAACTGAGCCATCCGGGAGGCAGCTCAGCTCAAGGTGCTGTGATCAATCTTAGTTGCAGGGGGCAGAGCCCACCATCCCTTGTAGGACTTGAGGAATTGAACTGGCAACCTTGTGGTTGAGAGCCCACTGGCCCATGTGGAATTGAACCAGCAGCCTTTGGAGTTAGGAGCATGGAGCTCTAACCACCTGAGCCACCGGGCCAGCCTTTGCTTTCTTTTTTTAAAAAGAATTGTTTGAATCTTCAATGTCCTTTTCATTGTCATATGAATCTAAAGATCAGCTTGTCAGTGTCTGCAAAAAAAGGGCTATTGTGATTTTGATAGGAATTGCTTAAAAATCTGTGAATCAATTTGGGCAATAGTGACATCTTTTAACAATACTGAATCTTCCAACCCATGAACAGGATATGTTTCTGTTTATTTTGGTCTTGTTACTTTCTTTCACCAATATTTTGTTGTTTTGAATGACGAAGTCTTACACTTCTTTCCTTAAATGTATTCCTTAATATAGTTATTTTTTATGCTATGTAAATGGAATTGTTTTTTAAATTTAATTTTTGGATAGTTCATTGATAGTGAATAGAAGTACAGTTTGTATATTGATCTTATATGTTGCAACAATGTTGAACTTTTTTGTTAGCTCTAATAATAGTATTTTGTGGATTCTTTACCACTTCCTATGTAGAAAATATTGCCATCATGTGAGTACTTCTTCGGCAAAAAGAGATAGTGTTGATTCTTCCTTTTTAATCAGATGCTTTTTAACCTCTTTATATTTCTTCTGTTCTTGTCTAATTGTCTAATTGCTGCACTATGCTGAATAGAAGTAGTATTGAGTGAACATCTTTGTTTTGTTGCTGATCTTGGGGCTGGGGCAAGAAGGGTTGGGGGGTGAAGCTTTCAGTCTTTCACCAGTAAGTATGATGTTAGCTGTTGGTTTTTTTTGCAGATTCCCTTTATTGATTTATGAAAGTTTCCTTCTATTCTTAGTTTGTTGAGTGTGTTTTATCATCAAAATGTGTTAGAATTTGTCAAATACTTTTTCAGTGTTTATTGATATGATCATGTGGTTTTTGTCTTTTATCTATTAATGTGGTATATTATATTTGTTTGGGGGTATTTTTTTGAGAGTGTGTATGTTTTTCTATAAGTTTCAGGTGTACAAAACAACATAATAATTAGACATTTACACACCTCACAAAGTGATAACCCCACCAAAGTTCCCTACCCCTCTAGCATCATATATAGTTGTTACTATGCCATTGACTATATTCCCTGTGCTGTACTTTACATCCTGTGACCATATATATATTTAATTACAGTTGACATTCAATATTATTCTACATCAGCTTCAGACATGCTGTTGTGTGGGTTTTTTTTTAAGTTTATTGGGGTGAAAATTGTTAGTAAAATTACATAGATTTCAGGTGTACAATTCTGTATTACATCATCTATAAATCCCATTGTGTGTTCACCACCCAGAGTCAGTTCTCCTTCCATCACCATATATTTATCCCCCTTACCCTCATCTCCCACCCCCCACCCCCTTACCCTCTGGTAACCACTAAACTATTGTCTGTGTCTATGAGTTTTTGTTTCTCATTTGTTTGTCTTGTTCTTTTGTTGTTTTTGGTTCATATACCACATATCAGTGAAATCATATAGTTCTCTGCTTTTTCATGTCTGACTTATTTCACTTAGCATTATACTTTCAAGATCCATCCATGTTGTAACAAATGGTCCTTTTTAATCTTTTCTTACCACTGAATAGTATTCCATTGTGTATATATACCAAAACTTCTTTGTGCACTCATCTATTGAAGGACATTTTAGTTGTTTTCATGTCTTGGCCACTGTAAATAAAGCTGCAATGAACACTGGAGCACACGTGTCTTTATGGATAAATGTTTTCAGATTTTTTGGGTAGATACCCAGGAGAGGGATTGCTGGGTCATACGGTAATTCTATCCGTAAGTTTTTGAGGAACCTCCACACTGCCTTCCATAGCGGCTGCACCAGTCTGCATTCCCACCAACAGTGTATGAGGGTTCCTTTTTCTCCACAGCCTCTCCAACACTTGTTACTATTTGTCTTGTTGATGATAGCCATTCTGACTGGGGTGAGGTGATATCTCATTGTGGTTTTTATTTGCATTTCTCTGATGATTAGTGATGTTGAGCATTTATTCATATGTCTATTGGCCATTTGTATGTCTTCTTTGGAGAAATGTCTCTTCAGGTCGTCTGCCCATTTTTCAATTGGGTTGTTTGTTTTTTTTGTTGTTGAGTTGCATGAGTTCCTTGTATACTTTGGATATTAGCCCTTTATCGGAGGCACTGTTTGCAAAAATCTTCTCCCATTCAGTTGGTTGCCTCTTTATTTTGTCGATGGTTTCTTTTGCTGTGCAGAAGCTTTTAAGTTTCATATAGTCCCATTCATTTATTTTAACTTTTACTTCCCTTGCCTTTGGAGTCAAATTCATAAAATGCTCTTTGAACCCAAGGTCCATAAGTTTAGTACCTATGTTTTCTTCTATGCAGTTTATTGTGTCAGGTCTTATGCTTAAGTCTTTGATCCATTTTGAATTAATTTTGGTACATGGTGACAGATAGCAGTCCAGTTTCATTCTTTTGCACGTGGCTTTCCTGTTCTCCCAGCACCACTTATTGAAGAGGCTGTCTTTTCTCCATTGTATATTTTTTGCTTCTTTGTCACAAATTATCTGTCCATATTAATGTGGTTTTATTTCTGGGTTCTCAATTCTATTCCATTGGTCTATGTGTCTGTTTTTCTGCCAATACCATGCTGTTTTGATTATTGCAGCCCTGTAGTACAAGCTAAAGTCACGGAATGTGATACCTCCAGTATTGTTCTTTTTTTTAAAGATTGCTTTGGCTATTCGGGGTCTTTTGTGGATCCAAACAAATCTGATGATTTTTTGTTCTATTTTTTTAAAAAATGCCATTGGGATTTTGATGGGATGGCATTAAATCTGTATATTGCTTTGGGTAATATGGCCATTTTAACTATGTTGATTCTTCCGATCCATGACCACGGACTGTCTTTCCATTTCTTTGTGTCTTCTTCAATTTCTTTTAAAAATGTCTTGTAGTTTTCAGCATGTAGGTGTTTCACATCCTTGGTTAAGTTTATTCCTAGGTATTTTATTCTTTTTGCTGCAATTGCAAAAGGAATTGTTTTTTGTATGTCTTTTTCTGAGATTTCATTGTTAGTATATAGGAAAGCAATGGACTTTTGTACGTTGATTTTGTAGCCAGCAAGTTTATTGTATCCGTTGATTGTTTCTAATAACTTTTTGGTGGAGTCTTTAGGGTTTTCTATATATAGCATCATGTCATCTGCAAAGAGTGACAGTTTAACTTCTTCATTCCCAATTCGGATGCCTTTTATTTCTTTCTTTTGCCTGTTTTCTCTGGCAAGGACTTCCAACACTATGTTGAAAAGCAGAGGTGATAGGGGAGAGCCCTGTCGTGTTCCTGAACATAGAGCAAAGGGTTTCAGTTTTTCACTGTTAATTATGAGATTAGCTGAGGGTTTGTCATATATTGCCTTTGTTATGTTAAGGCATTTTCCTTCTATACCTATTTTATTAAGTGTTTTAATCATAAATGGATGTTGTATCTTGTCAAATGCTTTTTCTGCATCAATTGATATAATCATATGATTTTTGTCCTTTATTTTGTTTATGTGATGTAGCACATTGATGGATTTGCAGATGTTGAACCATCCTTGTGTCCCAGGGATCAACCCCACTTGGTCGTGATGAATAATCTTTTTAATGCATTGTTGTATTCGATTCGCTAGAATTTTGTTTAGGATTTTTGCATCTGTATTCAACAGAGATATTGGTCTGTAGTTTTCTCTTTTTGTGTTGTCCTCACCAGGTTTTGGTATCAGGGTAATGTTCACCTCAGAAAATGAGTTGGGGAGTACTGTCTCTTCAATTTTTTGGAAGAGTTTGAGCAGGATTGGTATCAGATCCTCTTTGAAGGTTTGGTAGAATTCACTAGTGAAACCATCTGGTCCCGGATTTTTCCTTTTGGGAAGGTTTTGGATGACTGATTCAATTTGTTACTGGTGTTTAGATTTTCCAGTTCTTCATGGTTCAGCCTAGGAAGGCTATACGTTTCTAAGAACTTGTCCATTTCTTCTAGGTTATTGAATTTGATGGCATATAGTCCTTCATAGTATTTTTGGATGGTCCTTTGTTATTCTGTGGCTTCCATGTTAACTTCCCCTTTTTCATTTCTGATTTTGTTAATTAGTGTCTTCTCTCTTTTTAATCTTAGTAAGTCTAGCCAAGGGTTTGTCAATTTTGTTAATCTTTTCAAAGAACTAGCTCTTTGTCACGTTTTTTTCTGTTGTCTTTTTTTCCCTCTATTTCTTTTATTTCTGCTGTGATTTTTATTATTTCCTTTCTTCTGCTGACCTTGGGTTTCATTTATTGTTCTTTTTGTAGCTCCTTAAGGTGTAATGTGAGGTTATTTATTTGGGATTTTTCTTGTTTCTTGAGATAGGCCTGTAATGATATAAATTTCCCTCTTAAAACTGCTTTCACTGCATCCCAAAAATTTTGGTAGGATGTATTTTCATTGTCATTTGTTTCTATGTATCTTTTGATCTCTCCTCTAATTTCTTCTTTGACCCGGTCATTCTTTAAAAGTATGTTGTTTAATCTCCATGTATTTGTGTTTTTTCCTGCTTTCTTTTTGCAGTTGATATCCAATTTCAAAGCCTTGTGATCAGAGAATATGCTTGGTATGATTTCAATCTTCTTAAATTTGCTGAGGCTGATTTTATGTCCTAATATATGGTCTATCCTTGAGAATGTTCCATGTACACTAGAAAAGAATGTATAGTCTGATGTTTTAGGATGAAGTGCTCTATGTATGTCAATTATGTCCATTTCATCTAATGTGTCATTTAGGGCTGCTATTTCGTTATTTATTTTCTGTTTGGATGATCTACCCATAGCTGTCAATGATGTATTTACGTCAAACTTTCCGCAGGTCAAACTTTCTTGACTTTGGATTTGGCAATGATTTCATGGATATGACATCAAAAGCACAGGTGACAAAAGAAAAACAGACATAAAGTGGACTTTATAGAAACTGAAAGCTTTTGTGAATCAGACAATACTATCAAGACTGTGAACAGACAGCTCACAAAATAGGAGAAAATATTTCCAAAGTGTGTACTCCTAAGGGATTAATATTCGTCCCCTAGTATAATTGTGTTTTGGTCAATTTCTCCCTTTAGTTCTGTTAGTAGTTGCTTGGTATATTTCAGTGCTCCCTGATTGGGGGCATAAATATTGATGACTGTTATGTCTTCTTGTTGTATAGTCCCCTTTATAATTATGAAATGTCCATCTTTGTCTCTTGTTACCTTTTTCACCCTGAAGTCTATTTCATCTGTTATCAGTATGGCTACACCTGATTTTCTCTGGATACCATTTGTTTGGAGTGTCAATTTCCACCCTTTCACTTTGAGTCTATGCTTGTCCTTGTAGCTGAGATGTGTCTCTTGGAGACAACATATGGTTGGGTTTAGTTTTTTGATCCAATCTGCTACTCTGTGCTTTTTTGTTAAGTGAGTTCAGTCTATATACATTAGGGTGATTATTGATATGTGAGGATTTCCTGTCTTTCTATCTTTAGTTTTCTGGTAAGGCTGTATCGCCATTGTTTCTTTGCCTTTTTGTTGTTGTCTGTTATTTCTGTGTGGTGGTATTCTATGCTGTTTCCCTCCGTTTCTTCTTTTATTACAGTATATATTTGAGTTCTGGATTTTTTTTGAGTGGTTACCCTTAAGTTTATGTAAAAGAAAGTTTGACATTTAGAGTATTCATTTTTCTTCAGCATCTCCATTCCCATATCCCGGTTCAGGCCTTTACTCTCCCCCTTTTTATGTTTCGGTTGCCACAAATTGTCCCTGTTGATGGTGGTCGAATAGCCTCCTTTAGTATTTCTTGTAGTGCAGATCATGTATTAGAATATTCCCTCAGCTTCTGTATGTCTGGAAAAGTCTTTATTCCTCCTTCATGTCTAAAGGATGTCTTTGCTGGATATATTATCCTTGGCTCATAATTTCTCTCTTTCAGTCGTTTGAATATTTCGTTCCACTCCCTCCTGGCTTGTAGAGTTTCTGCTGAAAAATCTGATGATAATCTAATGGGCTTTCCTTTGTAGGTTACCGTCTTCTTTTCCCTGGCTGCCTTGAGGATTCTTTCTTTGTCGTTGATTTTTAGACAGCTTCAATAGAATGTGCCTTGGAGAAGGCCTGTTGGGATTGAGGTGATTAGGTGTTCTATTTGCTTCTTGGATTCGGGGATCCAGTTCTGTCCACAAGTTTGGGAAGTTCTCATCGACTATTTGTTTGAATATATTCTCTGTTCTCTTCTCTCTGTCTTCTCCTTCTGGTATGCCCATTATTCTTATATTGCTCTTTCTGATGGAGTCAGGAAGTTCTTATAGAGTTCTTTCATTTCTTTTAAGTCTCAAGTCTCTTTCTTATTCCATCTGTGTCATTTCCAGGTTTCTATCTTCGATGTAACTGATTCTTTCTTCCATCTGGTCAACTCTACTACCTAAGCTGGTTATTTCATTCTTAATTTCTTCTATTGAGTTCTTAATCTCCAGAAGTTCTATTTGGTTCTTTTTCAAAATTTCAATCTCTTTCGTAAAATACTCATGTTGTTCTTTGATTGTGTTTGTGAGTTCATTAAACTGCCTTTCTGTGTTTTCTTGCATCTCGTTGAGTTTTTTCAGAACTGCAATCTTGAATTCTCTGTCATTTAAGTCACATATTTCCATATCTTTAAGTTACTTTTCTGGAGACTTTTCACTTTCTGTCTGATCTGTCTTGTTGCCTTGGTTATTGATGGAAATTGCTGATTTATTTCTTCTCTTCCTAGACATCTACAAGAGTGGGTTCTGCAACAGGTTGATAGGAAGAGGTCTTTCTTTTGTTTTCCAGTACTTGTTGGTAGAATGTTTTATTTTCTCTCCGACTGCAGCTTTTTTTCCTCTCTCACCCAGGAGTCCTATGTTTTCTCTGGACTATTCCAGCTTCTCACACAATGGGGGGATTCCCTGGGAGACGGGTTTCTCCTCTGTTAATAGTTTGCCTGGGTCAGAGGGCTCAGAGCCTGTGTGGGTGTGCGGAGAGCTTTTGAAGTTCCAAAGCTCTTCCTGCACCAGATTCAGAGCCCTTATGTTTCAGCAGTTCAGTTTACTCCTGCAGGGATCCTCCCAGATAGGTGGGGCCAGGTGCAGGGTGAGTTGTGAGAGGTGGCCCAAAGCAATGGTGGCGACCACCACAGCCAGTCCTGCTTCCACAGCTGTCTCCCCATTGCTGGAACTAGCTGGGCTGTGAATCAGTGTCTGCGGACCACAGTTCTCAGAACAGCAAATATTCTGTTCTTTTGGTGTGACACTACTACTTTCCGCTTCTAGCACCGGGTAGGTGGGGGCGGGGCGAGCTCTAGGAGCGTAGGGAGGGGGCGGCTAGTCTCAGTGCCTAAGGCTTTCGTTCTCTGCTCGGCAGTGAGGGCTTAAACCACCGTTTTCAGCCTTCTTCCATCAGTGTTTTCTCCGAGGTCTTCTGTGAGCGTTGGGTTCAGCCGTGTTGTATGCTGTCCCCTCAGCCCTGTGGGCCATAAGGGGAGCCCTAGCAGTCCGAGTTCTTCCCTCTCCCACAGCTGCAGTAGTTCTGGGATGCAGGGAGCTTGGAGCACTGAGCTGGGTCTGTGTCCTGCGCCCGTGCGGATCCCTCTCCATGCATCTCTGTTCCCTCCTTCCCCGCTTGCGCGATTCGCCCACCTTTAGATCAATTCAGTGGTGAGACTCTTCATCTTGCCTGTCTGCTGTGTAGGGAGTCCTTTGTGGAGTTATAGTTGTTCCGTTTGTTGTAAATTCCATGGGAGATTTACAGAGGCTCACCTCACGCCTCTGTTTGATGACATCTTCAGTTGTTTGGTTTTATATGTTGACTTAACTTTGAATTCCTGGGGTAAACCCCACTTTGTTATGGTATATAATCCTTTTTATATAGCATTTATTTAGTTGTTAAGTTTCTTACACCAACTTAATTTCAATAGTAGAGAAAAACTTTGCTCTTCTATAGCTCTAGCCCCTCCTTTACGTTGTTATTGTCATATAGATTACACCTTTCCCTATAATATGTCTATCAGCTTCGATTTATAACTGTTACCTTATTTTATAGTTGTTTTTTAAGTGAAGTAGATAAAGAGTCACAGACAAAAATATATGTTTATACTCTTTATATTTACCTGTGTGGTTACCTTTACTCGTGCTCTTAACTTTTTGTGTAGATTCGAGTTATTGTCTTGTGTCCTTTCATTTTAGCCTAAAGGAATCCCCTTAGTATTCATAGGTTAGACCTGCAAGTGAAAAATTCCCTCTGTTTTTGTTTATCTGGGAATGTATTCATTTACCCTTCATTTTTGAATGGTTGTTTGCCTGGGTATGGAATTCTTGGTTGGCAGTCCTTTCAGCACTTTGCATATATAATTCCACTGCCTTTTGATTTCTGATTTGTTTTGAGTATCGGGTCTATAAGATTGGGTAATATGTCTCTTCTCTTTCTGTTTTCATGATCCTCTCTTTGGTTGATTTCAGGATCTTTCAGGATCCTCTTTCATTTTTGACACTTCATAATTATGGCTAGGTGTGGAACTGTGAGTTTTTCCTCGTTGGAATACGTTTCCTCTTTCCTTCCTTCCTTCCTTCCTTCCTTCCTTCCTTCCTTCCTTCCTTCCTTCCTTCCTTCCTTCTTGCCTGCCTGCCTGCCTGCCTGCCTGCCTTCTATTCTTTCACAATAAACTACAGTTAACCTATGAGCAATGCAGGTGTTAGTGATGCTGACCATTCTACACAGTAAAAAATCCACATACAACTTTTGATTCCCCAAAACTTACTACCAATAGCCTGTTGTTGACTGGAAGCTTTAATAGTAACATAAACAGTTGGTTAACACGTATTTTGTATGTTGTATGTATTATTTACTGTATTCTTATAATAAAGTAAGCTAGAGAAAAAAGGTTATTAAGAAAATCATAAGTACAAGAAAATGCATTTACAGTATTTATTGAAAAAAAAAATCCACATATAAGTGGACCTGTATATTTCAAACCTGTGTTATTCAGGGTTAACTATACACATGTTTTTATAATATGAGAAGTACAAAAGGGAAGAATAAGTGGTAAATGATTTCTCATCCCCCCAATGTAATTGTGACTCTGGAAATGTAGGGTTGCTTGAATTCCTGAGGCTGAAAAAAGCTTGGGGTGATTTTTATAACAAAGTGTAGTAACTGCTTGACAGAATGCATTTGGCTTTCTTTGGAGAGAAGCGAATAATAATAAACAGATTCAGAGTGGATTTCTGCTTACATTAACTCTTAACTAGTTTGTAGAGCTTGCTTATTTCTGGGGAAGCACAATGGTATGTGGAGAGATCACATACACCTGGATTTACATTTGTTTCTCACTTCTTATCAGCTCTGTGACTTTGAGTCAGCTGTTTAACCTTTCTGTGCCACAGCTTCTCATCTTTAAACTGGATGTTAGTAACATCTGCCTCACGTTGTTGAAAGAGTTAGCGATACTATTCATACAGCGCCAAGCTGTGCTTGGCAATGGTGGGACCTGCAATGTGGTAACTCTTGTTTTTAGCTGTTACCAGGACATAAGAAGATATTATAAAGTTAATGATTTCTTAGATTCTCATAAATTATTTTTGATCACATTTGTTTAACACTCATTTACCTCTGTCCTGTTTCTTTTTTTAGGGTGAACTGTCCCATGACCAAGATGTGGTAGAGTATATTATGAATCAGCCAAATGTTGTTCCACGAATCAATTCTAGGATTTTGACAGCCGAGCGAGAATACCTGGACTTAACAGCAACCAGTAAGGAGCGTTTCAGGAACAACTTTGAGTTGTTTTTGGTTTGTCCTTCAGAATCTTTGCATTTACTGGGTTTTCAAATTCAGAAAATAATCTGAGATTGTGATACAATTTTATGTTTAAACTCATTGCACTTTGAGTTTATAATACATGCTTCTAAATTCACAGAAGTTTCCTCCAAAAGGAGAGAAATTCTTCCTGGATAAATCCTTGTAAACTTTGAAAAATACTCAGTGCCTTTTAAATACCAACTAAACAGACATTAGATGATAAAACGTACCTGTATTGTTGACTTTCTTAGTCATAAAGGTCTTAAGCAATTATCTTTTCTTCATCTTCCTTCTGGAATCAGGCTGCAATAACGTCGACAAATATCTTAAGTAGTTTTACTCTGAGAACATAAGAATGCCTTTCTAAAAAATAAAGCTTAATTAAGAAATAGTGCCATGCCATAAAACAATCAATTAAAAGTGTGCACTTTTACAGTGTGTATTTTAGTATATTTTTAAAGTTGTACGATCATTACCACTATCTAATTTTAGAACATTATCATCACCCCAAAAGGAATGATGTACCCATTAGTAGTCATTTTCCCCTTTTCCTATCCTCCATGAACCACTAATGTAGTTTTGTTTCTGTGGATTTTTCTGTCCTGCATATGGTAGTGTTTGTGCCTGGCTTCTTTCACTTAGCAGAATATTTTTCAGGTTCATCCATGTTGTAGCCTGTTCCAGCACTTCACGCCTCTTTGTGGCTGATAGTATTCCACTGTATAGATATTCCACAGTTGCTTATCCTCAATTGATATTCCTCAGTTGGTGGAAGTCGGGGTTGTTTCTACAGAAATACCATTTAAGAGGTAGCTATGGTAAACCCAGGTGCAGTTTGTTCCTTTTGCCTTTAGTGAGATTCTGAAGGCCACTTTAGCAAACAGATGGAAATAAGGTAGAACTATCATCACTTGCCCAAGAAAATCTCACTGGAGGAGAAAAGATAACGTGTACTGGTGAAGTCAAAACCAAGTGGATTCATTATTGTAGTTGAGAATGATGAATATATAGGTCTGTTTATGGATGTTACTTTATGGTAACTATCTCTAACTTGAAACTGAATTCCTTTTCTTGTAGGTACGTATATGCTTACACTTGAAACGTTTATATGCTTATATATATGCTTATACTTGAAAAAGAAAGTAGTTAGAATGTGAGCTGCAGTCTTTGTTCACAGCTAGGTTTTAGCTTTTCTCCAGTTTTTCCCCCCAATTCTTTTATTTATTTATTTATTTATTTATTTATTTATTTATTAGTTTCAGGTGCACAAAACAGCATTTTTTTTTTTTTTTTTAAGAACTGGTCCCAAGTTTTTTTTTGTGTTTTTTTTTTTTTTTCAATTTTTGTTGTGGAGTATTGGGAAAGAGTATGTTTTTCCAGAATCCGTCAGCTCCAGGTCAAATCATTTTCATTCTATTTGTGGAGGGCGCAGCTCACTGGCCCACATGGGAATTGAACTGTCGACCTTGGTATTATGAGCACTGCGCTCTAACCAACTGAGCCAACCAGCAGCCCTTCTCCAGGAGTTTTAATACAGCAAGGCAGAGTCAGTGTCATGAGTCTGTGTCCTAACTTTTTGTTGTTTTCATCATTTAAATTAAACTGAATGGTTATCTTCAGATTGCGCATGAATAAGGAGCACACGAACAGTTCTGTGTGTTGGATACTTTGTCCTTTGGGCACCGTGGTCATCACTGAAATGTGCTAGGCCATGGTAGCAAAGCTGCAGCCTCTGCTGAGCATTGGGAGCCTCAGGGAGGGAGCAGTGGGCAACCTCCCGGCCCAGTGGTCACAGCTCTACCCCCACGCTGCCCTGGCCCTTACTGTCCTGGGGCCTTTTTAGACAGTACTGTTTTAAGGCCATCGTGCGTCCTCCCCTCCCACGCATGATGGCCTGGCCGGGTCTGTCTGATTTACTATTGTTGTCCTTTACTAGACTATTGACAGAAAGGAGAGTAGGCCCTTCGTGTGCCTTGGTGAATGAAAGGCTAGGTGGGTGAGTGGGTGAACAGACAGATAAATGGGGGGTGGGCAACAAGCTGAGCTGGGAGGACAGAGAAGAATGGCTTCTGGGTTGGGGTGTAATAATCCGTAAGACTGGAGACCTTACTGGAGATAGAGCACTTATGGCACCAGGCTGGAGACATTTTGTAGGTGGGAAGAAATTACTGGGGAGTTTAGAGCAAGGGGGTAACTTGATGAACTGGAATTTTGGCAAGAATAACCTGAGGGGGAACATTGCCCAAGGGCACTAATCAGAGAAGATATGGATCTGAAAATGACCTTTTGTTTCTGCAAGGGCTAAACTTATATTGTGGCACATGAAAAAGCTAAAATGATAGTTTTCGTATATTTTTTACCTCCCAATTGTTCTCTCCCCCTTCCCTCTCCCATAGGATAGGGAAGAGCTTACTGTGGTGGATGAACAATGGGAGGGAGAGATGAAGTCAAGGGCATCCCTTTGAGAGATCATTCTGTACTTGTACAGTGATAGAAGTGGGAATAGGAAAAATTTAAACAATTAAAGTGACACACACGTATATGAGAGTTACATGAGATACGTATATTTTTATTAACTTAGTGTCTTACAATGTGATTAATGGGATGGGGTCAGTGGAGTTGTAAAGTTGTGCAGTAAACATGAAACTATATTTCACTCACGCATTTTTATAAAACTTGTGTTATGGTCATATCAGATTACCAGTTGAATATTAACATTAGGTTGAATTTAGGCATATTAATTACAAATCTACTTCAATTTGTTTTCCAGATAACTTTTTTGTGGATGATTATGCTAGATTTACTGCGTTGGATTTCCAAGGCAAGACTGCTGCGATAGCCAATAGTATGAACTATCTATCAAAGAAAGGTAATAAATGCATTCCAGGCTTATTTTGGATTCAACTTTTTGTTTTTTTAGTATTTGCAAAAAGTTTAATTGTTAGTGTCTGTTGGGAGAGAGGCTCCATAATTTATTAATTATTTCTTATAATGATTTGAGTGTAGAAAATACCTGTTTAAAATTTAATTCTTTATATATTTTTGAAAATTAAATGTTGTCTTCATAAATTTTATATTAAATATTAAAGTCAAAGGGAAAAATTTTTCATGGTTCAAAATGGGAAAACATTTATGATGTAAAAATGGGTCAGTGGATTGAAAATTGGTTTGACTTGCCTCTTCAGTGACAACATCGGTTAGTGTTTTCAAGATAAACTTGATTCTAGAAACACTTGTGTAAATTTTAAAATTTATTTTCATGTAGAGTTCTTTATTTAGACTAAGATTGTGTGAAATGATATTGTGTTAATGACAGACAGATGCTTTTCCCCTCTGGTCGCACATACTACCCTTTCAAAGCACTGATTGTCATTTAAGGTAGCTGTTTTCATTCCCACTGTAATCTCTCAGAGAGAATTTCTGGTTTCTCATATCCAGAGGGTGTCAAAAAAATGTATACATCATTACTTTAATTTTTTTTAATTAAAATTTATTGGGGTGACAGTTGTTAGTAAAGTTACATAGGTTTCAGGTGTACAATTCTGTAATACATCATCTATATATCATGTTGTATGTTTACCATCCAGAGTCAGTTCTCTTTCTGTCACCATATATTAGATTGCCTTTACCCTCATCTACCACCCCCTTTCCCCCCTACCCTCTGGTAACCGCTAAACTATTGTCTGTGTCTATGAGTTTTTGTTTCTTCATTTGTTTGTCTTATTCTTTTGTTGTTTTCAGTTTTATAACATATCAGTGAAATCATATGGTTCTCGACTTTTTCTGTCTGACTTATTTCGCTTAGCATTATAATCTCAAGATCCATCCATGTTGCCGCAAATGGTCCTATTTCATGTTTTCTTACCGCCGAATAGTATTCCATTGTGTATATATACCACAACATCTTTATCCAATCATCTGTTGACGGACCCTTTGCTTGTTTCCATGTCTTGGCCACCGTAAATAAAGCTGCAATAAACACTGGAGCACATTTATCTTTACCGATAAATGTTTTCAGAGGTTTTGAGTAGATACCCAGGAGAGGGAATGCTGGGTCATATGGTAATTCTATTCGTAATTTTTTGAGGAGCTTCCACACTGCCTTCCATAACGGCTGCACCAGTCTGCATTCCCACCAACAGTGTAAGAGGGTTCCTTTTTCTCCACAGCCTCTCCAACATTTGATACTATTTGTCTTGATGATAGCCATTCTGACTGGGGTGATGTGATATCTCATTATGGTTTTTATTTGCATTTCTCTGATGATTAGCAATGTTGAACATTTTTTCATGTGTCTGTTGCCCATTTGTATGCCCTCTTTGGAGAAATGTCTGTTCAGGTCCTCTGCCCATTTTTAAATTGGGTTGTTTGTTTTTTTGTTGTTGAGTTGTATGAGTTCCTTATATATTTTGGATATTAGCCCCTTATTGGAGGTGTTGTTTGCAAAAATCTTCTCCTGTTCGGTTGGTGGCCTCTTTATTTTGTTGATGGTTTCTTTCGCTGTGTAGAAGCTTTTTAGTTTGATATAGTCCCATTCATTTATTTTAGCTTTTCCTTCACTTGCCTTTGGAGTCAAATTCATAAACTACTTTTTGAACCCAAGGTCCATAGTTTAGTAACTATGGGAATGAAGAAGTTAAATTGTCTCTATACAGTTTGTTTCAGGTCTTATGCTTAGGTCTTTGATCCATTTTGAATTAATTTTAGTACATGGTGACAGATAATCTAGTTTCATTCTTTTGCATGTGGCTTTCCAATTCTCCCAGCACCGTTTATTGAAGAGGCTGTCTTTTCTGTATTGTATTTTTTTGGCTTCTTTGTCAAAAATTATCTGTCCCTATCTGTGTGGGTTTATTTCTGGGTTCTCAGTTCTATTCCATTGGTCTGTGTGTCTGTTTTTCTGCCAATACCATGCTGTTTTGATTATTGTAGCACTGTGGTACAAGCTGAAGTCAGGGAGTGTGATATCTCCAGCATTGTTCTTTTTTCTTAGGATTGCTTTAGCTATTTGGGGTCTTTTGTGGTTCCATACAAATCTGATGAGTTTTTGTTCTATTTCTTTAAAAAATGCCATTGGGATTTTTATGGGGATTGCACTAAATCAGTATATTGCTTTGGGTAATACAGCCATTTTAACTATGTTGATTCTTCCAATCCGTGAACACGGAATATTTTTCCATTTCTTTGTGTCTTCTTCAATTTCTTTTAAAAATGGCTTATAGTTTTCAGTATTTAAGTTTTTCACATCCTTGGTTAAGTTTATTCCTAGGTATTTTATTCTTTTTGCTGCAATTGCAAAAGGAATTATTTCTTTTATTTCTTTTTCTGAGATTTCATTGTTAGTATATAGGAATGCAATGGACTTTTGTACGTTGATTTTGTAGCCGGCAGCTTTACTGTATTTGGTTATTGTTTCTAATAGCTTTTTGGTGGAGTTGTTAGGGTTTTCTGTATATAGCATCATGTCATCTGCAGAAAGAGACAATTTAACTTCTTCATTCCCAATTTGGATGCCTTTATTTCTTTCTCTTGCCTGATTGCTCTGGCTAGGACTTCCAACACTATGTTGAAAAGCAGAGGTGATAGGAAACAGCGCTGTCGTGTTGTTTACACATTTTAAGAAAGGAAAAACTGTATTAAAATTACACTGATGGTAACCATTTTGAGCAGAAGTCTAGTAGTTGCAGAAGTCGAACATGACTTGTATTCATCTTTTGTTATCAGTATATATTATTACAATTTTAATACAGTTTTTTCCATTCTTAAAATGTGTATGCATTTTTTTGGCACCCTCTGTAGATATAAATACAGGCAATTGATCCATTAGATTCCTCAAAGAAATGGGTCGTGAGGGGTGTTGGGACAGTGCTAATACTAGTGGGCCAAGGAGCTCGCAGGAGCTCTGTTAGGCGTTGTTTGAATCTGGCTCTGATAGTAGACAGTAATTACAGTAGTGACATTTTCTTTTCCTCTACTCTTTTTCCTTTGCCTTTGTCCAGGAATGTCTTCCAAGGAAATCTATGGTAACTTTAAATTTCAGAATATTCTGTTTCTTTTCTTAATTATCTTATTTCAGGCACCATTATAATTCAGAATTTATTGACCCTTTATTGGGATGTGTCTGGAACCTGTCGGTAACAATAGATAATTTATCCATGCAGATAAATTTTGTGTAAGGCTTTGCAAAGAATTATATTTCAGAAAGTTACAAATTAATATAATTAAAGACTATAATATGTTACCCACACGTTCAGAGACTCTTTTTCATTTTACATGCTAACAGATGCCCAAACTATAATAGAATTAATACATGTGCATGTTCCTGGCTTATAATTAAGCAGGGAAGGTTACCCTGCTTTCGTGCTAGTATCGAAGTTTCACTACTTCTGCTTTGTATCCTTCCTAAACTTTTCATTTTTTATTTTTTGCATGGTTTTCAGAAATTATTTAGCTTAATAACAGTATTGAAACATAGTCGTAGAATGTGCTTCTTCCCTCCTACTCAGATATGTTGTTTTGTTTTTCTACAGATGATTCATTTATTAGGCCAGTAACTTTTTGGATTGTTGGGGATTTTGATAGCCCTTCTGGAAGGCAGTTATTGTATGATGCTATTAAACATCAGGTAAGTGTTTACAGCTTCATTCCGTTATCTTTGTTTGAGCCTGCCATTGTGCACGAACACCTGTGTGCCGACACTCTTATTCTGGTGTGGAGGCACGAGTCCTGCTGTCTTAGTGCCTGAGGGAAGAGTGTTGTTTTTTCAGAGGTGTGCAGCTAGTATATAAACAGAGAAGACTGCAATATTCTGCCTTTATTTGAGGGAGTAGATTATTTTAGAGGAACAGATAGGAGATGTTCATCAGAGACAGGTTTTTATTGTATCACTGCTCGTGTTCTTACTGTAGAGATGCTGTGAAGATCATGTTGGCATTATATGGGAGAGACGGGTGCCTTATGCTGAGGGATCAGGTGTGGTGGCACTGTGTAGGCACGTGAGTCCGCACACGGTAGCAGGAGATCTGGGCACGCAGGGATGCACACATAGGTGGTCTGATAGATGTGCGGCACAGATTGTGGAATTTGAGTGAATGACAATGCTGAATGGTTGACAAGACACTGTCTCCTTTAGAGAGTGCCATTGTCAGAGAATGAGCTGTTCCATTCCTTTTCCTGAGCAGTTCCGTATTTCACACCCCTCTCATGTCCCCTTGGCACCTTGTGTCCCAGGGAGGCTTTCTGAAATATCCAGGCGATTTCAACTTTACCAATATGCTGCGTGCCTTGTCACTTGAGGAAACAGCCTAGATGTTGTGGTTAAGTCAAAGTTAAATCCAGGGTAGACTGTAGGTATATGTACCAGGCACTGTAAAATTGAGCAGTACGCAAGCTGTGAGAGAGTGGTAGGACAAGAGAGGGAGAATTGAATACTTTAAGTAAATATTTTTTTGTTTTTTTTTTTTTGTTTAAAGATTTTATTGGGGAAGGGGAACAGGACTTTATTGGGGAACAGTGTGCACTTTCAGGACTTTTTCTCCAAGTCAAGTTGTTGTCCTTTCAATCTTAGTTGTGGAGGGTTCTGTTCAGCTTCAAGTTGTTGTTCTTTCAGTCTTAGTTGTGGAGGGCGCAGCTCAGTTCCAGGTCCAGTTGCTGTTGCTAGTTGCAGGGGGTACAGCCTACCATCCCTTGCGGGAGTCGAACCGGCAACCTTGTGGTTGAGAAGACATGCTCCAACCAACTGAGCCATCCGGGAGCTCAGCGGCAGCTCAGCTCAAGGTGCCATGTTCAATTTTAGTTGCAGGGGGCGCTGCCCACCATCCCTTGTGGGAGTCGAGGAATTGAACTGGCAACCTTGTGGTTGAGAGCCCGCGCTCCAACCAACAACTGAGCCATCTGGGAGGCAGCTCAGCTCAAGGTGCTGTGTTCAATCTTAGTTGCAGGGGGCAGAGCCCACCATCCCTTGCGGGACTCGAGGGATTGAACTGGCAACCTTGTGGTTGAGAGCCCACTGGCCCATGTGGGAATCGAACCGGCAGCCTTCGGAGTTAGCAGCACGGAGCTCTAACCGCCTGAGCCACCGGGCCAGCCCTTTAAGTAAATATTTTAATGGAAGTAAAATATAGGTACAGAAGAAGTGCACAGATCACAAGGTACACAGTGTCGCAAATGAACATACCCATGTGACCACCCCCTAGGTAAAGGAGAAGTCTCAGATTCCTGAAAGCCCTCCCCTTTTTGTGGCCCCATTACCACCCCTGCCTTTTTCCTCTTTGCATATCATAGAATATGCCTGTTTATTATGTTATTTAAATGGAATCTGATAATATATATTTGTTTGTGTTTAGTTTCCTTGCTCAACATTTTTGGGACTTATTCATGATATTACAAGTAGTGATAGGTAGTCCTTTTTCATTGTGTGGTATTGTATCATATGGTTATACCACAAAGTTCTGGTTGTTTGTTTAGCGTATTTGATGGTCAATTGGGTTGTTTCTAGTTTGGGGCTATTTTAAGAATATTCTGGCTATGAATATTCTTGTACATGTCTTGAGATATATATATAAGTATGAATTTCTGTGATGCTCTTGATATGAGCCCTTTTTTGGTTTTATGGGTCCCACATATCTTCTCCCACATAGACTCTTGTCTTTTTACCCAGGAAGAGATTAATTGTTACTAGAAATCTAGAAAGGTCATGTGAATGAAAAAGGGTTTGAGCAGAGCCCTGAAGAGTGGTTGAGACTTAAGGAAGCAAAGATGGGTGTACGTGATGTTCACATGCCAATGTGAGGCATGATGTGTATTAGAAGAACACAAAATGTGGGGGACGGGAGGAGGAGTTTAGGACTCTGATGGTGTATTTACAGGGATGGTAAGAAATGAAATTGGAAAGGAAGGCTGGGGATCAATTCATGTAGGGGTTTGAATGCCTGCTTATAGCATTTTAATTTCATTCTGTATGCAGAGGAGAACTAAAGACTTTTTTAAAATATTCACATTTATAATACTCTTTATCATCATAAAGACTTTTTAAGGGAGGTATTACTTGCTATTTATGGAATATGACTGATATTAATGCTGCTTTTTAAGGTCAAAACATCTACCATATAACCCTTATTTTCCGTTTTGTAACTAGAAATCCAGTAACAATGTTAGAATAAGCGTGATCAATAATCCTAGTGAAGACTTAAGTTATGAGAACACTCAGATCTCCAGAGCAATCTGGGCAGCTCTCCAAACGCAGACCTCCAACTCTGCTAAGAACTTCATCACCAAAATGGCCAAGGAGGAGACCGCGGAGGCCCTGGCAGCAGGCGCGGATATGGGGCAGTTCTCTGTCGGGGTGAGTGTGCGTCTGGGCGAGGCACATCCCTGTTACCTACCACAGAAGTCTGCTCCTGGGGTGACTCCCTGTTCGTGATCCAGGACTTCTGGTATTACACTAGTTGGAGTCTCAGGGTTTCTCTCTTTTATTTGGAAGAATCTTTCCAAGAAATAACAATTCTGCCACATTCCCTCTATTGCTTTTAAATTTGCTAGGTTTCAAGACGTGCGTGATATAAGTTCATGTATGCTTTAAGCACAAAGCCATTTGTTTTGTATAGTTTTTAAAAGACAGACAATATTTGTTTATAGAGAAAAAACCCGAGATGTAAGCCACTTAATGAGTTAGAGGCTTACGTCTTCTTGATGTGTTTCCAATATAAGTCCATGTTTATTCATTTATATGTTGCTTTTTACTGTTTTGTAGTTTTAAAATTTCTTATAAAATTATGAGTATGCTTGATGTTTCAGTTAGAAAAAAGGCTCTCACTTGAAATTAGCAAGCTTTTAAAATGCAGAATAAAACACTAGCTTGCCAGTTGATCAGTCACATACAAGAACAGGAAAAAGAAATAAGCATTACTTGACAAGTGGGCGGGTAGGAAATTGGGAGGGAAAATGGAGACATCATAATGTTAATTATTCAAATTAGTTATTACTTTCCATTAAATGAGCATTTTATGATTTATTCATTATGATTATTCATTTTTATGAAATAATAATTACTTTTCCTACTAACAATTACTTTCCCAGGGCATGGATTTCAGTCTTTTTAAAGAGGTCTTTGAGTCTTCCAAAATGGATTTCATTTTGTCTCATGCCATGTACTGCAGGGATGTCCTGAAGCTGAAGAAGGGACAGAGGGCAGTCATCAGCAATGGAAGGGTGAGGATTTTGTCCTGAGACAAGCTGGACTTCAAATTAGATAAGTGAACAGTCTTGGCAGCATTCTCCTGGGAAGCTAGTAAGCTCTTCCAGCAGAGCCACTCTTTTTCCATAGGAGATTAGGGCTTATGCAGTGTGATGATATTTCTGCTTCCTTATTTTAAGGAAGGTTGCTGATTTTGACCTGAACATCCTTGTGTGGAAACTTCTTGCTGGTTAATTTTGTCTCACCATTGTGCACGGTGGTGAGACTGTGGTGGCTGTTAGAACATAAACCAGTGAGGCCTTTGATACATTAAGTATTCATTTCTGCAGGGACCATATTTATACTTTGTGCAGTCCATAGGAATTTAATTGGTCTAGGCTTAGACCATTTCATGAGATCCGCAGCCACTGAAATGAGACTCTGGTGAACGTACCAAACTTTAAACTCTCAGCGTGGAGGGTGAAGTCTCTGGCATCTACACTACATCTCATTCTGGCTTCGTTATTTATACTCTGTGAGAATTAATGAAAGCGGTATTATCTTACTTCCGAGTTTGCTTACTGTAAAAATATTGTAAAGTATACAAGTCCACACTCTATGTAGTTGAGGAATTGATACGTAAATAACTGTATGAGTTGATTGGGGTTTGTTTTTACTTTTGTTCATTGATGTTGTTCAGATGGAAACATTCTGGGGTCTTTCATGTGATTTGGTTTGTAAGATAGCCTGAGGATGACAAAGACTTCTTTGTAGCTCATGGATTCCTGCACTGACCACCCTGCTTTTCTTCACAGATCATTGGGCCACTGGGGAATAGTGAACTCTTTAATCAAGATGATTTCCACCTCCTAGAAAATATCATCTTAAAAACTTCAGGACAGAAAATCAAATCTCATATTCAGCAGCTTCGGGTAGAAGAAGATGTGTAAGTTTTCATAGAAGTTAATTTGTTCATGTGGTAGGGGCTATATTAATTGGACTTTCCTCATGCTACCCATTCCAAGATATTTTATTTCCACTTTACAATGTAATAATGCTTTCTTTCTTTGCTTTTCTTCCTTTTCTTTAAAATAAATTTTATTGGGGAATATTAGGGGACAGTGTGTTTCTCCAGGGCCCATCAGCTCCAAGTTGTTGTCCTTCAATCTAGTTGTCCAATGGCCATTTTCAATCTTTAGTTGCAGGGGCCACAGCCCACCATCCCATGTGGGAATTGAACCGGCAACCTTGTTGTTGAGAGCTCAGGCTCTAATCAACTGAGCCATCAGGCCGCCCCTGTAATAATGCTTTCAATTCAGGTTTTTGTTTATGCATCTGTTGAAACAAGTTTATTTTGTAGCCAGCTATTTAAAGAACTGAAAGAGTTCTCTCCATTTTTAATTTTAAATCCTTGATGGTGGAAAATTTCAAACATATGCAAAAGTAGAGTGGTAAGTTTATTTATTACCTTGGAATATTTATGTATAGAAATGCTTTCCTTATTATTTCTTTAATTACCTGTCAGTTTTATTTTGTTCAGGAAGGGGCAGGTTAAATGCTTCTTTTCCTGTATTTACCATTATGGACTAATGACTTGTTTCTCTTGAATCCTCCAAAGGTGATGATGAGTTGGTTATTGTTGGTTGGTTTTTAATTTAATTCTTCCAGTATTATTATTAACTAATGCATTTTAATGAGTTATTTCTCAATGGAAGAAAATAAATTATTTAACTGGTCCATGTATGTGCTGTATAACTGGAGCCTCTAGTCACATACACATGGTTCCTGCATTAAATATAAAATGAGTATGTAGTTGGGGATATATTTTTATGTTTAATTTTTTGAGAAACCTTCATACCTTTTTCACAGAGGCTGTACGATTTTACTTCTCACCAGTAAGGCATTAGGGTTTCAATTTCTCCACATCCTTACCAACACTTGTTATTTTCTGTATTTAAAAAAAAAAAATATCCATTCTAATGGGTATGAAGCTCTTTATGGTTTGACTTGTACTTCCCTAATGATTAGTTATGTTGAACATCTTTTCATGTGCTTATTGGCCATTTGTATATCTTTGGAAAAATATCTGTCCAAGTCCTCTGCTTATTTTTAATTGTTTATTTCGTTGAGTTGTTTTTTTTAATATATATTCTTGATAGCAATCCCTCACACATACATTATATGCAAATATTTTCTCCCACTCTGTGGGTTGGTTTTTCACTGTCTTGTTAGTGTTCTTTCATGCATAGTGGAGGATATAAAATTTAAAAGTTCTTAGGGTTTTTTCTTCATCTTTTTCATTTGCCATCATGCTGCAGAGTTTAAGATGCTTGTCTTAGTGAAGTTCTGACATCAGTAGCTGCCAAAGTAGTCCCTTTGCAGTCTTGCGTGATATGGGAAAGAATCTTTTCTCCTTATAGATAAGAGGTTCCCTCTTACCTCAGTGGCTCTTGAGATGCCCCTTGTTCAGGCCTGTGAAACACTTCCCTGAGGCAGGCCAGGAGGTAGCCCATAACTTGAAGCCACCATGTCACGAGCACAGCCTTGGAGTTGTGTACCCTTGGATCACTCTCTCCCTCTGTGGAGGTTTGGGGGGTGGGTGCTTGAGTCTTTGTGGACTAGTATGTGATTGCCAGACTATGCACAAAAGACTTGCTTTCTATCAACTAGAGATGGCTCTGGGTCTGTCCTGGGTGAATTTAGGGAAATAAGGTAGTCATGGGGCTGCCAAACGATTGATTCTAAAACTGTTATGTTCTCAGAATCACCTTGCCTGCCTAGGGGTTTCACTAATGCCGGCTGCTGCACCGTGGAGTGCACTCCCTCCCTCGTCCCAACCACAGCTTTCAACATGACCCACACCGCAGCCACGAGGCTGGCCTCAGCTTTCTGAAGCTCCGTTCTGGGCTCTTTGGTTGTGGTGCTTCCTGAACATTTAGAAAGTTTCATGTTGGCCTGATTAGCTCAGTTCATATAACCAAGTGTCACTTGACAAGTTTTGTGACAATGTTGACATATCACAAGAAACAAATGGCCTATATTCTGTGTTTTAAGAGTTAGTATTGAAAAGTACCAAAAGACTATAGGCTTTATTCTAGTTCAAATATTATTCACGAGTGCTCTTTTAGAATTCTTAGAATTTAGTCCTTTGTTCAACAGATTAGGGCTTTTGTTTTTTTCTTTAATCTCGTGATTTAGTTCAAGATCTTCCTTGGTTAAAAATCAACTTTAGAAGGGGTGGTAACCACAGTGTTGATTGATTATAATAGTGAAATAAGAACCTAGATGTTCAATAGCTGGTTGGTTTAATAGCTTATGATGTATCCATAAATATATTATGCAGTCAATGAAAATATTGATGGGCCCCTGTATTTCTTAACCAACAAAAGATGTTTATAATCTATTGTTAAATGAAAAAACAGGTTACTAGATAATATAATCCCACTTTTGTGTGTGTGTGTGTGTATGTGTGTGTGTATTATGTACATAATATATATATCTTTATATCGGGGGTGCCAAAAACATATACAAGTGGACACTTTGGTCAGTGTTACTCAAGTAGTAGTTCACTGTAATCAGAAGAGTCTGGACGTTGATAGTAACCACTTTGAGCACGTCTTGTAATTGCAGAAGTCAAATGTGACTTGTATTCATCTTTTGTTATCGGTATATATTGAGTATTACAATTTTAATGCAGTTTTCCTTTCTTAAAATGTGTATACACTGTTTTGGCACCCTTTGTGTATTTATTTATTTATAGCTCTTAAATATGTATGTATATTTATTTAAAATATAGAGAAATTATGAATCAAAATGTCTCAATGATAAGTTCTTGATAAAGGTATTGTTTACTCGTATATCTCAGTTTCTCCTTATATTTTTTCCTGAAATTTTTCCAGTGAATTATCACTCTAATAATTATAAAAAGTAATAAAGTTATTAAGAAGAGGATGAAGGAGGATGTAAATAACATTAACTGACAGTTTGTTATGGGCTGGGCAGTCTGTTTAGCCAGTGCAGTATTTATGAGAGCTGTGGAAAGCAGGCATTATCTCCATTCGCAGATGGAAAGGTCAGTACCTTCCCCAAAGTTATAAAACTAATCACTCACAAAATCAGTACTTTTTTCATGCCTCTTGGTACAAAGTTTATACTTTCTTCAGACTGTCTTGTGGGTGTTCGCAATAACTGGAAGAACCTTCATTTTAAAGAGATGCTAGATTTTCACCAATTACATCTTTCAGGGCAAGTGACTTGGTAATGAAGGTGGATGCTCTCCTGTCAGCTCAACCAAAAGGAGATGCAAGAATCGAGTACCAGTTTTTTGAAGACAGACACAGGTATAGAAATAATGTTGAATTTGTGTGTATTCATGAATATAAGACTTTTTTTAATGAAGAAGTTCAATGTATTATTATTAAACTGTTTCTTGTTTTCCCGCAAGGGTGTTGCTTCACTGTATAAAAGCAGCACCAGCACATGCAGTATGTTGCAAAATTCAGATAGTAGGGTCCAACATCTGACACTATACAGCTAACAAAAACTCTTCTCCACTGCCGGTTAGTTCTGGTGGGAAGATCATTATGTATTTTGACTCAATTCCAGAGATGGGTGTAAAAAAGTTACAATATTATATAGGGCTTAAGGTAACAGTGTTATCCTTGAATTACCTAATTCTTATAACTAGATTTTACCACAGATAATTTCAGGAATTCTGAATATTACAACTGTCGCCTAGTCTAAAAGTCACAGGGTATTGAGAAAAAGATGCATATTGTGTTTGTCTTCAAATATTAGAAAGTTAAGGGGTATTTTCTTCCAGTAGCATTGTTGTAAGTACCATATTTTGCCGTGTATAATGTGCACTTTTTTGCCCAAAATAGTGAGGGAAAAATAAGGGTGCGCATTATACATGGGTAGTACTAATTCTGTACCTATATAAATGTTTATAATTATTTTATTTATGCTTATGAATTAAAAGTGTAACTCTAGAAATCAATATGATATCTGTATGCAAAATAATACCCTGGAATATAATAATCGGTTTTGTTGAACTTAGGACGAACTTGTGAAGATGAAAAGTTCTTGGCCTCTATGGTGCATAAATATCATAAATTTGTACATAAAATTTCTTGTACCATAATATGTTAAAAAATAAATCCTAAAATTCCTTTGTAATACAAAAAGCAAGTACCTAAATGGAAACAAATGAAAATTTGAATTAGAAAATTAAAGTGAAATATTTTTTTTCCCCTGAAAGTTTGGGCCCAAAACGTGGGTGTACATTATACGTGGGAGTGCGTTATACAGTGGAAAGTACAGTAGTTTGTTTTTACATTGGTATTACTAAAAGTTGCTTTTTTTTTTTTTTAATTGGGGAAGAGGTATAGGACTTTATTGGGGACATTAATGTACTTCCAGGACATTTTTCCAAGTCAAGTTGTTGTCCTTTCAATCTTAGTTGTGGAGGGTGCCGTTCAGCTTCAAGTTGTTGTCCTTTCAGTCTTAGTTGTGGAGGGTGCAGCTCAGCTCCAGGTCCAATTGCTGTTGCTAGTTGTAGGGGGCGCAGCCCACCATCCCTTGTGGGAGTCGAACCGGCAACCTTGTGGTTGAGAGGACACGCTCCAACCAACTGAGCCATCCGGGAGCTCAGCGGCAGCTCAGCTCAAGGTGCAGTGTTCAATCGTGGTAGCAGGGGGCGCTCCCCACCATCCCTTGCAGGACTCGAGGAATCAAACTGGCAACCTTGTGGTTGAGAGCCCACTGGCCCATGTGGGAATTGAACCGGCAGCCTTCGGAGTTAGGAGCACGGAGCTCTAACCGCCTGAGCCACTGGGCCGGCCCAAAAGTTGCTATTTTAAATCTTCTATTCACCACTAATTTAAGACAACTATGCTAGATTAAGTTGTTTCATACTATTTTATTCAGGGGGTTCCATTTTCACTCCTTGGTAGAGTTGATGTATTTCTCACACGCTTCTTCACTCATTATCTCTTCTAGTTCTGAAGGGTTACTCAGAGTCATTTTGAGCAGCCAGCCATCTTCATAAGAAGATCTGTTGACAAGTCCTGGGTTTTCTGCAAGAGCTTCATTAATTTCAGTTACTTCTGATAGAGGAGAATAGAGTTCGCTAGTGGCTTTCACACTTTCCAAAGCACGAAACTCATCCTGTTTGTTCGATTTTGTCCCAGCCTCAGGCAGACTACAGTAAACAACATCTCCCAAAACTTCCTGTGCAAAATTGCTGAGTCCCACTGTTTCAAAACCATGTTTTGTTATCCATTCATGTTTCTCTCTGAATTTACACACCAAGAGGAGAGTGGGGCCAGGGCTCAGCGTCTTGGCAGTGCCCACCCTCAGCCTTCAGGGCCATGGTGGGCATGTGGCGCGCACTGAGGTGGCACAGACCCACACCCTCACCCCACATCTGCACCCCATACACACCCCCTGCGCCCCAACCCTGCACCAGCACCCACACTCCACACCCTATACCCACACTCCTGTACCCTCACACCCTGTACCCCACACTTCATACCCACACCCCCTGCACCCCACACCTCTCACTCACACCCCACACCACACCCCACACCCCAGACTTGTGCCATCTTGAATATTAAGCTTTTAAGGTTGTCTTTACCTCAGATTCTTTATTTTTTCATATAAAGTGTGAATGTAAGTTCTCCTATGAATGGAAAATGTGACTGGTGTGTGCAGTTTTCATATATATTCATGTTCATATGTAAAATTCATATACAGATCTAAGTTACATAAAAGTTGACATGTATTTCTAAATCTGAGATAGTTCTGAGTGCACTATTTTAGAAAGAAAAGTGTTTAAATGAAGCGGATCAGTTGTAATTTTCTGATACTCCGCAATAAACAGAATTTGTTAGAGTACTTGTCTCATTCATCTTATATTGAAAACTGTTTTGTTTTCAATAAAATAAAACTAAGTTTAGCATTATGAGGAAGTACTTGCCATATGTTTTCCAATTTTTATTTTGAGAAGTAAATAAAATTCTCAAACCTAGAGAATAGTTGAAAGACTATTACAGAGAACACCCAAATATGTTTAACCCAGATTCACCAATTGTTAATGAATGCCATATTTATTTGTCACCTGTGTGTGTGTGTGTGTGTGTGTGTGTGTGTGTAGTCTATGTAATGTATATAGTGCATATAAAAAACATAACATGCACTCACATACTTTGTGAACCATTAGAAACTACATTGGGACGTCATCACACATTATGTCTGACTTCTTGAGCATATGTCTCCCCAGTGTGAGGAGTTTCTCCACAGTACCTGTTAGCATACCTCAGCAATTTAACCTTGACACAGTAATACTAAATAATGCCAGTTCATATTCAAATTTCTAGTAATGACCTTTTACAGCTATTTTTCAGTTATTTTGTTTTGGTCCAGATCACAAATTGCAGTTAGTAATTATATTTCTTTAGTCTCCTTTTATGTAGGTAGAACAGTTCCCTGCTTTTCTATTCTGTCTTGTCTTTTATGAGATTGACTTTTAAGAGTCCAGGCCAACTGTATTGTAGAGTGCTTCACAGTCTGGGTTGTTTCCTTATGATTGGACTTAATATTGCCTTGTCTTTAGGAATAACCCCTACGGTTGAGGTATGTAGCCCTAGTCTGACCAGGTAAGTAGACATCTTTATTGCGCCTCAGAATCACCAGGGAGGCTTTAGACACAGAAGCCTGCATCCTGCTCCTCTGTGATTCTGGTTTAATTCATCTGGGGCAGATTGGACTTTGGTTTAGTTGACTTGTGCTTTCTCACACCACCCCTTGTGGAGATCAAATTGGACAGACTATTTAACAATTTTAGGCTAGAATGGAGACCCTCTCCTTTCTCACTGGCTGTGTCTCCTAATGTCTATGTTGCCAGTGAGTGAAAACTTCTGAGGCTCCTTGCTAATAACCCTACTTGGATTTTGCCCATTAGCACCCATCTTCTCATCACTTTGCATATTTTCAGGAAGTAATTCATTATCTAGTTACTGCCGCAGGAAGCATTTCCTAATTGATCTGACATTTTGTATGCCTTTCGTGGTCAAGATAGTGAATCCTGAGCAAGAACTCTTCCCTTTCTAGAATGTCATTTTCTCCATGAGTCTTATATAGTTAAACTATCTTAATTACAAATTCTATTATGATAAAAGTTATAATTAGAGAAGCTCTTATTGGGGTTGTGTTAGTTGAGTGTTTGCTTTATTTAAATCAGAAATTTCTTATTTTTGCAAGACACGAAAAGATCTTAATTATCAGTTATGTGTACTCTTGCCCTAAAAGAGTGGTCCCTGGAACAGCAGTGGGGCACTGCCTGGGAGATGGTTGGAAATGCAGTGTCTGGCCGAACCCAGACTTCCTGAGTCAGCATCTCCATTGCAATGGGGTCCCCTCCCCCAAGGTGATTCCTGTATGTCAAGATTGGTGAAGCTCTATATTCTTGGACATTTGCTGTACTCACCTCACAAAAATGTCTACGAGCCCCAAATCCTGTTCCTTTGTCTTTCACTCTTGACCCTATTCTGGTCTTTTCTCTGACCAATACGACGAGTACATTTAAACATGATACTATTAGTTTATGTTGTTCTCCATTTCCTTACCAGTATTCCTCTTTTCTTGGTTTTTGTCTTGCCCTCTTTTTTCTGTCATAGAGATTGGGGTGGTTAAAAGCCCTGACAGGGTCAGTTTCTGGGTGTGCTTGCTGTGGATCATCGAGAACGCCGGCTTAGAACACGACATGTCAAACAGAACTCGATCCCATACTGCCAGGATCCTGGAGTTTGGCCTGGGCAGGCCTGACTCGGGCGCTGTGCCCTAGAGGACTGTGGGGACTTCATTTCTTGTTTCCAAGCCTTGTGAGACTCTGTGATGCTATTGTCTAATGAGCTTTGCCTTCTAGAATTCTAGAGTCACACAGAGGTCCAAATTATCTGAGGGCAGTGGTTCTCATATTTTTACTTACAGAGTTTGTTAAAATGCAGATTGCTGGACCTTCCCCCAGAGTTTCTGTTTCATTCGGTCTGGGTTGGGGCCTGACAATTTGCTTTTAGAAACTCCCAGGTAAAGCTGGTGCTGCTGGTCTGGGGCCACACTTTGAGAAGAGCTGTATCAGTAAAAACATTTTCTTGTATTGCAATAATTATTGGTAGCTGAAGTTGTTACTATAAAAAATTGAGAGCATCTGCTACAGTACAGTCATAAAGCTATTCCGATGTTTATTTCCAAAGCAGTTAAGATTTAACATCATCATTTAAACTATAGTTACCCAATTTTATTAGTTACGTTCTGTTTTATACTTTGTTTTCATCCCGCTGAGCAGATTTTCTTGCATAAAAGTCGTGGTTAGCATTGAAGCCACATTGAAATATTGTTCAGAGCAAACAAAGATAAACAATTATTTAAACAATTCATGTTTGGGGAAAATTGGATGTATTTTTTAAATTCCTTAATGTGTATTCCTTTAAAAATGTATCAGAGGCTCCGCTCCTCCTAAGTCACCTAAGTCAATATAACTTTAGAAGGAAGCAATGCAACTGGAAACTGCATATGGGAAAATGCACTCTCTTCCCAGAAATCCTACCAGAACAAGATGAAACCTAACCAGCTGCCATTTTTCACTTATTAAGAACAGACATAATCTGTGTAACTTAATGCTGACAAGATGTGGTGAGGTTCATTCCTTGGCCTTGTAAATTTGTATAGTTCTTCAGGAAATGTGCTTGTCAGTATATATTAGCCACAGAAATGTTTGTATCCTGTGACTCAGTAATCTCATATCTAGAACGTCGTTGACTCTAAGGACATTTCCAAGTATGATAAAAGCTGGATGGACCAAGTTATTTTACAGATTGAAAGCCATCTAAATGCCCAGCAATAAGGCAGCTGCTTAAGTAAACTATGGCAGACTCACTTGGTCACCAGATGATTACTTCTTACTCAGTATATTTGATGTGTAACAACATGGAAAAGAAAAACATGCTTTTTGTGGTGGGGAAAGAAGAAAATTGAATATTCTGTGGGTACAACTGGTCTTTACACAGACATTTAAGGACTGCATGGACTATGTCACACAATGGTTGGGTTGGGATGGTGAGATTTTATGATTATGTAGTTTCTTCTTTTTCTCTTTTTTGAAAATCTTCTGTAGTGTTCTTGAATTCCTTTTCTTATGTAAAAAAATTTATTTTTTCTCTCCTCATACCCTTCTTGCCAAGAAATAAAAATTGGTATAATGTTCTGTAATTGTCAAAAACAGGTAGAAGCTTTTAGCAGTTTTTGGCTACATACAATTTCAAGCTGGTTGTCCTCTTTTAACACACACCTTTCAGTCCATTTTGTGTGGACCTGAGTCACTGGAGGGTTTTGTAAACTCTGAGGTAGACATAATCATGTAGTTGACCACCATGTAACCTTGTTGTTCTAATCTAAAATTTTTATTGAAATGCTGAGAGGGCTGATAGGCTATGTTGGACACCCCCGACCCCCCACAAAAAACAAACCAAAACACCTTTGTTGCCTGTTTACCTACAGATTAATGTTTTATCTTTTGATCTCTGTAGTGCAATTAAGCTGAGGCCGAAAGAAGGGGAGACGTACTTCAATGTCATGGCCGTCATTGACCCCGTCACCAGAGAATCACAGAGACTTGCCCCACTGCTCTTGGTAGGGACAGCTGCAGAGGCAGTTCTCAGCTGTATCTGAAGTGGTCACATGCCCCCGTGACTCTTGAGAGCATCACTGTTTGCTTAGTTTTCTTCAAAGGGCTTGGAAACTGTGGTAGGGAACCTTGGGTGGCACATGTCTTGTCTCCATAAAGATTGGTCATGGCTCTGAAAACAGCTTCATAACCTTAGCTGGTACAGGTTTGGTTGGTTAGCTCATATAAGTAAGAAAAAAAATTACCCTATTTAGAGCAAAATGTCTGAATTAAATCTGTTTATGCCATATTTTAATTTGTAATGGTGAAGAGGTAAAAAAGTAAAAGAATTCTGCTTTATCATTTTTCTGTTTTGTAACTAGCATGTTTTGGTAGCATGTCTTTTAGATATATATAAGATACTACAATTTTAAGAAAATTTCAAGAGCTCTGCCTAAAACAGTTGATCCAACTTTTCTTTTTTTTTTTTTGGTTTTATTTTTTTAAAGACAGTTTTAATGAAGTATGATCAACTTTTTTTGTGGAGATACATATACATATATCTATATCTATAGATCTAACCTATATCTATATATATATGCACACACATATATATTCTCCCCCCCCCCCCATGCCGTAGTATGTATCCTGCACTGATGAATCTTTTGAATTTCCCTGTGCAGACAGCTCTGCATTACCTGTCTGTTGCTTCACACACACGGGGACAGTGATTTTAGTAACCCACTTCCCATGTTTTTGGTCATGTGATCCATATGTGTGATTTAGATTGTACACTAGAGTTGTAATTTTCCATAAGTGCCATTGCAGACTTTATGGCACTTACTATATTTGTATCTTTTCTTGAGATATTAAGAAATATTCTCTCTGTTAACTCAGCATCATGCGGTAAATTTCTGAAGAGAAAATGTAAATATTTTGTCTCAAATATCAGTCATTTTCTGTATAGGAAAAAATTTGTTTTGTCATTTGGTTTGCTCTTTCAGGTTTTAACTCAGCTGATCAACATGAATCTAAGAGTATTTATGAACTGCCAGTCTAAACTTTCTGACATGCCTTTGAAAAGGTAAAACAAAAGTTGTTTAAGAAATCAACAGTTGAAAAAGTGTATTAAATCTGAAAGCTGATATTCAGTGTTAAGGATTAAATGGGTTTATAGGTGGATGTTGCATTTGAAAAGACCATTTACTGAGTATTTCGTTTTGCTAAATTTTGCTCTCATCAGAAGTTCTGCGAACTTAATATGCGCCTGGGAGTGTTTCGGTGGGATTAACCCAAGATCCGTGCCCTTGTGCTTTTCTTCTTTCTTTTCTTGGGTCAGAATTACACGGTTCTCTAAGTTTAGAACATTTGGACCAATATAGCTGTTAAAGGTACCTAGTCAGCTGTGCTGAGGAAAGATCTTTTACTTTTTCATCTTAGAAGAAGAGCAGTTATTTCAATTTGGAATATGTTTGTCAGAAGAAGCTTGCTGAGGCTCATTTGTGCATATCTTGAAAAGGAGGGCAGGCTTAGATGAATATTCTCTGAGCTTTGAAATGGTCATTTATGGAAAAAGTTATATAAAAACAGTTAAATTAATAGTGTAGCACATGTTGGGGCTTGGCAAATTCCTAATTTACAAATGTGCCTGTATTCTGTACGTTACATCCTAAGTGAACTGAAACAGGTTTGGAAGTGACAAGAGGGTTCCCAAGTTCCACCGTCGTCCCTGAGCAGGAGCAGAGTTCAGACTTGCATGTAGTGTTTCTAGGGCTTGCTTGAGAACCCATCACTATTTAGGATTTTGTTTTTAAGCGAAAAATGAGCTTTTGTCAGTGAAGGGAGGCAAGCGCCCAGGATATGTTTGCGGTCCCAACAGCAGCACCCATGACAGTACAGGAAGGAGGAACCTCCATCTCAGTCCTGTCCCTCCTGCTCTTCTCCTGCATCTTCAACAACCACAGGACGGCTTATCATTTAGGAGATGTTTGCAAACACTTCCCCAGTCTGGAAGGATACTCTTCCAAATCTGGTTTGTTGTAAGCCGGTTGTTTACCTGTGTGGATGCCTGGAATCTCAAGGACTGTGATTGTATTCGAAAAAGAACATTTTTCTTTTTCTTATTATTAGTAATTTCCGGTGTACAAAACAACATAGTGATTAAACATTTATACACTTCACAATGTAATAACCCCACCAAGTCTACTACTCTGACACCGTATATAGATATCACAATACCATTGACTATATTCTCTATGCTGTACTTTACATCCCATGACTATCTATATTTATTTTTTTAATTACAGTTAACATTCAGTATTATTTTAAATTATTATCAGGTGTACAGCACAGTGGTTAGACATTTATGTAATTTATGAAGTAATCTCCCTGATACATCTAGTACCCATCTGCTAACATTTTTCTTTTTAATTTCAGCTTTTATCGTTACGTCTTAGAACCAGAGGTTTTGTTTACTTCAGATAATAGCTTTGCTAAGGGTCCAATAGCGAAATTTTTGGATATGCCACAATCTCCTCTGTTCACTCTGAATCTGAACACACCTGAGAGTTGGATGGTAGAGTCTGTCAGAACGCCGTATGATTTGGATAATATTTATTTAGAAGAGGTAAGATCATTGCTTCCAACTATCTAATCATGTGTAAAACCTATTTAAAATGTAGTCATGATAGTTTCTGACTGGATAGACTAGATCATAGTCTAGGCAGGCTTTTCAGACATCAATGTTCGGGCATAATTGTATTTTTAAAAATAACAGTTTCATTGAGATCTAATCCACATACCATAAAATTCACCCTTTTAGAATGCACAGTTTTGTAGTTTTAATATATTTACAGAGTTGTGCAGCCATCATCACTGTGTAATTTTAGAATGCTTCCATCACCCTGAAAGAAACTCGGTACCCATGAGCAGTCACTCCCCTTCCTCCTGGCAGCCACAATCTATTATCTGTCTCTATGATTTCATCTAAGTAGAATCACATAGTTTTATGACTGCCTTCTTTCACTTAACAAATTTTCAAGATTCATCCATATTGTAGCATGTATTAGTATTTAATTCCTTTTTTCTTGCCAGATTTTTCCCTAGTATAGATATACCACATTCCATTTATCCGTTCGAGACAGTTGGGTTGTTTCTACTTTTGGCTGTTATGCATATTGTTGCTGTGAACATTCATGTACAGGGTTTAGGAGATATACTTTTATTTCTCTTGGGTATATACTTAGGAGTGGGATTGCTAGATCATATGGTAATTCTCTGACATTTTGAGGGATCGCTGAGGTATTTTCCAAAGTGTGCCATTTTGCATTCGCCCTTATGACAAATGATGTTAAGCATTTTTTCATGTGTTTATTGGCCATCTGAATACCATCTTTGGAGAAATGTCTGTTTAAATCATTTGCGTATTTTTAAAATTTGCTTGTTTTTTTGTTGAATTATAAGAGTTCTTTATATATTCTGCGTACAAGTCCCTAATCATGTATATTATTGGCAAATAGTCTCTTTCATTCCATGGGTTGTCTTTTCACTTTCTGGATAACGTCCTTTGAAGCACAAACATTTCAAATTTGGTGAAGTCTAATTTACCTATTTTATTCTTTTGTTTCATGTGCTTTTAGTGTTCTACCTAAGAAACCATTATTTAATCTCAAGTCACAAAGATTTGCTTCTATGTTTTCTTCTAAGACTTTCACAATTTTAAACTCTTACATTTAAGTCTTTAATTCATTTTGAGTTAATTTTTGTATATGACGTGAGACAGAGTTCCAGCTTTATTCTTTGAGTGGATATCCAGCTGTCCCAGCACCATTTGTTGAAAAGACTTGTTCTTTCCCCATTAAATGGCCTTGGCACTTTTGTTGATCAGTTAACGCTAATTATGAATGTTTAATTCTAGGCTGTCAATTCTGTCCCCTTGAGCTCTGTGTCTGTCCTTAGGCCAGCACCACACTGTCTTGTCAAAGCTCCCTACTGTAGCTTTGTAGGGAGTTTTGAAATTGGTATGTGTGACTTTTCCAGTTTCATTTTTCTTTTTCAAGATCGTTTTGGCTATTCTGGGTTCTTTGCATTTTGAAACCAGTTTCTTAGTATCTGCATCAAAGGCTGATGGGATTTTACAGGAATTTCATTTAATCCCTAGTCAATTTGGAGAGTTACCATCAATAATATATATAGAGTTCTGATTCATGAATATGGGATGTCTTTCCATTTATTTAGGTCTTTAATTTCTTTCAACAGTGTTTTGTAGTTCTTAGTATACAAGCCTATATACAATATCATGTCATCTGTAAACAGAGGTAGTTCTTTCTTTTCAAACTGGGTATCTTTAATTTTCTTGCCTAATTGGGAAATTTAAAAAAGTGCTAATTCAATCTCTTGTTATAGGTCTATTTAGATATTCTGTTTCATTTTAAGTGAATTTCCAGAGTTTTTTGTATCTTAGGAATTTATCTATTCCATGTAGGTTTTCTAATTTGTTGACATACAGTAATTTATAGCATTTTCTTATAGTCTAAGTTCAGTAGTAATGTCTTCTTTTTCCTTGCTGATTTCAGTAACTTAGCTCTTCTTTCTTTTTTCCTGGTCATCTACCTAAAAGCTTGTCAATTTGTTGATATGTTTGAAGAACCAGTTTTTCGCTCATTGATTTTTCTCCATCTTGTCTATATTTCATTAATTTCCATATAACTGTATTCTGAGTCATTAAGGTAAGTGATCCTTTTTTCCTAATCCGTTTTCAAAGATAGAGAGCTCACAAGTGTAATTTCACTGACGTCTCTTCACAGCCCTCACTCTCTTGTACGTAGCTCAGAGTGTATTAACAAAGGAATTAAAAGACATGGTCTTTACTTTCAAGGAGCTTAAAGCTTCTCAGAGCCTCCTTCTTTTTTAAGACATTTGTCTCTGTGTCTACCCTAAATATCTCTTGCTACACTTGAAGCTTGTTTCCTGATTCTGTTGTTTTGGGAATTGGGAAACCAGGAACTTAAAAATAGTTACCAAAGGATTTCTCAGCATTCTTTTTATTAAGTTAAATAACTCTAGTTTCTTTAAGGACCCTTTAAGTACTAAGTTAGGGGAGTATATTTGTGTGTGTGTGTGTGTGTGTGTGTGTGTGTTCACGCTTACCTTACTCCCCACCCTAGTCCTGTCCACCATATTTTTAGGAAATACAATCGTTGCCCTTGAGGAACCAACTTTTGTTGAAAAGATTATAAAATGGCTACAAAAAACACTAAAGAACAGTGCAAGGAAGTCCAGAATCAGATGCAAAGCAGGGTGCTTTCTATATCTTGAGAGCTTTTGCTGCTCTTTCTTAGGTCCCTTCCAGTTTCTCTGCAGTCCACTGTAAATACAGAGCCCGAGGCTTGGAGAACAGGTGGAGGCTACCTCTTAGCTCTTATTATTCATTATACTTGTGGAATCTAGCATTGCAGTACCATATGCAGTTCCAAATAGTGCATAATTAGCAGTAGCTAGAGTCACAAACCAAGTCTGAACTAGGCTTTAATTAGCTAAATCTAAGCTCCCCCAAGAATTGTAGTTATAGCGTATTTTCTACAAAGAATCAGTAATAATTTGGGCAGTTGTTGTAAAACATGAGTGGTTTTATGCCATGTGAAGCCATTAAGTACATTTTAAACATTGACATTTAGAACAGCAATATTTTCAGCTATATTCTAAAGACCAAAATGAATTTGCATTTTCCTTTGATGTTTCTTGGGTCTTTCTCATTGTTTCTCTGTTGTCTCATGGAAAGTAATCCTTGTAGGACTGTCTTTTCTATCTTTTCCATTATTTAGCTTTTAGATCTATTCATTCATTACGCAGTTTATTTTATATGCTTTTCCCAATGCTACCTTCCTAGATGAGAGTCTTATCTTCTCATCTGTACTTTTGGAATAACTTCCTTATTGTTTTCTATGTGTCCTTTTTTTCCTGACTCTCTTTTCAACCCACCTGAGTTTTAAAAATTGTATACAGTTGTTAATCACCAGCGCAATTAAGATACAGAGCATTCCATCACCCCCAAAAGTTCTCTATGCCCCTTTGCAGGCATCATCCTTCCCCACTTGTGGCCTCAGGCAACTGCTGATCTTCCCTCTGTCACTATACTTTTGCCTTTTCTTGAATTTCTTACAAATGTGATCATGCAGTATGTAGCCCTTTATGTCTGGTTTCATTCACTTTGCATAATGTGTGAAATTCATCCATGTGGTTGCATATAGTTTGTTTCTTTTTATTGCTGAGTAGTCTTCAAGTGACTTAATTGTGGTGTTGCAGGTGGACGGCGTTGTGGCTGCTGAGTATGAGCTGGAGTACCTCTTACTGGAAGGTCACTGCTATGACGTCACCACTGGCCAGCCCCCGCGAGGACTGCAGTTTACATTAGGAACTTCAGCCAACCCAGTCATCGTGGACACCATTGTTATGGCCAATCTGGTAAATCACCAGGGCTTCTGATGGTGATACTGAGTTGTGTTGCTGTGGGCGCTCCCATTTGTGATGGAGCAGCTGGCATTCTGCACACGAGCGAGATGAAAATGCATGAGGGACTGAATTGGGTCAATATAAAGGTCCTCAGTTTAGTTAAACTTACAATTGTAATTACATGTCACCTTAAAAGAAAACATGCTAGAATATTCTGCTCTGAACTAACTGGCCCCTGGAAGTGCATTGCATGTGAGATACAGCACTGTTCTTTTTGTTGGTTTGCAGCTCACTCACATCACGTGCTGATTCTTCCCTTAAGTATAGCTGGCGGGCAGGATTCTCGGCTCGACTGGCATATTTTGCTAGTGTTTCTAATGTGTAGATTTTTTTAAAGAGTTGCACTGATTTGTTAACTTATTTAGAATGTAGGTAACTGATATTTCAGAAAAAGAAGTAACTGCCTCTTAGAAATAGCATTTTGATATTTCAAAGAAAACTAAAATTTGTCTTTTCTTCTTATCCTAGGGTTACTTTCAGTTAAAAGCCAACCCAGGAGCTTGGATTCTCAGACTAAGGAAGGGACGTTCTGAAGATATTTATAGGATCTACAGGTAGGATTAGGTGATGCAGGTGCATTTTTTTCAGAACATTTTGCTCTGAAAATCAGCTCAAATTGACTACTACACTGGCAGTGGGCCAGGGAATAAGAATTTAATTTGTAAATGTATGTGTGATGAAACAATGCTTTTCCAGGAAATTAAACATGGAAGAATGGGCAGGGTGTAATTGGGTAATAAGCACTAAAATACTAGTAAGTATAGTGAAGTTTCACTTTTTAATCATCCCTTTCTGCTACCAGTATCCTAGAATCAAATCATCTGTCACTGTGATGAAAACCATAGGCAGATGAGAAGCTGAGTCATTTTAAGAAAGGAGGAAGGAAATGAAGGACAGTCCGACTTTTCTCCCCGGACGATACATTTCCCGCCTCGGAGTGCACTGCAGGTGTACAGTGCCTGTGAATTTCAGTCGTGACACTTTGGTACTCATGCTGGTCCTTCCTGGCCTGTGTCACTCCCAGAGCATGTCATCAGAGGTCAGGGTTTTGTTTCAAGGTTTGCTACAAATGACTATTATTAATAGGTAAAAAAATTACACTACCCTTTAAAAAGGTGTGGTCTAAATTCTGTCTAATGCAGTTTAAATTAGCTTTAGGCTACGTGAAAAGACTTCATGTGATGTATTTAGGGAATGATTTCCATTAGGGTTTGGTTAAACACCCTCTGTTGTATCCTCTTCTTAGCTCTGACATAGGTGAAAGCAGTATGAATTCTTGCATGTTTTTCTTTCTTTTTAATTAAAGTTTAGTGGGGTGACAATGGTTAGTAAAGTTACATGGGTTTCAAGTGTACAATTCCGTATTACATCATCTATATATCACATTGTGTGTTCACCACCCAGAGTCAGTTCTCCTTCCATCACCATGTATTTGATCCCTTCTATCCTCATCTACCACCCCCCTCCGCACTTACCCTCTGGTAACCACTAAACTATTGTCTGTGTCTGTTAGTTTTTGTTTCTTTATTTGTTTGTCTTGTTCCTTTGTTGTTTTCAGTTTTATATCCCACATACCAGTGAAATCATATGGCTCTTGACTTTTTCTGTTTGACTTATTTCACTTAGCATAATAATCTCAAGTTCTGTCTATGTTGTTACAAATGGCCCTATTTCATCTTTTCTTATGGCAGAATAGTATTCCATTGTGTATACATACCACAACTTCTTTATCCAGTCATCTATCGAAGGACACTTTGTTTTTTTCCATGTATATTTCTTACTCAGGAAATAGAGGACGCTTGTATTATAATGATATCTTTATTGTAAGCAGTTGGTTCTCCTCTAAGTAATGCTCTCCCCAAATAGGGTTTACAGAATTTTAACTATCATAAGCAGTGTATCTGTTGTCCTTTTAAACCCTGTTCCTTCTGTGTGCCTGTTCCCTGGCCATTGTCCCCACTCCCTAGGAGTGTGGGACTCTCCTCTCTTCCTGCTCTCTAGAGCTCCCTGCCTCCTGTGCTTCCCACTGGGTACTCCCAGCCTTTGGAGTGTCTCATGGGCTTCCCCATCAGAATCTTCCCTTTGCCGGAGAACTGTGCTCTCTGTGAGATGACAGTGAATTCATATTTTGTCATGTCTTTCTGCAGTCAACACCTTGAAAATTGGTGGATGGAAATTGTAAGCATTGCAGTTAGTTGGTAGGGAACTGCTTTCCCTCCTCTGCCCCGTCTGCCTGCCGGTAGAACTTGTTAGCTCTCTTCTGCCGGAGCATGGGTGCGTGGCTAGTCAAGTGCGTCTGGGCAGAAGGACAGAGCAGGTGTCCTTATGAGCCTGAAGTAGAGCCATGCTGTGCTGCTCATTCAACAGGGAGTAGAAGGGATGTGCTTTCCATGACTGCAGAGCGGCCCGTGGCCCAGGCTCTCCTTTACTCACAGTGCTGGGCTGGGCTTAGACCTCGTGATTACAGATGCTGGGCAAGTGCTCGGCCTGCGCTTCAGCACCGTGACCCTCTCACGCTATGAAGGTCTTTTCAGAGGGACTCAGACGGGAAGTTTGGACTGTGGCTGACTGGAAGGATCAGTGTTTAAAGCGTAGAGATTTTGGCCAGTGCTTTTGCGTAGCTTGAAGGGGTTTCTTCCAGGTCGTGGAAAAATAATTTGTTCTGAAAAACACCTCTGTGATAAAATGATGAACCGATATGGTGGATTGATTTCAGATCATTTACTGTGATTTGTAGTATCTGCCTTACAGACTCCCTTTCTTTTCCTCTCAGCCATGACGGTACAGATTCTCCACCTGAGGCTGATGAAGTTGTTGTTGTCCTCAATAACTTCAAGAGCAAAATTATTAAAGTGAAGGTGAGTTTGGGATGTTAAAGCAGCCACTCTTTTCTAGCTGGTAAAAGTGGCAGTATTCTGGTATTTGGTAGCTATTATCCAAAAATATGTATCTTGAAACCAGCCCCAAACTATAATATGTGAGTTGATGGATATGTTTCCTTCCGTCATCATGCCTTATTGTAATATTCATTTCACAATACATTTGTACACAAAGTCAACACATCGTATATCTTAAATTTATACACTGTTATTTGTCAGTTACATCTCAGTAAAGCTGAGGGGCCAGAAACAAATCCAAGACTTCAATTCACCTTTGGAATTTTACTCTGGTGCTTATAGGAATGCTGCTTTAAATGCAAAATGTCTTCTGTAAATATGCATTTGTGGCTTTCTTCAACTGAGGGTGAGCACCTTTTAGATAATCTCAGCAGTACAAGTCTCATTTTAGATAGAATGTTCTCATAGATAACGTGCTGCTTGTATAGCCACAATTCCACTATTAGCAATGACTTTATTCTCAGACAATTGGAGAGCATGCCAATGGAGATTTCAGCAACAATGGTGAATGGTAGCCCTGTTTAATTTCTTCTCACTTCTATTTCCTAGTCTCAGAATTTTAAAGTTCTTGTTGCCTTAAATTCAAGTGAAAGTTGTTACGGTGTAAGTGCAGGCACTCCTTTTTATTGCACTTCAAATTGAAGGAAAGACTCTGCACCAGCAAAAGGATGCCATCTAGCTTCATTGAGCTGCTTGCTTTATTGCAGTGTCTGGAACTGAACCCCGTGTCTCTGAGTCTGCCTGTAATCTGTACACAGTAAAATCTAAAGCAGGCCACACATGGTGGAGCAGGGAAATGGTCCCTATGCTGTAGAGAAAAAGCACCCTGTCTTTGTCTTAGTAAATCCTGAAAAAGGCTATGACATTAAATGACTCCTTCCTGCGCTTTTTACCTAGAACTAGCTGTTAGCTTGGTGAACTGTTGTTCTATTTTTACTCAGACTACATTTCCTACACAGTTGAATTTGAGGTTCTTTGCCCATTTTTAAAACTGAAAACAGCTATTGTCTGATTAAAGGAGGTTGGTGTCTTCTCACTTAAGGTTTTATGTGATATGATAAAGATGCTTCTATGCAGATGTCCAGCCTCCGGGTGGGTCGTACCTGCTGGTGTGAGAATTGACCCTCCAGTGTTGGCAGTACTCACAGGGGACATCTGATTAGGTCAGTTTAACGCCTAGCCCAGTGGGAGGAATAAGCTGATCCCATACGATGGCAGGTTCAGAAGAAAGCGGACATGGTGAATGAAGACCTGCTGAGCGACGGAACCAATGAGAATGAATCTGGATTTTGGGACTCCTTCAAATGGTAAATAGGCTTCAAAAAAAAAAGTAATATTTTTGGGAAAAACGGAGATACAAGCACTATCCCTCCCTTCTTTTCAGTATAGTAATTCTGTCCTGTGCCTTTCAGATTCTGCTCTGTGCAGCCAAAAGATGCACTTACACTTAGCACAAATGAGTATTTACCACTGACGGACTAAAAGAAGTTAATGTCTCCTCAGTGTGGTTACTTCTGTTCCATACTTCTTGGCTTTTGTTGGCTCGTGCCTGCCCTTCGGAGGGCTGACTGGTGATGGCCCAGTTACTTTCCTTTGGACGGACTGCGTTCTGTGGACTAGCTAGCCTATGTTCAGTCTGTTCCCAGAGCTGCACGGTGCCCTGCTGGCAGCATCCTTGCATTGTCCCATGGGTGGTTGTGCTGGGCTTGTGCTCTCCCCAGGTTTCAGGGAGGCTCTGTGGCAGCTGCCCCTGCATCGCCCTCCAGGGGAGGAAGGGGAGTGGGGAAACATCATCTCTGCTTCTCTTAAAGGGCCATGTGTCTGCATCAGCATTTCACATGTGCTTATGTTTCCCTTGATTATTATTTAGGGGCTTCACTGGAGGACAGAACACTGAGGAAGTGAAACAAGATAAAGATGACATAATTAATATCTTCTCTGTTGCATCTGGTCATCTCTATGAACGATTTCTTCGGTTAGTCGCATTGATTATTTCAATATATATGAATGAATTTGTCACAGTATTCTTATTTCGAGAGTAAATGTTTTATGGGATTCTGCCCATTATACTTGTGTCTATTTGAAGCACTCTGAGGGTTGTGAGTGGATTACCACATATAATTGTATTTGTTTTAATCTGGCCGACAGCATGAAGTTAAGCTTGTATTAAATGCATCTGTGGTTATTCCAAGACTATAAAGCTTTACTATCACTGTGCACACATTATACATAGTGGTGTTTATTTAGACCACAGATTAGGTTACCACAGAGAACAGAAGTAGAATAGGGCCATAGACCTGCCTTCTAAAGACTCAGGATTTTAGAGCCGGGGACATCTTAATTCTCATAGAAAAACACCTCTGTTCGGGGTGAAGGGACTCCCGGGAGGTCACACAGTCGGTCCAGAAGAGGCCACAGGGGTGCACTGGTGCCATAATGATCCCAGGGAGAGGCCTCGGGCCCTGTGGTCAGTGATCAGGACGGTGCCCGGACCTGGTAGTGACGTTCCCAGTGCCAGGTTCCAGTTACTTTTCATTTCCCACTACAAATCAGGAGTGTAGCAAATAATTCAGAATGTCATTTTACTTATGTTTTAGACCTCGTATTTCCAAGAAATAATATCTGATCTAAAATAGCAATGTCAGAGGTTAGTAACAACTGAACTCAATTAAATTCCTTGACCCAAAATGTGTTTTTGTTGTTTTCAAAGTAAGGAATCCTGAAACTGTAACTACCTGCTGCCCCCTTACCAGTCCCCGCTCTTCTCCTTGGCAGGGGTCTCCAGTACAGGTTGGGGGGGCTGGGCAGTTCTACGGAGTGGCTGTGGCTTTCCAGGTTTTCTTTTTAGCGTGATGTTAACCACAACCAGTTAACCACAACCTCTGTTATTCATTTGTATAATAATTAATCAGTTCATGAAGCAGTTTATTTAAACATGTGACATAATTAAAACATTTGCCTTTATCAGTAGGTATATTTTTACAGGTGAGAAATACTCCTTCTTTCTCATTCAGTGATAACGTTGTAAGAAGGAATAAGTACAGTTTTCATTTTCCATTACTGAGGGTCTCTGCCTAATTGAGCCATGAGTATGCTCTGCGGTGACAAACATTTAGCAGTCTCGTAATTGACTCTACTTAATTTTGTTGAGGTTGAAGAGCTTTGGAAGATTATTATTATTATTTGCTTTTCTTTGACAGCATAATGATGTTATCAGTACTGAAGAATACCAAGACTCCTGTGAAATTCTGGTTCTTGAAGAATTATTTGTCCCCCACATTTAAGGTTTGTTCCTCAGGGAAGAGGAAAACCTTCTTATTAAGGAGATATGTGTAGTATAATATACTTTTTATAATTCTATGTTATCTGTATAATTTAAAAACCTTCCTTTTATTAAATTACCCTGATTCAGTTGCATAGTTCTATGTCAGTTACTCTTCCAGGCTGTTCTATTTTGGGGGAGCAGTTGTTACAAGATTGAACACAAAGTTATGTCCTGTTTGAAGCTTGGCTAACAGAGGAGGAGAGTCTGTATCTTCTGCTTTGATGAAATACCACTGTTTTCCTTTGAGTGGCATGTCCTGTCTACTTAGAAAGCTCCGTGCTGGTTTGCAGGGAGATGATTACTACTCAGTAATCTATGGAAGGAATGCTTCATCTCTGTAAAACAAAAATCACACTTGGAAAGTTTTCTGCTTTATTTACATCAGTTAGTATTTGTCATCTAAATTGATTTATTTGCATCTTTTTGTTGTTCTGTAGAATTTACTATTACAAACCATTTTTCATGTATTCAGTAGTATCTGTGCTGGATAAGTAATTCACTTCTGCTCCCCTAAAGGTACTTGTATTTAGAATTTGAAAGACTTACTGGCAGCAGATCTGTTCAGAGTGTTTGGGTTTGTCATGTCATTCCCTGGCTTAGACCTCTCAGAGAGAAAGGCTTGAAATCAAGTTGAAACAATGTTTTACTGGTCAAGTTTAGACAAATTAACTTAAAGTTCATTTCCCTTAAACACACACACACACGTAAATTAGTTATGTAAAAGCCTTCACTTAAAGATTTATGTCACATTTCATGTCGTGCTCAGAAGTCATAAAGAAATTTGACAAAAGTTTCTGTGTATTTTATGTAGTCACAAGTGAGTCAGGGTCAGTTTTTTTTTACTAGACCACTGTTACGGTAAATGTTTTACTTGTCATAATCATGTTGGTTTACTTATATTAACTAGTCAGTTTTCTTAATCAAAGTAAATGATTGTGTGTTGTTCCTTGTGTGTGTGTCTAAAAATAGGAGTTTATACCTTATATGGCAAACAAATACAATTTCCAATATGAGCTTGTTCAGTACAAATGGCCCCGGTGGCTTCATCAACAGACTGAAAAGCAACGCATCATCTGGGGTTACAAGATCCTCTTCCTGGATGTGCTCTTCCCACTAGTCGTTGACAAGTTCTTGTTTGTGGATGCTGATCAGGTAAGCTCTTCCAGGGCACTTTCAATAGTTTGTGTTAAAGGCGTGAGGCTTCCTTTTCCTTTTGGAATGGTTTTATTTTTCCAGTTATGGAAAAGTATATGCTCATTTTCCATTATTTAGAATATATGGAAAGGTATCACCCAGATGTGATCACTTTTAAATTTTGCATTTGACATAACTCCTTTTCATATTTTTTCTATGCCTCTTTTACAGATGTCGTTATATCATGTATGCAGTTTTGCATCTTACTTAATTCATTTCACATACAAACTAAAAATAGACATTGTTTCACATTTGTCCATATATTAATTCACGTAAACCTCCCAACAACCCTGTGAGATCTCCATATTACAGATGAGGAAACTGAGTCACGAAGATGCTAAGCAATGTAAATTTGTTTTATTTCTGCTCTTTTCGAATATTTAGACTACTGTGTGCCAAGCACTAGGCTAAGTGTCTCACGTGTTAGTCAGCAGGCACTCAGCTAATCGGTGGAAGAACCTAGAATTCAGGTGGGAATTGGCCTCCTGCATCACCTCTGCCCCGAACCACAGAGCCGCACTCCCTGATGCCCTCCCTCAGAGAGGTGCTCTATGTGTTAAGGAAACTGCTGTCTGCATGCTTGTCTAACAACAGATGTGTGATCTTCTTTTCTCCAGATTGTCCGAACAGATCTGAAAGAGTTAAGAGATTTCAATTTGGACGGTGCCCCTTATGGTTATACTCCTTTCTGTGATAGCCGAAGGGAAATGGATGGCTACAGGTTCTGGAAATCAGGGTACTGGGCCAGCCACTTAGCTGGGCGAAAGTATCATATCAGGTACTGAAAAAGCTAACACTGGTTTTTTATTTTCTTTTAAATTAATGTGTAATAAAACTGTGAATAGTAATCATTAATATGGTTCATAAATAAAAATTATAAAACATACAAAGTCAAAAAAATCTTCCCAACTCTGTCTCTCTTCCACCTAGTTCCCATCCCACAACAGATAACCTCCGCTATTAATTTACGTACTGTATCTGTCCTTCCAGAGTTTCCTTTTTTTTTCTAAAATTTTATTGGGGAAGGGGAACAGAACTTCATTGGGGAAGAGTGTGTACTTCCAGGACTTTTTTCCAAGTCAAGTTGTCCTTTCAATCTTAGTTGTGGAGGGCGCAGCTCAGCTCCAGCTTCAGTCCAGTTGCCAGTTGTTAGTTGCAGGGGGCACAGCCCTATCCCTTGCGGGAGTTGAACCGGCAACCTTGTGGTTGAGAGGACGCGCTCCAACCAACTGAGCCATCCGGGAGCTCAGCGGCAGCTCAGCTCAAGGTGCCTGTGTTCAATTTTAGTTGCAGGGGGCGCTGCCCACCATCCCTTGCGGGACTCGAGGAATTGAACTTGCAACCTTGTGATTCGAGAGCCCACTGGCCCATGTGGGAATTGAACCGGCAGCCTTCAGAGTTAGGAGCACGGAGCTCTAACTGCCTGAGCCACTGGGCCGGCCCCCTTCCAGAGTTTCTTGATTCTTACATAAACAACTATGAATTCTTTTTTACACAGAAGATGAATTCTCTTTTATATAAAATATACCATCCTATTTACAGTTTTGTGCCTTGCATTTTTTTGTTTTTTTTTTACTTAATATTTCTACTGGATCTTACTATATCAATACGAAAGACCTTATTCCTTTTTACATTTACATATCAGTGTTGTAACAGTATGTATGTTATTACATTTATGATCTTTGGCTTGACATACAATGTTGCCATAAGTAATTAAATGCATTATTTTGTATATTTCAGTATTGCTACAGGATAAATTTTCCTATATGCATTTGTTGCTTTTCTAATGAGCACTACATTACCTCTCTGGTCAAAGTGTTATTTGGAAGATTTGGAGGGTGAGGGGACCGGTAGGAAGCAGTACGTACAAAGATAAATGTTGGGGTGTGGTTAATTTCAAGTACTGCACTCTATGTTTATGGTCAAAAAGAATGGTAATACTGTGTGGGCTTTTTTTTCCCCCCTGCAACATTGAAGACGTCAGAATATCTTTGACTAACTATTATTTAGCGGTTACTATAGCTTTTATTATCTAATATGCTGACATTTTGCTAGAAATCTTTTGTCAGAGATTATTACCTCTGGAAGGCAATTAAATAAGGAACAGTGACAAACTGAGTTTGTGGTGGCAAAACCTGGGATTTGTAATGACTTTCTTAGCCATCTTCGAAGTAGTACATACCCCTTTTCAAAAAGAAGCCAGAATTTTTGCCTAGTGGCCTGTTCCATTATTCAATAGTTACTTTTTCTGCTGTAATCCATAGTCATAACAAATGATCTTCTTTCTCCAGTGCACTGTATGTTGTTGATCTGAAGAAATTTAGGAAAATAGCTGCTGGTGACAGACTCAGGGGACAGTACCAAGGTCTGAGTCAGGATCCTAACAGCCTTTCAAATCTTGATCAAGTAAGTGGCTATTTTTTTTTTGGTTAACGCTTTCAGTGATGGGTATACAATGTCGTGTCAGAAAAATGAAGTATTATTTGCTTCTCAGTTCTTTCTTTTGGGATAGTGTTTTATTTCTTTATTGAAAGGAATTTTGTATATATGTGTGTGACATTTTTATCTGTCCTCAAGAGAAGACACGCTAGTGAAGAATGTCATAGGCCTGGTGTTCGCTTGGGAAGGGAGATGGAGGGAGGGTGCTGCCTCTCGGAACCATTACTGTCTTTTTATTTTATACCCAAGCTAGTCTGATACATTTGTTTTTCTGCCTGCTGGGGTCAATTTGTTTCTCTTCTTTAGGCACTAACCAGCTCAGGATTCACAGTATAGAATACAGTGAGTGTCACAATATCCCTTTTTTCTATGTCAGAAACTATAGTGTTTTTTAAGAAGTTTAGCTGAACCACAGTTTGTTAATGCTAAACATTTTCCAGAGGTGAGATTACAATTTAAATGTTTTAGATAGTTTCACATATTTTGTTTTGCTTAAGTCTACCTTAAACATTTTTAAACCTTTGTTGTGAAATATAGCATCCATAAAGAAAGGTGTTCAAAACAAAAATATACAAATATTTACATATTTATATGCATCAATGAATTACCACAAAGCAATTTTCTATGTACCACCACCCAGTTCAAGAAACAAAACCTAACTATTATCCCAGAAGCTATCCTTCTTTAACAAAAGTATCCAGCATCCTGACTTCTGTGGTAATGATCCCGTTGCTTTTCTGTGTATAATTACTACTTAAATGTGTATTCTTAAAAATTTTAGTTATTTTTGTCTGTATTTTTCCTTTCTCAGTGGCATCATAAAAGATGTACTCTTTTGAAACTGACTTCTTTTGTTCAGAGTTTATGTTTGTGAAGTTCATCCATGTTATGTATAGTCACACTGGTTTTTTTTTCTATTCTGCATTTGGGTAATTTTCCATTTGTGTCTTCCACGGGGGATGCTGCTGTGGTCATTCATGCACATGTACACGTATTTCTGTCATGTGTACAACTACAAGTAGAATTGCTGGGTCATTAGATTTGTGTATCTTTTTCTTTACTAGATAATTCCAAACAGTATTCCAAAGTATTTTTAATTTATACTCCCATCCGTCATGTAAGAATTCCTGTTGTTTTATGTTTTAACCAATACTTATTGTCAGTCTGTTAATTTGGTAGGTGTGAGCTGGCATCCCATGTGGCTTTCAATTGGAGAGTTTAATGCATTTACATTTAATGTAATTATTAGTGAGGTAGGATTTACATCTGCCATTTCCTATTTGTTTTCTTTATGTCCTCTTGTTTTTTTGTGTTCCTCATATGTTATATAGACATTTTAATTCCCTTGTTTCTTTTACTCTACATTTTTTGGTTATTTTCTTAGTGATTGTCTTGATGATTATCATTAACACTTTAATTTATGACAATCTAGTTTAGATTAATAACAACTTAATTTCAGTTGTATACAAAAACTTTGTTCCTCTATAGCCTTGTCCCTTCCCATACTGTTATTGTCATACAATGTATGTGTTTACACATTATATGCCTTCAACACAGATTTCTGCTTGCTTTTTGTAGTTGTTTTTTAAATCAGATGGGGGAAAAAGGAGTTCCAAACAAGAAACACGTTGATATGTCTTTTTATATTTACCTGCATACCTTTACTAGTGCTCTTTAATTCTTCATGTGGATTTGAATTACTGTCTAGTGTCCTTTCATTTCAGCCAGAAGAACTCCCTTTAGTATTTCTGGTAGGGTGGCTCTGGAGCTATCAACTCTTGGGGAATGTCTAAATTTCTTCATTTTTTGATGGATATAAAATTCCTGCTTGACTGTTTTTTCTTTCAGTAGCTTGAATATATTGTCCCACAGCCTTCTGGCCTCCATGGTTTCTGATGAGAAATAGCTGTTAACTTTGAAAATCCCTTGTCTGTGACAACTCTTATCTTTCTTGCTCGTTTTTAGGTACAGAATACTGTCTTTTGACAGTTTGATTATGATGTATCTAGGTGTAGGTCTCTTTGAATTTATCCTACTTGGAGTTCATTGAGTTTCTTGGATGTTGTAGATTAATGTTTTTATCAAATTTGGGAAGTTTTCTTTATTTCTTCAAATATGTCTGCCCCTTTCTCTGGGGACTCCCATTATGTGTACGTTGGTATATTTGATGGTGTCCTATAGGTCTCGGAGGTTATACTTATTTTTCTTCATCCTTCTTTCTGCTCTTGAGACTGGATAGATCTCAGTTGATCTGATTCTTTTTTTCTGGTAGCTCAAATCTGTGGTTGAACACTTCCAGTGAATGTTCATTCCGGTTATTGTATTTTTCAACTTCAGGTTTTTTGTTTGGTTCTTTTATATAATTTCTATTGCTTTGTTAATATTATCTAATTTTTCAAACATTATCCTCATACTTCTTTTAGTTCTGTTAGACATGGTTTCCTTTTGTTATTTGAACATATTTAAAATACGTCACTTAAAGTCTTTGTCCTATAAGTCCAATGTTTGTGCCTCTGAAAGTATAGTTTCTATTACTTGTTTTTTCTCCTCTATATGGGCCATTCTTTCTTGGGTTTTTTGCATGTCTCTTCATTTTTGTTGAAAACTAAACATTTCAAATAATACAGTGTGGCAACTCTGGAAATCAGACTCCCCCCTCCCCCTCACCAGGGTTTGTTGTTGCTGCTTGTACTAATTGTTTGTTTGTGGCTTCTAAACTAGTTCTGTGAAGTCTGAATTTTTTGTCTGTCTGATTTGCTTAGTGGTTAACTAAAATTGGACCGAGATTTCCTAAGGCTCAGAATCCCTACAACTGCTCCCAGTTTTTGCCCAATGCCTCTAGGTACATGTAGGGGCACATCCTCAGCAGTCAGCCAGGCAGGTTACAGCTCTACCTTAGCATCAGCTTTCCCTTACAAAGAGCTCTGAGACCAGCCAGAGCCAGAGCTTGGCCCATCTGAGGTCCTTCTTAATTATGCGCACAGCCCTGAGCATGTAGAGCCTCACATGTATGTTGCCTTCTGTATTCCCAGGAGCATGTCTTTTCTTTTCAAAGTCTCTATGGATATCTTATTGTTCAGCTTTTCCTTTAAAGATTTTTGGTTCGTTTGTTCTTTGCTTTACCTCAGGCAGCCTCAGGAAGCTTAATATATTCAAGAAGTGCTGCTAAGGAGAAGCTTTTGGCATTGGGCAAGTTCAAGTGAGATTGAGTAGAAATAAGCTTTTACAGTACAGTCTTCCAGGGAATGACCAGTCAGGTCAAATAATGACTGTGCTTTAGGAATGAAGCTTTGAAAGACCTTCAGCCTTCTTCCTCCAGTATGGAAATGCAGGCGGTTAATTTCTGCTGCTGAAGGAGAGGAGGAGAATGGGAGTAGGGTGCAAGTTAAAACACCACAAAGTTCACTATTCTTACCAACATGCAGCCATTTTTCTTGAGTTTCCAATGCTCGTTTGGTTGCTGCAAGTCTTTGGTTAATTTCCAAAGTTCTGAAGAAGTTATTCTTACTATTTTTGCCAGATTTTGAGTTGCCAATTTTGGGTGAATTGTCAGAGCTCCATGCTCTGCCATTTTTGCTGATGTTGCTTCCCATTGTGGTTTTATTTTACATTTCCATAATTAATAATGAAGTTGAATACCATTTTGTATGTTTACATCTGTTTAGATACTGTCTTTTGTGACATGCTTATTTAAGTATTTGGGTTGTTTAGTGCTTTTCTTGATTTACGGGCATTCTTTATATGTGCTGATAGTATATCCTTTGTTAGCTATCAATTTTAGAAAATTTCCCACTTTGACTCTCTTACTGATATCTTCTGTAGTCAGCTGGTCAGTATTTTCCTTTATGGTTAATGCTTTTTGACTGTTGTTAAGGTTATGAAGATGTTCTGTATATGAACTTTATTGTTTTTCTTTCACATTTAGAGTCTATATTCTAACAGGAATTTGTTTTATGTATGGTGTGAGATAAGAGTTCAGCTTTCATTCTTATGTACATATGTACGTACAGTTTTATCAGCATGATTTCCTCCCTCCCCCACTCCCCCCCTCCCCCACTCCCCCCCTCCCCTCTCCCCCCACCCTCCTTCCTTCCCCCTGCCCTCCCCCCTTCCGCGCGCACACACACACACACACACACACACACACACACACACACTCAGGTTCAAGCCATTGTTTCTCAGTGTAGTTGTGTAAGACAGAGCTCCATGGCCCATGCTGATATTATGAGCCTGCGCTCCCCCGGGGCTGAGGCAGTTGGTCGCCAGTCATGGGTCGTCTGCTTACAGCAGCTCACTGCATTTCTCGCTAGCTGCCGCCCACTCATACTGGCCACTGCCGCTCCTGGCAGTACACGGTAGTCTGTGGCAGCACTCAGCAGCCCGCGGCAGCCCATGCCGACCTCCGCCTGCTCACGGCAGCCCAGCTCCAGGGAGAGCTGTTGTCCACAATCTTAGCTGTAGAGGGCGCAGCTCCCTGGCCCATGTGGGAATCGAACTGGCGACCTCGGCATTAGGAGCGCGGCATTCCAAACACCTGAGCCGCTGGGCCGGCCCATGATTTTTTAAAAATAAAACACATTGCTCTACAGTGCCACCTTTGTCAGATATGAAGTACCCATATGTGCATGGATTTGTTTCTGGTCCTTTATTTTATTCCATTGGTCTCTTTGTCTCACAACCATAACTGCAAATATCTCAATTACTGTAGCTGGTAAATCAAATCCTCCCACCTCATTCTTCTTCAAGAGTGTCTTAGAGTATTCTTTATCCTTTATTTTCCCGTGTACATTTTAGAATCAGTTTGTCAAGTTCAGGAGGAAAAAACACTTGCTAGGATTTTATTTTTGGGTTGTGTTTAATTTCGCTCAATAATGTAGATGACTTTCTTTATAGAGATCTTGTACATCTTTGTTAGAGTTATTTTTTAAAAATTTGGTTTTTGTTGCTGGTATCTAGAATTGCAGTTGAGTTTTGTTCATTGGTGTATTCAGCTACCTTGCCAATCTGTATGTACTTTTGGGTTTTCTACATACATACTCATGTTATCTACAAATAATGACAATTTTACTTTTTTTTCCCAATGTTACATTTTCAAAGATTCTTGCTTTCTCCATTGGTTATGACTTACATATTGTTGAACAGAAATAGTGGTTGTGGACATTCTTGAATCAAAAGAAAATATTTCAGCATTTCACTACCAAGTATTATGTTTGCTGTGGTTGTTTTGTAGCTACCTCACACTCAGATTAAGGAAGTTCCTTTAATTCCTAGTTTGCTGCTCTTTTTTCTCTTTAATTTAGTGTGTTAAATGTTATGTTTTCGACATCTGCTGAGATAATACGATTTTTCTCTCTTATTCTGTAATATAGTTAATTATATACTTAATATAATTTTTGAAATATAATATATTACAACTTGATCATGACTTACTATCCTCTTTTATATATTCCTGGATTCTTTTTGCTAGTATTTGTGTATGAATTTTGCATTTATGTTTTTGTGTGACATTGGCTTGTGATATCCCTGTTAGGTTTTGGTGTCAAGGCAATGTTAGCTTAATAAAATAAGTTAGGTTTTGTCCTTTTTCATTTACTTGTAATTGGTTTGTGTACAATTGGCCTTGTTTCTTAAATGTTTGGTAGAATTCACTAGTGCAGCCACATAGAGATTTCTTTGTGTTTAAATTATGACTCCAATTTCTTTAAGAGTTATGGGACTTTTGACATTGTGGGGGGTGGGGGGTGGGAGATATGGGTAAGGGGGATCGAATATATGGTGATGGAAGGAGAACTGACTCTGGGTGATGAACACACAATGGGATTTATAGATGATGTAATACAGAATTGTACACCTGAAATCTATGTAATTTTACTAACAATTGTCACCTCAATAAATTTAATTAAAAAAAAAAGACATTTTCTATTACTTCATTTATCACTATTTTTGTTAAGTTGTATCTAAATTTCCTAACGTATTGTCACTAAGCTATTTCTTACAAATAGCTGTGTACAGTGACATGCTTAAGTACATGTCAGATCTTAAGTGTACTATTTAATCAGTTTTGAAAAATGTCTATCAGGAACTAGAATGTTTCCATCATACCAGTAATCTCTTTAAAGTCTGTAGAAACTGTACTGATTTCTTATCTCTTTCTCTCCCTCTCGCTCATTCTCTCTCTCTCTCTCTCTCTCTCTCTCTGTCTCTCTCTCTGTCTCTCTCTCTGTCTCTCAATTCCTGGCCTTGTTTATTTGTGCTTTCCCTTTTTTTCCCTTGGTCAACTCCCTAGGAATTATCAGTTTTATTAGTCTTTTCAAAGAACCAGCTTTTAATTTTTTTCATTTTGTCTACAGTGTTTCTTTCCTATTTTACTAATTTTTGTTTATTGTTTATCTTTTACTTTCTTTAATTTGTTGATTTTTTTCTAATTTCTTGATATAGATATTTAAGTTCATTTGAAATTTTCAAATTCTATCTCAGCAAGACTTTGGTTACATTCCATGCTCTATGTGTAGAATTTCCTTGTTAGGTTCAATGTGTTTCTAGTTTCCATTGTGACTTCTTTTTAAACTCATGAGTGATTTAAAAATGATGGCAAATACATGGGGATTTTCCAGTTACATTTTTGTTATTCTAGCTCATTTATTCTATGATCTGAGAATGTATTCTGTGTGCTCTCAGGCATTTGAAATTTGAGATTTACTTTTTGACCCAGATATGGTCAGTTTTGGTAAACATTTTGTCTGTTTTTATATTATACGGTTGTTAAGTGTAATATTTTTCTATGTTCATTAGGTCAAGTTTAGCAATATCCTGTTATGTATCTTTTGTCTGTCCTTTTTCTATTAGTTGCTGGGATAATTGTGATAAAATTTTTTTTTCTATACTGTGAAATCTTGTTTTTTGGCTTTGTTAAATTTTGCTTTACATATTTTGAGACTATGTTATTAAATGGCTAAAAACTTAGAAGGCTTATATATAATTCAGACTGGTAACACCTTTTATTTTTATTTTTGGGCCTTAAAAGTGTGCTTCATTTAATATTAGTGCAGCTGCACGAGTTTTCCTTTCAGTTAGTGCTACATGGTATTTTTAAAAAATTGTTCTATTTTCAATCTTTATCCCTATGTTTTAGTTTTACTTCTTACAAATAACTTGTATCTGTTTGTTTTTCGTTTCATGTGACAGTCAATTAATTTGAACACTTAGTCCATTTATAGTTAATGTAATCACCAATGAGTTTGGCTTTTCTATAGTACTCCTACTTACTCCATGTATTCTGTTTCTTTTTTTCTCCTTACTCCATTTCTTTCAGATTGATTGAGAGTTTTTTATACTTTCATTTTCCCTCTATTAGCTTACACTATACACTTTTTTTGCAATTCTTTTAATGATTATCCTAGCAATTATAGTATACATTTCTGACTTTTCAAAGGCTAATATTAATTGGTGCATTTTATCCATCTACCACCCAGTGCAAAAAACAGAACAGTGTTTCTCAAATTTCAGCATATATAAAAGAATAACCTGGAGGACTTACTAAAGCATTCATTCCTGGGTCCCATTCGCCCAAGCTGATTCAGTATGTATACGGCGGGGCCTAACAATCTGCATTCCTAGCAGGCTTCTTGCTGTCAGTCCGCATACTACATTTTGAGTAGCTCCATCTTAGGACTCATTAACTCCATTTATCTTCATCTCACCATAAATGCCTTGTTGCTGTGTATTTTATATCTCTCTCTATTTTAAACCCCAGAAAAAGTTATTATTCTCGTGTAGTACAGTCATTATCTAGATTCAGACTTACTCACATAATTACCTTTTTAGTTACTCTACCTTCTTCCCTGCATTTCTGGGCTTCCACGTAGGGTCATTTTCCATCTGCCTGAAGAATATCCTTTAATTTCCCTTAATGTGAGTTCAGTAATAATAAATTTTTTTTAGTTTTGTTGCTGAAAGTGTCTTTATTTTACCTTTCTTATCATTTTTAATTGTGGTAAAATATACATAACATAAAATTAATCATTTTTAGTTGTACAATTCAGTGGTATTAAGTACATTTACAGTGTTGTGTAATTGTCCATCTCTAGAAATTTGTTATCATCCCAAAGAGAAACCCTGTATCCATTAAACATTAACCTCTCCTTTGCTCCCCCCTCCCCCCGTCCCTGGTAACCTCTGTTCTATTTTCTGTTTGTGTGAATTTGCCTATTCTAAGTACTTTTGGAATCATACAATATTTTTCCTTTTGTGTGTGACTTACTTCACTTAGCATGTTTTCAAGGTTCATCCATGTTGTAGCATGTATCAGAATTTTCTTCCTGTTAAGATCCAGTAATATTCCAGTATATGAGTATACCATATTTTGCTTATCCATTTATCTGTTGATGGAAATTTGGCATATTTCCACCTTTTGGCTGTTGTGAATAATGCCTCTATGAACATTGGTGTAAGTATCTATTTGAGTTCCTGCTTTCAATTCTTTTGTGTATATACTCAGAAGTGGAATTGCTAGGTCATACTGGTTGTTTTAGGACAATGGAATATTTTATGTCAAACTCAAAAGGTTTTCTGAGAAAAAGCTTCAAAGCGTAGAGTATATAGTTGGCTAGAAAACATGTGGGCTTCATCCATTTGGGATCAGGCATCAGTAGACAAGATGGATTCAGAGCCTCCTTTAGGCAAAACTGTGAAATATAAGAACTATACTCTATTTTTATTGACTTTCAAAGGCCTGAGTATTTTTCTTAGAATTGCCCTCTGGTGGGAAGTCTAGCTGCAGGCTAGTTGTGAGTTTTAAGCTTACGGTTTTCAAGTAAGGTAAGTATGGGTAAGTCCTCTAAATTTTGTGGATTTTAAAAGCACCATAAATATTTTAGCTTCTCTAAGGTTTTTGGTAAGGACCCTTTCAGCTGTAAAACTTTGTGATTGGCGTGTGTTGTGTAATGAGCAGCTAACATCACTAATTTGCTATGCATTTATTTAAATTTCCCCACAACTTTAGATTGTTGTGTTTTATTTTCTTTACCTAACAGGATTTGCCCAATAACATGATCCACCAGGTGCCAATTAAATCGCTCCCTCAAGAATGGCTTTGGTGTGAAACGTGGTGTGATGACGCCTCTAAGAAAAGGGCAAAAACAATTGATTTGGTAAGCGTTCTGCGGCTCTTTTCTGTATCTTAGTCCAAGGTGATGACTAGATCATTCTTAATGCAGATTCTTCTTTACTTTTTCTCTGCTGTTGTATAGTTGAGGGACTGCACAACAACTCACAGTAAGCAGATCTCTTTTCTGCTTGAGGCAGAAAGTCACCTCCTCTAGTGTCTGATGGGGCTGTGTTCACTGTTTACAGTCAGTGAAGGTACTACTAATGCTAATGTATCATTTGGTTCCTCCATATTGTCCTTTTCGTCCAGTTAGCACTTGTAATGCAGGAACAGAAACACCTTTGCATTCTGTATCATGTATCCTTTCTACACTCAGTGGAAGGATGTTATTTTGCTTTTTCACAGTGTAATAATCCAATGACCAAAGAGCCCAAGCTGGAAGCAGCTGTTCGAATTGTCCCAGAGTGGCAGGACTACGATCAAGAAATCAAACAACTACAGATCCGCTTTCAGAAGGAGAAGGAAACAGGAGCGCTATATGAGGAGAAGACAAAAGACCCACGCCAAGAAGGTAGGAAAACCTTGTCTTTGGGCAAATGCTCCTTTGCAGTTCTCATTTCTGTTTACTGCAAAAACAACAGAATCATAAATAAAAGGAAAAGAAGAATTACTTATTAATCCTTTCATTCTGACATCACCAGTGTGTATTTTTCATTTTCCTATTTCAGTTGGCCTTCTAAACAGTGGTTTTATTAATGCAACTTTTGCCTCTTTCTTTCCTCCCTCCCCCCTCCTGCTTTTTTTTGAGAAACGATGCTTTAATTATGGATATTTAGGTTCATGAGTTGTGATACATAAGCCAAACCTGACATTATTTGGGGGATCTCTTGTCAGATTCCTTGGTTTTTCATTAAATCTGTCCGAGCACTGGTGAATGAACACATTTAGGATCAAGACAAAGTACATATTGATTTGAAAAAAAGGAATTCTTTCAGACAAGAATATTGGGGTGGGGATGGAGTGTTTGTACTTAACTTAGGCTAAGAATTGAAAGGACTGTTTTCCTATTTAATGCTTTCCCTGTTTCATGTGTATCTCTAATGGTAGCCAGTTGAAAAAAATCATTAGAATACAAAAGTGACCTTTTGTAAACTATTAATAAGCTGAGCTCTGGATTTTAACATTTATTCAACTCAAAACTAATTTTACAAAAGCAATTCAAGAACATGGATCTTGAATGATTCACCTAAACATCCTGAAGACTGTATCATAATATTAAATATCATAGCTAAAAGGTTGGGTATTTACCATAAAAATAATTAATTCAGGTATATCAATAAAACCTCAAGGATTTCCACAGATAAATGGGCAAAGAATGTAGACTACTGCTCAAATAAGAGGAAAACACAAATAATAAATGAATTTGAGGAAACAGCAATCAGATTAAATATCTACTACATAGATAAAAATTACATACTGATAATGCCATTTGTTGGGGAGATGGTGATGGAACTGTTGTGGGTCCACCGTGCTGAAGCTTTGTGTCTGAGAACAGTCCTTGTTACAAAGCAGTGAGTCTTCTGTCGCCAGGAGCCATTACAATGTGTGTTCCCTCAGTAATTCCTCTCCAGAATTTACCTTAAAGAAATAATTCAACGGAAGAAAAAGGTTATATACATGGGGAAATTTATTTTACTAATATTTATAAACAAAAAGCGTTAAAAACAGTTAAACTTCCAAAAATAGAGAATGGTAAATGAGCTACACTGCTACATAGGAAAGTATTTATGTATTATTAAGTGGAACAAGAAAGACTTGACTAAAAATTTACATTTTATTGGAAGTAGATACTCTACCCTGAAAACTGTTCACGTTGAGTAGGGATATGCTGGTAATTTCAATGTTTGTAAAAATAAAACTGTCGTTTTTATTTTGTTTTTGCTTTCAAAATATAACACAAACACACCAAACTAAAGTTCCTAAAAAATTTTAAAAAGAGATAAATTGGAGGCTTGGGCACAAATGACAGGTTGTAATATAGAAAATGCCCCGTCTGTATTTTTATACTTGAGGACAGTCCCTTTTCTTTTTAATTGTTCTCTTTTTCCATAGGACCTCAGAAACGTGAAGAATTATGATCTCCAGAGAAGGATGGGAAATGACACGGTGTGAAAAACACTTTTATATTGAGCACTAGTGATTTCTGATTTGTCTGTACAACTGCTGATGAACGGGCTGGGCAGGCTGCGTGCCTTTGATTCTGAGCTTTCCTTTGACTCCTGCACACCGACGGGCTCCGCCTCTGCAGAGCTAAGGCTCCCTTGGATTTGTACCTCAGAGAAAGACCAGTGGCCGAGCTGTGGGGACTCTGCAAAGAGCAGTCTTGTAACTGCTCTAGAAGGGAAATTGGCAAAAGCAACGGGAGTACACTAGCACCGGTGCTCCCACCCAGAGCGCACAGGTGCCGACCCGCTGTGTGAGCACCTGTGTGGGAGCCCAGCTGCGGGAACCCTGTGGGAGCCGAGCATCCCTCACCGCTGCGTCCTTCCTCACTTCCGCTGATGGCAGGCAGCGGGGTGCAGTCGCCGCCCGGGCCGCAGGCAGGAGCTCTCTGTCCAAGGTCTACACCTCGCACCTCGAGGTTTAGGCCAGGGCGCTCCTGTGTCTTGCCTGCGTTTTCTCCCCAGCATTAGTTCATCGTTGAATTGAGACCCAACCAACAATTGTGTGTCTTCAGGGTTAGCTCGGGGCAAATTAACTTGGGGACAGGATGGGGGTGGGTTGGGGTGCGGGTAGGAGTAGGGCTCCGGGGTGTGGGAGCAGGTGAGGAAGACTGGAAATTGGCCGCTGTCTTTATAAACCATCAATACCATTGTGACTAATTGGAAATGAAAACATTGTCCTTATTCCCAACCCAACCTCAGCGAACTTTTTAGGTAATTATTTTGTAAACAATTTTTGTATTTGTGAAAATACTCACTTTTTCTTTCCACTTTCTAAAGAAATGTCGTTAATGATTTCCTTACTGGATACAGCCATAGTGAGCCTGCGTGAAGGCTCGGGCTCCCTCAGGAAGGTCACTCTGTCCCTGCCCTCTCCTCCTGTGTAGGAGTTTCCTCTGCCAGACCCAGGGGCAGTTGGCTCTGACTTTTCTCTACAAAAGACTCCCAGATCTGAGAGCAGGAGGGTTTGACTGTGTATCTCCTGGTTTTCTTACACACTTTTTCATAGTCCCTTCAGTTTAGTGCTGTGGGTCACCTTTGGCTTGTAGTTGCCAGCGCTGCACCTGTTCTGACTCCACACAGTTGCATCTTGAAACCACAGAAGCCCCTTAAGCCGATGCTTTTTATGTCTGTTCAGCAGCCCAGGGTGGCCTGGAGCAGCCTGTCCTGGTGAGTGGGCCGGGCTGGGAGACCCCCATGAGGGGTCCTCTGGGGTGCTGTTGGCCCATGTGGGGTGGGGCTCCGGGTCCTTCCCTCTGCCTCCCAGGCTGCAGGGCACAGCACGAGCACGCGGTGCACGGCGCCCCCTCCCATGCAAGCACGCTTATACTGCCTGCTTTTTAGAAACACGAGGTGGGTGCGAATGGATAGCTAAGGCCTCACTCTTCTATGCCAGGTCACATACTGATTTGCAGTCTTTTTAAAAAAATCAAAGTCTTATGATAAATATCAGGTAATTTATATTTTCCATATTCACATTATCTTAGGAGTTTCTTAGGTAGTCTGAAGGAGCTTTTGAGTTTGCTTCTATAATTCCATTAAAATTGGGGAGGAGGAGCTCAAAACATTTTTAGATAAATTGATCCAACACTGAAAAGGACCCTCAGAATCATTGCTGGTGACAAAGGCTGTAGCATGAGTTCCTGCTGCCCTGTCCCTCACCAGGTCAGAGCAGCTGAAGGGCTAGAACAAGTGAGGGTAAAAAACGTTTGTTCAGCAGGAGAGGCTTCTGCTGCTGTGGACAGAATTGTGCATTTTCCCAGTTTCTTTTCTGGGAGATTGTGCCGGAAGTGCTAAAGTCACTGGGATAGGCTTTTTAAATGCCAGTTCCCTTGGGACATGACCCAGACCACCTTTCTCTGTGTCTTTGTTCCAGGTCTCTGTGCATATTTCATTTGAGGAAGGTACAGTGTCACATCTGTTCCTGTACTGTGTGTCCTCATTGCCCTCACCTGTCACCACCCTGTTAATAGTTGAATCGAAATATGCAAGACCCAGCTTGCTTCTGAAATGATCTGGGGCCTTCCTTCTCTTGCCAGTAACTCTTGGTTCAGGTGCCATAAGCATCTTTCAAAATGAACCTCTAATGCCCTAAGAAACGATGTTACCACTGAAATTTGGTCTTGGTCAGCTTTGTCGTCTTTACTGTATGAAAGCAAATTGTCACTAGAAAGACAGGAGAGTTTTTTTTCCAAGAAGTGAGGATTGATTGCATTGGAACATTCTAGCTTCTGGAAACTGTTCACAGTGTATTGTTTTTAACCACCATTTGTGTGTAATGGATTTTTCCCCTCCTCTCATCATGCCGTAATGGAAAATTTTTCTGAATCAGTGCCAAAATGATGTGAAATAATGTGACATGTCAGAATGACATGCAGCAGTGTGACTATTTATGTTCTATGAACAGTGGTATTGGACTGAGACCAGCACCTGTACACACAGCCTGCTGCTAGGGCTGTGGGGACATGCCTGTGTTTTGTTTTAACATTGTACTCAATACTACCACGCTGAGAATGATGGCATGTTCTCTTTCCATAAGACTGATGAAGTATTGAATCTGTCAAACATGGCATTTCAAGTTGAAACAAACAGGTGTTTGCCTACCTACTAAGTGCATGCATCGTGGTAGGCGTCTTGTGTGAACCCACCTCTTGGGAGAGCAAAGATTTTACATTGACTCAGCGTTTCCAAGAATGGAGCTTCATCTGCTCTGCTGTCCTGTAAGTGCTCATGGTATGAACCCTGGTAAGGCTCTGCCTGAACAAACAGCCTTGATGTGGTGCAAGATGAAGGCTGAAAGCTAGGGAAGGCTGTGTGGTGTTTGGAGGAGACTGGCCAGGTGATAGGGAGGAAGGAAACCCCAGGTTCCTGTAGCTGGGAATTTTGCTTTACTGATGCTGTAACTTGGGACATGTCAGACCCCACCCTCACTGCGTATAAAATGGCTCCTCTTAGCACACACCTCCCCTATGAGTAAATGTGGGTACTTGAAAGCAATCGTTTTCTGAAATTGCCCTGAATGATTAAAATAAATAATTCAACTCAAGAGTTACAGGGAATATCTAGTATAGTACATTTTTTTCTGAATAAAATATTAGACTGCTATCAAATTTCATGGAACTGTACATGTTTTGGTAAAGCCACCTAAGGGAAACTTCCTCTTGGTAACACAAATGGCGGGTGCATTGTATGCAAAGTTATTTATATATTCCACTGTTGTGTAATTTTAATAATTAGTTTTTTTAAATATTTGATTTTATGGGGACATTTTTGTGGGATGATTGGAATTAATCAACTTAAATATAAATGTATCTAGTTTAATGAGATAACATTTTTTAATTTAAGCTCATGTTTGCCTTGCCTTGGTGTAGTGAGGAAAGATCTTAATCAGGACTTTGGTAATTATATGATTGAATTCAAGCAAATTAGGCTCATTAACTCAGGTCGTTACTGATAGTTCAAAGTCTCTGGAGGATACCAATGTCTCTTTTATTATGTGGTCTTTGACCTCTTGATCTAACACAGAAAGGACATTCCTAGGTGGCAGTGAGTCAGTGGACTGAGTAGAAGATCTTTCCGCTCAGGGTATGCTGACAATTTAGAAAAACAAACCACAAAATCAGCTTTAAGCAGCGACGTGCTCTCCATAAAGTTTAAACTCCGGTCACTCTTTGGCAAGCAGGAGGCTGTCTCCCGAGTCTACCCCAATTACCTAGCAACACAGACGCCAAACGTGGAAGATTGAAGTAAAACACAAGTGAGTGAAGGCCTTCATCCCATCTGTAATTTATGCCTCGCCTTACTTGTCACAATTTATCCCTCTCCAGAATGAAAGTATCAGAATACATTAACCTAAGGGCAACAATTTGAGTAAAAGTTTGTCAAGTACATGCTTTCCAACCACTTATCCTTGGTACAAGGTAAACAGAAAAATATTAGACTTTTAAAGAAATGATGTACTTAAAAAAAACTTTCTTTATAAAAACGATTGTATTTTACTGTAATTCTGTTCCATTAAATGCAACAGAGGTCCAGGTGCTTGGGAAAAAGGGCTCTAAGTGTCTCCAGAGCCGTCTACACCCGGACTGAATTGAATGAATTTCCTGGTACTGTAATGAAAATAAGGTCTGCTCTACACAATAAACTTCCTCTCTCCTTCCAAGCTGCTTGGTCAGTCATTCAACTTTTATGTTTAGTAAGGGCAGATTGTTAGAGCTCAAAGTTCTCCCCCCAGCATCTGACAGAAGAAGTGGGCAAGGACAGGAAGGAGGGCTCTCCTTACCTGTCTTACCTGGGGACGGAGCTAGGGCCGGTTCTCTGGAATCTGGATAGCACGCCTGCCTCTTCTGGGTCCCCAGCCTTCGTAAACTGCCGAGGCAGGATCTGGCAGCAAGCTGCCCCATCAGCACTAACACTACCAGGAAGGATAGCATGCATTTTGTTCATTTGCAAATTCTCTGAGCTCTTGCTCGGACTAGGTTTGGAGCTGGAGGTGTGGTTCCTGCTGTTCAGGTTGTCACTGGACACTGCAAGCTAGTGTAATGAATGCTTGTTAAGGTGGCGGCTGGGGAGGGAACTTAGGGCTGTGAGAACACAATAAAGGGCACCTCAAGTGTAGTAGAAGAAACATTTATTTGGTGGTCAGGAAAAGCTTCTACAAGGAGATGGTGCTTAAATTGAAGCCCGAGGGACAAGTAGGAGTTATCCCTGTCGGGTGACGGAGGTGGGGATAGAGGGAGGAACAAGAGCTAGTGTATTTCATTTAGGGATCCGCAAGGGAGCTTTTGTAGCCAGAGTTGTGGCCAGGAGAGAGGTCCCAGAGAGGGGGGTTCTCAGTTTGATCCTGGGGCCACAAGAAAGCCCCTGAGAGGTTTTAAACTGGGTGCCAACATGAAATTGGTTTTTTCTTGTAATAAACTTTTTATGGACTTACAGCACATGTAGACACAAGTATATAACCGTGAACCTTCATAGATTTTTAGGTGAACACAGTGGTGTAACCATCACCCAGATAAAGAAATGAAGTTGGATCTTGTTTAATCTTAAATAACGTGGAGACATCTGATCACAGTCTGGCTCCAGCAATGACAAGAGCATCTTGTATCAGACCCTCTGACCAATAATTATATACTCTGTTGAAATGCACTGGAGAGTAACCGGAGACATGCAAAACCTGGAGGGGGTTCAAGCACTGAAGAGAAAAATATTGGATAAAATCATATTTAAGTGACTTCCTCATGTGGCCCACAGGGAATAAAACAAAAAGTGGCAGTCTTACTGGGCTGAGAGGCTAAGGCAGACTGTGGCTGTCTGAGCAGCTGAAACGAAAGGGGAAATCCCAGAACGGAAGAAACCACAGAGCCCTGAGTTTGCCTTACAAGTTCCCGTGAAATCCTTGACTGACTCCTCTTGGTGTGGGTCTCTCTGGGCATATTATTTGGGGGACTCTGTGCTTCCTGAGCTTGTATGTCTATTTCCTTCACCGGGTTAGGGAAGTTTTCTGTCATTATTTCTTCAAATAGTTTTTCAATCCGTTGCTCTCTTCTCCTTCTGGTACCCCAATGATGCGAATAAGGGTTATACTTGGTGTTGTCCCAGAAGCCCCTTAAACTATCCTCATGTTTTTGGATTCTTTTTTCTTTTTGCTGTTCTGTTTGTGTGTTTTCTGTTACCTTGTTTTCTAAATTGCTGGTTTGATCCTCCGCTTCATCTAATATATTGTTGATTCTCTCTAATGTATTCTTCATTGCAGTTATTGTATTCTTCATTTCTGACTGGTTCTTTCTTACATTTTCTATCTCCATTTTGATGTTTCCTCTCTCTTGGTTGAAGTTCTCCCTGAGATCACTGAACATCCTTATAACTAGTGTTTGGAACTCTGCATCTGGTAGATTGTTTATCTCCATTTTGTTTAGTTCTTTTTCTGGAGTTTTGTCCTGTTCTTTCATTTCAGACATATATTTTTTTTGTCTCTCTCTCCCCATTTTGGCTGCCTCCCTGTGTTTCTATGTATTAGGTAGGGCTGTATGCCTCCTGGTCTTAGTCAAGTGGGCTTATGTAGTAAATGTCCTGTGGGGCCCAGTGGCACAGTCTCCCTGGTCAGTAGATTCAGGTGGTCCAGGTTTGTCCCTTGTGGGTTGTGTGTGTCCTCCTGTTGTAGTTTAACCTTGATTGCTGTTGGCACATCATTGAGAGAAATTGACCCTCTGACTGATTGGTTGTGAGGACGGGCTGTGACTACAGTGGAGGAGCTGCTGTGCAGGGGCTGAGCCCCATAGGGCAGGAGTCACTTAGCAGGGCTCTGGTACCTGCCCCGTCTGCCCTTGGGGTGTGTTGTCCTTGGAAGTGGCCAGGTGATTCCCCGGCTTGGTCTGAAGTTAACAACCAGGCATGTGTTCCCCAGGGCCTCCTAGCAGTGGACTCCCTGCAGGCCAGGTTCAGCTACAGCCTGTGCTCTGCCCGGGGCCACCTAGCATGAGCCCCAAAGCAATCCACAGATGGCTGCTCCCTGCACTAGGCTTGGAGATGCCTCAAGAGACTGAGCCATGAACCGAGGTTGGCTGTTGCTAGTGCTGGGATTAAGGCTACTAAATCAGAGGTACAGGACAATGCTACAGCTAGATGCTGCTTGTTTGGGTTTTGTGAACGTTTGAGAGATTTGGAGTTTTCTAACATGAGCCAAGTCAGGCCGTTTGTATAGAAAAGCTGCTGGAAGCGACTTTGGTGGTCTTGCAGGTTGGGTGGTATGGGGTCTCAGAATCACTATCGTGGGGCGATCCATGTTAGCTAGGCTGATGAAGACTCAGATATGGTGACGTCTGTCTGCTGGGGGAGGGCTCTACAAAGGAACAATGGCTTCTGCCAGCACTTCTGTCTGGAAGAAAATTTCCCCTTCAACCCTTGTCCTGAAGCCAGAAGACTCAGTTCCTCCCCGTATGTCCCCAGAACCTTTCAAGCTGCTGCCCCAGCACTGTAGCTCAGAGCGAGTGAGTCTGTCAGCAAGTAAGTCCATGGAAGGTCTCTTAAAGAGGAGCGCCTGGGATTGCAGCCACCCTCCTCTCACTCAGGCACAATCTCCACTGGTTTTCACAGCCAGAATTTATGGGGACCTCTCTGCCTGGCATTGGAACACTGGGCTGGGGAGCCTGGTGTGGGTTTGGGACTCCTCATTCCTCCGGGGGTGGGGGGAAGTTCCTCTGCAGCTGAGCTATCCCTCCAAATTTTTAATGGTCACATTGAGGGTGTGGGACCAGTCCATTCTGCATCTCTGCCTTTCCTACTAGTCTCGAGGTGGCTTCTTCTGTATGTCCTTAGTTGTGGGGCTTCAGTTCAGCTAGACTTCAGGCAATTCTCAATAATGGTTGTTCTGTAGCTTAGTTGTAATTTTGATGTCATGAGAGGAGGTAAACACAGCATTTACTTACTCTGCCATCTTGACTGAGCCAAGATGAAAGAGAAAAAATTTCTATTGTAATATAAAATGCATTTATAAAATGTCCACAAAAGGCATGTAATTCTTCATTGCTATATAAATTTTTTTGGAATACTTTATTCACCTATTGTTATGATAATGTCACCTAAAACATACTGTAAATGATGATTATACTCTATAAAAATGCATCACTGATTTTCAACAATCATTGGTTTAATAATTAGTCAACGACTAAGCTGTTGCTTTTTTACTGAAGTAAAATATACATAAAATTTACCTTTTTAAGTGTACAGTTCAGTGGCATTACGTATGTTTACAATGTTATGTAACCATCACCACTGTTCATCTCCAGAACTTTCTCATCATCCCATACCAATATTGTATCTATTAAACAACTCCCCATTCCCCACTCCCACTAACCCCTAGTAACCTCTATCCTACTTTCTGTCTATGAATTTTTCTTTTTTAGGTACTTTATATAAGTGAAATCACACAATATTCACCCTTTTGTATATGACATATGAGGTGTGATAAAAAAATACAGTTAATGTTTAAATAAAAAAATTTATTACAGTAAAAGTCACATTGTCATTAATTCCCCTCAAAATACTCCCCCTCGCTTCGAACACACTTATCCCATTGTTCTTGACGCTTTCTGAAGCAGTTCTGGAAGTCCTCTTTCGTGAGTTTCTTTAGTTGTGCTGTCATGGCTGCATCAATATCCTGAATCGATTCAAAACATTTATGTTTCATGGTCATTTTGACTTTGGGGAGGAGCCAGAAGTCACACAGTGCCAGCTCTGGTGAATAAGGTGGATGAGGACACACCATGATGTTTTTATTTTACAGAAATTGCTGTACCAGAAGTGATGTGTGACACAGAGCAATGTCATGATGGAGGATGATTTATGGCACACCTTAGAACACACCTTCTCTCAACTGTGGCTCACACCCGACTGGCTGCACCAAACAAGTTGAAACTTGTCACACACTGTTACTAAGGTTCAAAGCGCTGCTTCCCATATTGAAGATTCCTGCCTTTCCATTGGATGGCACTTGGCAGCAGCATTCACTATATTTTGATCACACCTCGTATTTTGCTTAGCATAATGTCCTCACTGTTCATCCGTGTTGTAGCATGTCATAGTCAATGCAAGCTGTCATGACTGAATACCATAGCCTGGGTGGCTCAAACAACAAATTTATTTCTCACAATTCTGGAGGCTAGAAGTCTGAGATCAGAGTGTCTGCATAGTCAGGTTCTAGTGAGGGATTTCTTCTTGGTTTGCAGATGGCCACCCTCTTGCTGCATCCTCACACGACAGAGAGAGAACTCTTGTGTTTTGTTCTCTTATGAAGGCATTAATCTCATCATGAGTTCCCCATCCTCATAACCTCATCTAAACCTAATTATATACAGAAGGTTTCATCCCCACATAGGATCACTTTGGGTGTTAGGGCTTCAACTTATGAATTTGGGCAGGTGGGGATACAATTCGGTCCATAGCATAGCACACATCAGAATTTAATACATTTTTAAGACTACATAACATTCCATTGGATGTATATACATTTTGTTTTTCCATTCATATGTCAATGGACTTTTGAGTTGTTTCTGTCTTTTGGCTATTATGAATAATGCTGTTATGAACATTGGTGTACAGGTATCAGCTTGAGTCCCTGCTTTCAATTCTTTGGGGTAAATATCACAGAGTGGAATTGCTGCATCATATTGTTAATCTGTATTTAACATTTTAAGGAACAGCCATACAATTTTCCACAGTAGTTACACCAATTTACATTCCCACTAGCAATGCACGAGAGTTCCAATTTCTCCACATCTTCACCAACATTTGTCATTTTCCTTTTAAATAGCCATCCTAATTGGGGTGAAATAGTATCTCATTTGGTTTTGATTTGTATTTTCTTAATGATGTATAATGTTGAGTATCTTTCCATGTACATATTATTGGCCATTTGTCTTCCTTGGGAAAATGCCTTTGTCCATTTTTTTTAATTTGTGGATTTTATAAATTATTGAATTGAAAGAGTTCTAGATACATTCTAGATAAAAAGCTTTTGTTAGATACATGATATGAAAGTATTTTCTTCCATTCTGTGGGATGTCCTTTTACTTTTGACAGTGTCTTTTGAAGGAAAAAATTTTAATTTTGATGTCAAATTTATTATTATTTTTTCATTGCTCACACATTTTGTCATATCTAAAAATCCATTGCCAAATTAGAGGACATACTCACTTCTATGCTTTCTTCTAGGAATTTTATTGTTTTTGTTCTTATAGTAAGGTCTTTTATCCATTTTGAGTTAATTTTTGTTTTATGGTGTGAGGTAAGGGTTTAAGTTTATCATTTTCCATGTGGCTTTGAGTTGTCCCAGCACCATTTGTTGAGAACTCTATTCTTTCTCCCTTTGACTAGTTTTTGACACATTTTTCAAGATCAGTTGATAGTTTATACGTGATGGTTTATTTCTGAACTCTCTGTTCTATTCCTTTGGTCTATACATCTGTCTTTATAGCAGAACCACACTATTTCAATTACTGTAGCTTTATAATAAGTTTTGAAAAGAAGTGTTAGTCCTGCTTTGTTCTTCTTTTCTCAAGGTTGTTTCAGCTATCCTAAGTCTCATAAAATTCCATATAAATTTTTGAATTAATTTTTCAATTTCTGTCCCCCCAAAATACAACTGGAATTCTGGTAAGAATTGTGTTGAATCTGTAGACCAATTTGTAGCATATTGTAATCTTAAAAATATTAGTTCATATCTATGAACATAGGGCATATTTCCATTTATCTAGATCTTTAATTTCTTTTAACAATGTTTTACAGTTTTCAGAGTGTAATGTATTCCTAAGTATTTTATTCTTTTGGATGCTATTGTAAATTAAATTATTTTATTAATTTCTTTTCAAATTGTTCATTGCAAATGTCTAGAAATACAATTGATTTTGTATATTGAGCTTGTATCTTGCAACTTTGCTGAACTCGTTCAGTAGTTTAATAGTTTTTAGTGGATTTCTTTAGGATTTTCTATACATAAGATTATGTCATCTGTGAATAAATACAATTTTACTTTTTCCTTTCTAATCTGGATGTCTTTATTTGTTATTGTTGCCTAATTTTCCTGGCTAGAACTTCCAGTACAATTTTGAATAGAATTGGTTGTAGTAGACATCCTTGTCTTTTTCCTGATCTTAGTGGGGAAAGTATTCTGTCATTCAACATTAAATATAATGTTAGCTGTTGGTTTTCCATAGATGCCCTTTATCAAGTTGAAGAAGTTCCCTTATCTTCCTAGTTTAAGTGTTTTTGTCCTGAAATTTGTTGGATTTTGTCAAATGTTTTTCTATGTCTGTTGAGATAATCCTGTGGTTTTTGTTTTTTATTCTATTGGTAATGGTATACTTGAATTGATTTTTAGATGTCAAAACAACATAGTATTTCTGAGAGAAATCCCACTTTGTCAACTTTGTCATGGAGTATATTTTTTTTTTTATACATTGCTGGATTTGATTTGTTATCATTTTGTAGGATTTTTTCATCTATATTTATAAAAATATTAGTCTGTTGTTTTTTTCTCTTGGAATGTGTTTTGTTGGTTTTAATATAAGGGCCTCATAGTGAATGAATGTTAGCAGTATTTCTTATGAGTAAATAAATCCACATTTACAATGCCCTTACGAAATAATATGAAATCTATTTTTAACATATTTAAACCTAAAACAAAAGAAGTTTGACCATGAACAAAGCAAAGCAAGATTATGACAAAATTATCCAGTTACATAAGTAATACCTGTTATTCTATAAAAACCTGATGGATACAGAAAAGGAAAAGGAAAACAAATTCTACTACCAGAGATTACTACCTCAGGCATACCTCACTTTATTGCACTTCACAGATAATGCTTCTTTTTTTTTTCTTTCTACAAATTGTAGGTTTGTGGTAACTCTGTGTTTAGCAAGCCTAGCAGTACCATTTTACAAATAGCATTTGCTTACATCATTTCTTTGTGCTTCATTCTGGTAATTTTTGCAAAATTTCAGACTTTTTCATTGTTATATTTGTTATGGTGACCTGTGGTCAGTGATATTTGATGTTACTATTATAATTGTTTTGAAGCACCACAAACTGTCCCCATATAAGATGGTGAACTTAATAGATAAATGTTGTGTTTTTGATTGCTTTCCTGACAGGCCATTCCCTCATCTTTCTCCTTCTCCTTGGCCTCTCTATTTGCTGAGACACAACAATATTGAAATTAGGCCAGTTACTTACTCTATAATGGCCTATGATAAGTGTTCAAGTGAAAGGAAGAGTTGCCTCTTTCACTTTAAATCAAAAGTTAGGAACAATTAACCTTTAGTGAAGAAGGCATGTTGAAAGTTGAAATAGGCCAAAAGCTAGCCTCTTACAGAAAACAGGTGGCCAAGTTGTGAATGCAAAGGAAAAGTTCTTGAAGGAAATCAAAAGTGCTACTTCAGTATACATGAATTATAAGAAAGTGAAAGCCTTTTTGATGATATGAAGAAAGTTTTAGATAGAATATCTAAAGGTCTGGATAGAATATCAAATCAGCCACAACATTCCCTTAAGCCAAAACTTAATCCAGAGCAAGGCCCCACTCTCTTCAATTCTATGAGGGCTGAGAGAGGTGAGGAAGCTGCAGAAGAAAAGTTTGAAGCTGGCAGAAGTTGGTTCATGAGTTTTAATGAAAGAAGCCATCTCCGTAACATAAAAGTGCAGGATGAAGCAGCAAATCCTGATGCAGAAGCTGCAGCAAGTTATCCAGAAGATCTAGCTACGATGGAGAATGAAGGTGGCTGCACTACACAACAGATTTGCAATGTAGGTGAAACAGCCTTCTTTCAGAAGAAAATGCCATTCAGGACTTTCATAGCCAGATTGGAGAAGTCAATGCCTGGCTTCAACATTGCAAAGGGTAGGTTGACTGTCTTGTTAGGGCCTAATGCAGCTGGTGACTTTAAGCTGAAGCCAATGCTCACTTACCATTCTGAAAATCCTAGGGCCCTTAAAAATTATGCTAAATCTACTCTGCCTGTGCTCTATAAATGGAACAACAAAGCCTGGATGACAGCACATCTCTTTACAGCATTGTTTACTGAATATTGTAAGCCCACTGTTTAGACTTACTGCTCAGAAAAAAATTTTTATTTCAAAATATTGCTGCTCATTGCCAATGTACCTGTTCACCCAAGAGCTCTGATGGAGATGGACGAGATTAATGTTGTTTTCATGCCTGCTAACACAACATCCATTCTGCAGCCCATGGATCAAGGAGTAATTTCAACTGTCAAGTCTTATTTAAGAAATACGTTTCGTAAGGCTATGGATGCCATGGTGATTCCTCTGACAGATCTGGGCAAAGTGAATTGAAAACCGTCTGGAAAAGATTCACCATTCCAGATGCCATTAAGCTCATTTGTGATTCATGGGCAGAGGCCAAATATCAACATTAACAAATTTGGGAGAAGTGGATTCTCCTTATGGATGACTGTGAAGGGTCCAAGACTTCAGTGGAGGAAGTCACTGCAGATGTGGAAATACCCAGAAAACTAGAACTAGAAGTGGAGCCTGAAGATGTAACTGAATTGCTGCCATCTCATGATAAAACTTGAAGGATGAGGAGAAGCTACTCCTTATCGATGAGCAAAGAAAGTGGTTTCTTGAGATGAAATCTACTCCTGGTGAAGATGCAATGATGATTGTTAAAATGACAACAAAGGATTTAGAATATTACATAAATTTATTATAAAGCATCAGCAGGGTTTGAAAAGATTAACTTTAATTTTGAAAGAAGTTCTACTGTGGGTAAAATGCTATCAAACAGCTTGCATGTTACAGAGAAATCATCCGTGAAAAGAAGAGCCAATCAACGAAACAACCCTCATTGTCTTATTTTAAGAAATTGCCGCAGCCACCCAAACCTTCAGCAACCACCACGCTGGTAGGCAGCAGCCATCAGCATTGAGGCCAGACCCCCCACCCAGCCAGGAAAAAGGTTACAATTTGCTGAAGGCTCAGATGATAGTTAGCATTTAACACTAACGGATTTTTAAATTAAGATATATAAATTTTTTTAGACATAATGCTATTGCACATTTAATAGACTACTGTATAGTATAAACATAACTTTTTTATGCACTGGGAAACCAATAAATTCATGTGACTTGCTTTATTGTGATATTTGCTTTATTGCGGTGGTCTGGAACCAAACCTGCAATATCTCTGCGTTATACCTGTATTAACATTTTCACATATTTGCATGTATAGTCACAATATACATAATATCTAAAGTAGGGCCAAATGTATGTACAACTTTTTAAAATACAGTTTTACTTTTAGCCATTTTATACATGAATGGAGTTGTATCTCTTAGGATGCTTTAAGGTGCATATAAGAAGAATCCTCCTCAGGCTGGCATACCTGATAAAACGTTAGTTCACACATTAGGACTCAGCAGGAGGGTAGTTTTCCACCTGAGTGATTCAGGTTTTCAAAGATGTCATTAAGGCCTAGGTTCTTCCCATCTCTCCACTCTTCCAGCCACAGCACCAGCTCTGTACTAAGATAACGACCCATAGCATTTGGTGCTGCAGGTTTGCTTGTCCGCGCAATGAGAGAACAATGCCAGGAGGGCCTTTCCAGAAGACTGGGCAAGGCGCTGCTGTTCTGGAGCCAGTCACTGGGTATCAGTCAAGCCCACCTTTCAAGCTGAGGTCAATGAGCTTCCACCAACTGAGTGGTGAGGTGGGGAGTGGCTTTTGGCAAGTCCATTAAAGTGTCCACCATGAAAGTGTAAAAAATGAAACAGTGCTTAAAAACATGTGTGAAAAATTAGCAGGTTGCTGAACCATTCTCCATTCAGAGGCAAATAATTTTCAGTTTTAAGCTATTTTTTCCAGTATTCCCCTTCAATTTTTTCAAGAATGTCCATATGTGTTCTGCAGAGCTACTTGAGGTAATTGAGGAGTTAACTCCCCTGCAGCCACATCTCCGGCCCACTCTGCCCTCACATCACTGAGTATAGTAGCTGTTATGGACTAAATTGTGTCCCCCCCATTCACATGTTGAAACGCTAACCCTCAGTGTGACTGTATTTGGAGATAGGGATTTAAAGACATAATTAAGGTTAAATGAGGTCATAAGAGTGGGCTGTGGTCCACAAATAGGAAAGGCCACATGAGGACACAGCAAGGAGGCAGCTGTCTGCAGCCAGGACGAGGGCTCTCACCACACCTCCATGAGGCCACTGTCTTGATCTTGGACTTCTAGCCTCCAGAAATGTGAGAAAATAAGTTTCTATGGTGTAAGCCACCCAGCCTATGGTAGCCTATGGAGCAGATGAATACAGTAGCTTAGCCATTTTAAATCAATAGTGATTTAATCATTGTGACTACATCAATGTTGTTTACTGCTCGAACAAGTTATGTATTAAAACTTTTTTCCTTGTTGCAATAACTTATTTAACTAGAGGTAACTCTCTCTGTTTCTGTATCACTCTCATTTGTTTAGTTTTGCATTAGCTTTTTTCTCCAGGTGGTCCAACAGGTCTGTCAAATGTCTTTCATGCATCTTTCTGAATAGACACTCACCTAAATCGTCTGGACATGTGGCCCCGCAGCCCTCCATGCTCACACCTTGTCTTCATGGTGACAGAGGAGACATACTCAAGCCCAGAGCCACCCCCAGGCCCTGTCACCTTACACCCCCTCTGCCTCTCTGCTGATGGAGCCTGTGTCCTGGATTCCAGGTCTTCCTCTCTCGGGTTCCCACCTTGTTTTGCCAAAAGACATCCTTCCTAAGACACAATACGTAGGAAGTAGTTTTGAGTCCTTACATGCCTGAAGATATTTTAATTCTACTCTGACACTTGATATTTGGCTGAATATGGAATTTGAAGCTGGGAGTAATTTTCCTACATTTTGTGAACCTTTTTTATACATTCCTCTTTTTTTTTTTTTAATTAAAGTTTACTGGGGTGACAATTGTTAGTAAAGTTACATAGATTTCAGGTGTACAATTCTGTATTACATCATCTATAAATCCCATTGTGTGTTCACCACCCAGAGTCAGTTCTCCTTCCATCACCATATATTTGATCCCCTTTACCCTCATCTCCCACCCCACCCCCCTTACCCTCTGGTATCCACCAAACTATTGTCTGTGTCTATGAGTTTTTGTTTCTCATTTGTTTGTCTTGTTCTTTTGTTGTTTTTGGTTTATATACCACATATCAGTGAAATCATATGGTTCTCTGCTTTTTCTGTCTGACTTATTTCGCTCAGCATTATAATCTCAAGATCCATCCATGTTGTCACAAATGGTCCTATTTCATCTTTTCTTACCACCAAATAGTATTCCATTGTGTATATATACCACAACGTCTTTATTCATTCATCTATCGAAGGAAATTTTGGTTGTTTCCATATCTTGGCCACCATAAATAAAGCTGCAATGAACATTGGAGCACACGTGATTTTATGGATAAATGTTTTCAGTTTTTTTGGGGTAGATACCCAGGAGTGGGATTGCTGGGTCATACGATAATTCTATTTTTAATTTTTTGAGGAACCACCACACTGCCTTCCATAGTGGCTGCACCAGTCTGCATTCTCACCAACAGTGTATGAGGGTTCCTTTTTCTCCACAGCCTCTCCAACACTTGTTATTATTTGTCTTGTTGATGACAGCCATTCTAACTGGGGTAAGGTGATATCTCATTGTGGTCTTTATTTGCATTTCTCTGATGATTAGTTGAGCATTTTTTCATATGTCTATTTGCCATTTTATGTCCTCTTTGGAGAAATATCTCTTCAGGTCCTCTGCCCATTTTTCAATTGGGTTGTTTGTTTTTTTGTTGTTGATTTGCATGAGTTCCTTGTATATTTTGGATATTAGCCCCTTATCAGGAGCACTGTTCGCAAAAATCTTCTCCCATTCAGTTGGTTGCCTCTTTACTTTGGCGATGGTTTCTTTTGCTGTGCAGAAGCTTTTAAGTTTGATATAGTCCCATTCATTTATTTTAGCTTTTACTTCCCTTGCCTTTGGAGTCAAATTCATAAAATGCTCTTTGAACCCAAGATGCATAAGTTTAGTACCTATGTTTTCTTCTATGCAGTTTATTGTTTCAGGTCTTATGCTTAAGTCTTTGATCCATTTTGAATTAATTTTGGTACATGGTGTCAGATAGCAGTCCAGTTTCATTCTTTTGCATGTGGCTTTCCAATTCTCCCAGCACCATTTATTGAAGAGGCTGTCTTGTCTGCATTGTATGTTTTTAGCTTTGTCAAAAATTATCCGTCCATATTTATGGGGGTTTTATTTCTGGGTTCTCAATTCTATTCCATTGGTCTATGTGTCTGTTTTTCTGCCAATACCATGCTGTTTTTATTATTGTAGCCCTGTAGTACACGCTAAAGTCAGGGAGTGTGATACCTCCAGAATTGTTCTCTTTTCTTAATATTGCTTTGGCTATTCAGGGTCTTTTGTGGTTCCAGACAAATCTGATGATTTTTTGTTCCATTTCTTTAAAAAATGCCATTGGGATTTTGATGGGGATTGCATTAAATCTGTATATTGCTTTGGGTAATATGGCCATTTTAACTATGTTGATTCTTCCAATCCATGAGCACAGAATGTTTTTCCATTTCTTTGTGTCTTCTTCAATTTCTTTTTAAAATATCTTGTAGTTTTCAGCATATAAGTCTTTCACATCCTTGGTTAAGTTTTCTCTTAGGTATTTTATTCTTTTTGCTGCAATTGCAAAATGAATTTTTTTTTTTTTTTTAATTTCTTTTTCTGAAATTTCATTGTTAGTATACAGGAATGCAATGGACTTTTGTACATTGATTTTGTAGCCGGCTACATTACTCTATTCGTTGATTGTTTCTAACAGCTTTTCGGTGGACTCTTTAGGGTTTTCTATATATAGCATCATGTCATCTGCAAAGAGTGACAATTTAACTCCTTCATTCCCAATTTGGATGCCTTTTATTTCTTTCTTTTGTCTGATTGCTCTGGTGAGGACTTCCAACACTGTGTTGAAAAGCAGAGGTGATAGGGGACAGCCCTGTCGTGTTCCTGAACGTAGAGCAAAGGGCTTAAGTTTTTCACTGTTAATTATGAGATTAGCTGAGGGTTTGTCATATATGGCCTTTATTATGTTAAGGTATTTTCCTTCTATACCTATTTTATTAAGTGTTTTAATCATAAATGGATGTTGTATCTTGTCAAATGCTTTTTCTGCATCAATTGATATAACCATATGATTTTTGTCCTTTATTTTGTTTATGTGATGTATCACATTGATGGATTTGCAGATGTTGAACCATCCTTGTGCCACAGGGATGAACCCCACTTGGTCGTGATGAATAATCTTTTTAATGGGGGTTCCTTTTTCTTGTTGCATTTGATTTGCTAGAATTTTGTTTAGGATTTTTGCATCTGTATTCATCAGAGATATTGTTCTGTAGGTCTCTTTTTTTGTGTTGTCCCTGCCAGGTTTTGGTATCAGGGTAATGTTGGCCTCATAAAATGAGTTGGGGAGTACTGTCTCTTCTTCAATTTTTTGGAAGAGTTTTAGCAGGATTGGTATTAAATCCTCTTTGAAGGTTTGGTAGAATTCACTAGTGAAGCCATCCGTTCCTGGACTTTTGCTTTTGGGAAAGTTTTGGGTGACTGATTCAATTTCCTTACTGGTGATCGGTCTGTTTAGATTTTCCAGTTCTTCATGGTTCAGCCTAGGAAGGTTATATGTTTCTAAGAAGTTGTCCATTTCTTCTAGGTTATTGAATTTGGTGGCATATAGTCCTTCATAGTATTCTTGGATGATCCTTTGTATTTCTGTGGCATCTGTGATAACTTCCCCTTTTTCATTTCTGATTTTGTTTATTCACTAATAAACAAATTTGTTTATTCACTAATAAACAAATTTGTTTATTCACTTCTCTCTTTTTATCTTAGTGAGCCTAGCCAAGGGTTTGTCAACTTTGTTAATCTTTTCAAAGAACCAAGTCTTTGTCACATTAATTTTTTCTATTGTCTTTTTGTTCTCTATTTCATTTAGTTTTGCTCTGATTTTTATTATTTCATTTCTTCTTCTGAGCTTAGGTTTCATTTGTTCTTCTTTTTCTGGTTCTTTAAGGTGTAACATGAGGTTATTTATTTGGGAGTTTTCTTGTTTCTTGAGATAGGCCTGTAATGATATAAATTTCCCTCTTAAAACTGCTTTCGCTGCATCCCAAAAATTTTGGTAGGATGTATTTTCATTATCATTTGTTTCTATGTATCTTTTGATCTCTCCTCTAATTTCTTCTTTGACCCAGTCGTTCTTTAGAAGTATGTTGTTTAATCTCCATGTATTTGTGTTTTTTCCCCGCTTTCTTTTTGCAGTTGATATCCAATTTCAAAGCCTTGTGATCAGAGAATATGCTTGGTATGATTTCAATCTTCTTAAATTTGCTGAGGCTGATTTTATGTCCCAATATATGGTCTATCCTTGAGAATGTTCCATGTACACTAGAAAAGAATGTATAGTCTGATGTTTTAGGATGAAGTGCTCTATAAATGTCAATTATGTCCATTTCATCTAATGTGTCATTTAGGGCTGCTATTTCGTTATTTATTTTCTGTTTGGATGATCTATCCATAGCTGTCAATGATGTATTTAAGTCCCCTAGTATAATTGTGTTTCGGTCAATTTCTCCACTTAGTTCTGTTAGTAGTTGCTTGGTATATTTCAGTGCTCCCTGATTGGGGGCATAAATATTGATGACTGTTATGTCTTCTTGTTGTATAGTCCCCTTTACCATTACGAAATGTCCAACTTTGTCTCTTATTACCTTTTTCACACTGAAGTCTGTTTCATCTGATATCATTATGGATACATCTGATTTTCTCTGGGTACCATTTGCTTGGAGTGTCAATTTCCACCTTTTCACTCTGAGTCTATGCTTGTCCTTGTAGCTGAGATGTGTCTCTTGGAGACAGCATATGGTTGGGTTTAGTTTTTGATCCAATCTGCTACTCTGTGCCTTTTTATTAGTGAGTTCACTCCATTTACATTAGGGTGATTATTGAAATGTGAGGATTTCCTGTCATTCTATCTTTAGTTTTCTGGTAAGGCTGTGTCTCCATTGTTTCTTTACCTTTTTGTTGTTGTCTATTATTTCTGTGTGGTGGTATTCTATGATGTTTCCCTCTGTTTCTTCTTTTATTATAGTATATATTCGAGTTCTGGATTTTTTTTGAGTGGTTACCCTTAAGTGTATGTAAAAGAAAGTTTGATATATTAAGTATTTCATTTTCTTCAGCATGCTTACTTTCTCCATTCCCATATTCCGGTTCAGGCCTTTACTCTCCCCCTTTTTGAGTTTTGGTTGCCACAAATTGTCCCTGTTGATGGTGGTCGAATAGCCTCCTTAACTATTTCTTGTAGTGCAGTTCGTGTATTAGAAAATTCCCTCAGCTTCTGTATGTCTGGAAAGGTCTTTATTCCTCCTTCATATTTAAAGGATATCTTTGCTGGATATATTATTCTTGGCTCATAATTTCTCTCTTTCAATAGTTTGAATATTTGGTTCCACTCCCTCCTGGCTTGTAGAGTTTCTGTGAAAAATCTGATGATAATCTAATGGGCTTTCCTTTGTAGGTTACCGTCTTCTTTTCCCTGGCTGCCTTGAGGATTCTTTCTTTGTTGTTGATTTTAGACAGCTTCAATAGAATGTGCCTTGGAGATGGCCTGTTGGGATTGAGGTAACTAGGTGTTCTATTTGCTTCTTGGATTCGAGGATCCAGTTCTGTCCACAAGTTTGGGAACTTCTCATTGACTATTTGTTTGAATGTATTCTCTGTTCCCTTCTCTCTTTCTCCTTCTGGTATGCCCATTATTCTTATATTGCTCTTTCTGATGGAGTCAGAAAGTTCTTGTAGAGTTCTTTCATTTCTTTTAAGTCTCAAGTCTCTTTCTTCTTCCATCCGTGTCATTTCCAGGTTTCTATCTTAGATGTCACTGATTCTTTCCTCCATCTGGTCAACTCTACTACCAAAGCTGGCTATTTCATTCTTAATTTCTTCTATTGAGTTCTTAATCTCCAGAAGTTCTATTTGGTTCTTTTTCAAAATTTCAATCTCTTTCGTAAAATGCTCATGTTGTTCTTTGATTGTGTTTCTGAGTTCATTAAACTGCCTTTCTGTGTTTTCTTGCATGCCATTGAGTTTTTTCAGAACTGCAATCTTGAATTCTCTGTCATGTAAGTCACATATTTCCATATCTTTAAGTTCCTTTTCTGCTTTTCTGGAGACTTTTCACTTTCTTTCTGAGCTGTCTTGCTGCCTTGGTTATTCATGGCAATTATTGATTTACTATTTGTCTTCCCAGACATATACAGTAGTGGCTTCTGCAACAGGTTGATAGGAAGCAGTCTTTTTGTTTTCCAGTACTTGTTGGTAGAATGTTTTGTTTTCTCTCCGACTGCAGCCTTTTTTTCTCTCTCACATGGTAGTGCTATGTGTTCTCTGCACTATTCCAGCTTCTCACACAATGGGGGGATTCCCTGGGAGACGGGTTTCTCCTCTGTTAATAGTTTGCCTGGGTTACAGTGCGCAGTGTCTGTGTGGGTAAGCAGAGAACTTTTGATGTTCCAAAGCTCTTCCTGCACCAGATTCAGAGCACATATATTTCAGCAGTTCTGTTTACTCCTGCAGGGATCCGCCCAGATAGGTGGGGTCAGGGGCAGGGTGAGTTGTGAGAGGTGGCCCAAAGCAATGGTGGCAACCACCACCACAGCCGGTCCTGCTTCCACAGCTCTCTCCCCTTTGCTGGAACTAGTTGGTCTGTGAATCTGTGTCTGCGGTCCACAGTTCTCAGAACAGCAAATATTCTGTTCTTTTGATCTGACACTGCTACTGTTCTGCTCCTAGCACCGGGAAAGTGGGGGTGGAGCGAGCTCTGGGAGGGGAGGGAGGTGGCGGCTAGTCTCAGTGCCTAATGCTCCGTTCTCTGCTCGGCAGTGTGGGCTTAAACCACGGTTTTCAGCCTTTTTCCCTCAGTCTTTTCTCCGAGGTCTCTGCCGTGAGCGTTGGGTTCAGCTGTGTTATATGCTGCCCCCTCAGCCCTGTGGGCCATAAGCGGAGCCCTAGCAGTCCGAGTTCTTCCCTCTCCCGCAGTTGCGGTAGCTCCGGGAAGCAGCGAGCTCGGAGCACTGAACTAGGTCTGCGTCCTGCGCCTGCGCGGCTCCGTCTCCGCACTTCTCCCTTCCCTCCTCCCCTGCTCGCGGGATTCGCCCACCTTTATGTGAATTCAGTAGTGAGACTCTTGTCTCGCCTGTCTACTGTGCAGGGAGTCCTTTGTGCAGTTATAGTTGTTCCATTTGTTGTAAATTCCAGGGGAGATTTACAGAGGCTCACCTCTGTCATTTTGATGACATCTCTGCGTCATCTGTGGATTTTGTTGATGTCTGCTTGCTGTGTTGAATTTTAAGAGTTATTTGTATATGCTAGTTATAAGACTTCGCAGGATGTGTTGTTTGCAAATGTTTTCTCACAGTCTGTAGTTTGTCTTTTCACTCTCTTAATAGCTTCTTTCAGGAGCAAAAGTTTTAATTTTGATGAAGTTTTATTTATCCAGTTTTCATTTTTACTTTAAAAAAATTTATTTATTTTTAAAATAGTTTCAGGTGTACTAAACAATGTAGTAGTTAAAGATTTATCATTTATATCCCTCACACAGTGATAACCCCTCTCGCTCTATCTACTACCCCTCTGACATCGGATACAGCCATTACATTTCCACTGTGTCTATTCCTAATGCTGTACTCCACGTCTTGTAACTGTATATATATTCATTATTGTAGTTGACATTCATTATTGTTCAGCTTCAGCTTCAGTGTACAGTGCAGTGATCAGGCATCTACATCATCTCTGAGGCGGTCTCCCTAATGAGACAAGTGTCCATTGGATACCCTACAAAATATTTACAACATTATTGATTACATTCCCCAAATTGACTTTCGTAACCCTGTGGCAATCGTGTGGTTACTGATGGTGCTTTCTAATCCCCTCACCTTCCACCTTATCCCACCACCCCATCTAGCAACCCTCAGTATTTCCTCTATGTCTCTGAGACTGTTTCTGATTAGTTCATTCATTTGTTCCTTTCTTTAGATTCCATGTATAAGTGAGATCATATGGTATTTGTCTTTCTCTGTCTGACTTATTTCACTTAACATAATGCTCTCTATGTCCATCCATATTGTTGCAAATGGTAAGATTTCATTCTTCTTTATGGCTGTGTAATACTCCATTGTATAAATGTACCAGTTTCTTAATCCAGTCATTTACCGATGGGTATTTCGATTGTTTCCATGTCTTGGCTACTGTACATAGTGCTGCAATAAACAGGGGTGGTAAAATTTTTTCGAATTAGAGTTTTGGATTTCTTTGGATAGATCCCTAGGAGTGGAATTGCTGGATCATAAGATAGTTCCATTTTCAGTTTTTTGAGATACCTCCACACTGTTTTCCATAGTGGCTGCACCAATCTGCAATCCCACCAACAGTGCACGAGGGTTCCCTTTTCTCCACATCCTTGCCAGCACTTGTTGTTTGTTGAATTATTGATGATAGCCATTTTGACCGGGGTGAGGTGATATCTCACTTTCGTTTTTATTTGCATTTCTCTAATGATTAGTGAGGTTGAGCATTTCTTCATATGTCTGTTTGCCTACTGTATGTCCTCTTTAGAAAAAAGTCTCTTCATGTTCTCTGCCCATTTTTTAATTGTGTTGTTTGTTTTTTTTTTGGAGCTGAGTTGAGTGAGTTTTTTATATATTTTGGGTATTAACCCTTTATCAGATATATCATTGGCAAATATGTTCTTCCATTAAGTAGGATCCCTTTTTGTTTTATTGATAGTTTCCTTTGCTGTGAAAAACATTTTTAGTTTGATGTAATCCCACATGTTTATTTTTTCTCTTACTTCCCTTGCCCGAAGGGATATATCAATTAAAATCTTACTCCGGATAATGTCTGTAAACTTTCTTCCTGTATTTTCTTCTAGGAGTTTTATGGTTTCAGATCTTACATTTAAGTCTTTAATCCATTTTGAATTTATTTTTGTATATGGTGTAAGGAGGTGGTCCAGCTTCATTTTTTTGCATGTGTCTGTTCAGGTTTCCCAGCACCATTTATTGAATAGACTGTCTTTACCCCACCGTAAATTCTTGCATCCATTGTTGTAGATTAAATGACCATATAGGCATGGATTTATTTCTGGGGTCTCTGTTCTGTCCCATTGGTCTATGTGTCTGTTTTTATGCCAGTACCATGCTGTTTTGATTACTGTAGCCTTGTAGTATAATTTGATGTCAGGTATCATTATACCTCCCACTTTGTTCTTATTTCTCAAGATTGCCATGGCTATCCGGGGACTTTTATGGTTCCATATACATTTTAGGATTATATGTTCTATTTCTGTGAAAAATGTCCTTGGTCATTTGGTAGGAATTGCGTTGAATATGTATATTGCCTTAGGCAGTATGGACATTTTAACTATATTAATTCTTCCTATCCATGAGTATGGTATGTGTTTCCATCTATTTATATCTTCTTTAATTTCTCTCTTCCATGTCTTATAATTTTCTGAGTACAGATCTTTTACTTCTTTGGTTAAATTTATTCCCAGATATTTTATAGTCTTTAAAGCAATTGTAAATGGGATTGTTTTCTTAATTTCTCCTTCTGATATTTTGTTATTGGTATATACAAATGCAACTGATTTCTGAATATTAATTTTGTATCCTGCCACTTTACTAAATTTATTTATCAGTTCTAATAATTTTTTCGTGGAGTGTTTGGGGTTCTCTCTATATAGTATCATATCATCTGCATATAGTGAAAATTTTACTTCCTCCTTACCAATTTGGATGCCTTTTATTTCTTTTTCTTGTCTGATTGCTGTGGCTAGAACTTCCAGCACTATGTTGAATAGAACTGGAGAAAGTGGGCAACCTTGCCTTGTTCCTGATCTTAAGGGGGATGGTTTTAGCTTTTCCCCATTGAGTATGATGTTAGCTGTGGGTTTATCATATATGGCCTTTATTATGTTGAGATATGGTCCCTCTATTCCCACTTTCTAATGGTTTTTATCATAAATGGCTGCTGGATTTTGTCAAATGCTTTCTCTGCATGTATTGATATGATGATATGATTTTTATTTTTAATTTTTTTAATGTGGTGTATCACATTAATTGATTTGCGGATGTTGAACCACCCTTGCATACCAGGGATGAATCCCACTTGATCATGGTGTATGATCTTTTTAATGTATTGCTGAATTCTGTTCGCTAATATTTTGTTGAGGATTTTTGCATCTATGTTCATTAGGAATATTGGCCTGTAGTTTTCTTTTTTTGTAATGTTTTTATCTGATTTTGGGATCAGAGTGATAGTGGCCTCGTAAAAAGTATTTGGGAGGCCTTCTTTCCTTTTGGATTTTTTGGAATAGTTAGAGGAGAATAGGTGATAATTCTTTTTTGAATGTTTTATAAAATTCACCTGTAAACCCAACTGGTCCAGGGCTTTGTTTGTTGGGAGCTTGTTGATTATTGATTCAATTTCCCTGGTGGTAATCAGTGTATTCAGGTTTTCCATTTCTTCTTGAGTTAGCCTTGGAATGTTGTATGCGTCTAGAAAATTGTCCATTTCTCCCAGATTGTCTAATTTGTTGGCATATAGTTGTTCATAGTAATTAAATTTTTTTTGTATATCTGTGGTGTGTGTTGTCACTTCTCCTCTTTCGTTTCAGATTTTATTAATTTGGGTCCTCTCTCTCTCTCTCTCTCTCTTTCTTTTTTTTTTTTTTTGGATGAGTCTGGCTAAAGGTTTGTCAATTTTCTTTATCTTCTCTAAAGACCAACTCTTGGATTCATTGATTTTCTGTATTGTTTTTCTGATCTCTATTTCATTTATTTCTGTTCTGATCTTTATTATCTCCTTTGTTGTACTCTCTTTGGGCTTATTTTGCTGTTCTTTTTCCAGATCCCTTAAATGTGAAGATAAACTGTTGATTAGTGGTTTTTCTTGTTTCTTTAGGTAGGCCTGCATTGCTGTGAATTTCCCTCTTAGGACTGCTTTTGCTGCATCCCATAGATTTTGAGTCATCGTGTTTTCATTTTCGTTTGTCTCGAGATACCTTTTGATTTCTTCCTGATTTCATGGTTGACCCATTCATTATTTAGTAACATGTTATTCAGCCTCCATGAAATTGTGTGTCTTCCAGTTTTCTTCCTATAGTTGATTTCTAATTTCATAGCACTTTGATCAGAGAAGACAATTGGTATGATTTCAATTTTCTTAAATTTATCAAGACTTGCTTTGTGTCCTGACATGTGGTCTATCTTGGAAAATGTTCCATGTGCGCTTGAGAAGAACGTGTATTCTGCAGCTTTGGGGTGAAATGCTCTGAAAATATCGATTAAATCCAACTTGTCCAGAGTGTCATTTAAGGCTGCTGTTTCCATTTTGATTTTCTGTCTGGAAGACTTGCCCCTTGTTGTCAGAGGTAAGTTGAAGTCCCTTACTATGATAGTGTTACTGTTGATCTCTGTCTTTATGTCAGTCAATATCTGTTCTATATATTTAGGTGCTCCTATGTTGGGTGCATAGATGTTTACTAGGGTTATGTCCTCTTGTCTGATCAATCCCTTCATTATTATGTAGTGCTTATCTTTGTCTTTTAATATATTCTTCATTTTAAAGTCTATTTTGTCAGATATAAGTATTGCGACTCCAGCTTTTTTCTCATTTCCATTTGCATGGAATATCTTACTCCAACCCTTCAATTTCAGCCTTTGTGTGTCTTTTGATCTGAGATGAGTCTCTTGTGTACAGTGTATGCAAGGGTCTTGCTTTCTTATCCACTCAGCCACCATATCTCTTTTGATTGGAGCATTTAAAGTGATTATTGCTAGGTACATAGTTATTGCCATTTTTTTATTTTTAGTTAGATTGTTTTCATCTTTCTTTTGTTTACAGAAGCCCTTTTAATATTTCCTGCAATACTGGCTTGGTGGTAATAAATTCCTTTAGCTTATTCGTTTCTGGGAATCTCTTTATCTCTCCTTTGCTTTTAAATGATAGCCTTGCTGGATAAAGCAATCTAGGTTGTAGGCCTTTGTTTTTCATCACTTTCAGTACCTCCTGCCACTCCCTCCTGGCCTGCAACGTTTCTGTAGAAAAGTCATTTGATAGTCTTATGGGAGTTCCCTTGTATGTAACCCGCTGTGTTTCTCTTGCTACTTTTAGTATTGTCTCTTTGTCTTTAACCTTTGCCATTTTAACTATTGTGTGTCTTGGTGTAGACCTGTTTGGATTTATCCTGGTTGGAACTCTCTGCACTTCCTGGGCTGTATGTTGGTTTCCTTCACCAGGTTAGGGAAGTTTTCGGACATTATTACTTCAAATATGTTCTCGATCCCTTGCTTCCTCTCTTCACCTTCTGGTATTCCTATGATGCGCATGTTGTTTGCTTGATGTGATCCCAGAGGTCTCTTAAACCATCTTCATTGTTTTTTATTCTTTTTTTCTTTTTGCTGTTCTGTTTGGGTGATCTCTGCTAACTTGTCTTCTAAGTCGCTGATTCAATCCTCTGCCTCATCTAACCTGCTGGTAATTCCTTCAAGTGTGTTCTGTATTTCAGTTACTGTATTCTTTAGTTCTAACTGGTTGTTCATTATGATTTCTCTATCCTTCTTTATATCCTTCACTAAGCTCCTTAAACATTCTTATCATCAGTGTTCGAACTCTGTCTCTGATAGGTTGGTTACCTCTATTTCATTTGGTTCCATTTCTGGAGGTTTCTTCTGTTCTTTTTTGGGGGACATGTTTCTTTGTTTCCCCTTTCTGGCTGACTCTCTGTGTTTGTTTCAATGTGTTAGGTAGATCCCCTAGAGTTCTTAGTTCTTGCTGGGTTATCTTATGTAGTATGTGTCCTTTATATCTGACTTGTACCACTTTTCTATTCTCCTGTGCATGTGCTCCAAAGGTGACCCTTGTGTTGTGTATATTGTCCTGTTAAAGTTGGTCTTTAATTGCTTTTGGATTGTCAGTAGGTGGGATTGACTCCTAGGCTGACTAGTTGTGAGACTTGGCTGTGCCCACAGTGGATGATCTGCTCTGTGAGGGTTGATCGCTCAAATGAGGCTGACCCCTATGGGCTCTTGTGTTTGGTAGAGCATTTCCTCTGGGTGTGTCACTTGTAGGTCAAACCTAGTAATACTCTGGTTTGGTCTGGAGTTGGTCTCTGGCTGTGCTGAATCTTGTGCCTCTTGGACTGGGCCCTAGTATAGGGCAATTTCAGAACAAAATAAGTCAACAAGCACATCAACAGCAACAACAACAGCAACAAAGAAAAAACCAAATACACTCACATGTAAAAACAACCGATAACCCACACTCAACAGGCAAAAATATCAAAAATACAAAAACAAAACAAAACAAAAAAAGCAGCACCAGTCTTGGCTTAAGCCCACCAAGTAATCTCCAGCTTGTCCTCTGCTGTACCAAAGAGTCCTCTGCGTCTTGTGCAGGCAGAGCTGGTCACCTGGTGCCCAGAGTGACCCTGGGACTGCAGATTTAGATGAGTGGGGCTAAGGGGTCTGGATGGTAGTTTTTACAAAGTCCATGCAGTTTCTGCTCTTGTCTGCACATCTGCTCACTGAGAGTAACACAGCCAGCCCTGTGCCCAGGTCTCCTGAGTCTTAGGACACTTCTTCCGTGTGTGTGTGTGTGTGTGTGTGTGTGTGTGTGTCTGTGGAGGGTGCGAGATTTCTGAGTTGCTGAAAACCTGGAACTATCTCTGCCACCTGCTGCTGCTATCCCCTAGGTGTGTCTCCACAGTTGTAATTGCCCTGCCCTAGGCAGGCCAGAATGGGTGGGGGCTGGGGGTGGAGCAGTCTTCTCTCTCCCAGCTCAGCAGTGTCACACTCTTCCCAGCTTCTTCCCTGGGTCACAGCTGCAAACGGGATCCTCCCAGATCCTGAGTGCTGGGGCTCCTCTGTAATCTGACACTAGTTCTCAGTTCAGGCGCCAGCTTGAGTCTCTGGAAGGGCTGGGGTAGGATTGGGAGAGTGGGGGGAGGGGCCCAGGTATGGTGTTTATGTCCTTTGTCCTACATAGGGCCCAGCTGGAGGTCTCAACTGAGGATACTGCCTCAAACACTGGATAGCTGTTCTCTCGGCAGGAGAGATCAGCTGTGGGATGCAGGGAAAGAGCCCACCTCCTAGCTTTTGTGGTGTCTGTTCTGTTCTGGGACCCCCTGCGTCTCCGCAGCCATGGATGTGGGCCACATTTCCACTCTGCTCCCTTCTCTCTTCCCCTGCTCGCCCAGTTTGCCCACCTTCAAGTAATCCTCGTATGAGTCTCTTAGCTGTTGTGTGTGATGAGCAGAGAGTCCTTTGATGGGTTATAGATGTTCAATTTGTGGTAAGTTCCAGAGGAAAACTCAAGAAGACCACCTTGCTGCCGCCATTCCTATGACATCCTTATTTGTACTTTTAATGTCATATCTAAGAACTCTTTGCTTATCTCTAAGTCCTGAGGATTTTGTCTTATGTTTCTTCCTAAAACTTTTAGTAATTTTATATCTTATTTTTAAATCCATAATCCAGTTCGAATTAATTTTTATAAGATGTGAGACTTAGGTTGAAGCTCATGTTTTTGCTGATGGATGTCCAATTGTTCCAACACCGTTTGTAAAAGACTATCCTTCGTCCATTGAGTTGCTTTTCTACTTTGTCAAATATCACTTGGGTGAATTTGTGTGAATCTATGAGTATTTGTGGGTTCCATCCTTCTGGACCAGTCTCTGCTGTTCCACTGCTCTTTGTGTCTATCCTTCTGCTAAGGTATTGATTTCCGTAGCTCTACAGTTAGTTTTAATATCATGTAGGTGGTTCCTCCTTCTTTATTTTTCTTTTTCAAAATCCTTTTAGCTATTCTAGTTCTATTAACTTTCCATATACATTTTAAAATAATCTCTCCTAGAGCTACAAAAGTATCTTTCTGGCATTTTTACAGAACTGAGTTAATCCTGTATATCAGTTTGGGGAGAATCGGCCTCTTTGCTACGTGAGTCTTCTAATCCATGAACATGGAATGTCTCTCCTTTTATTTAAAGCTTTTTTTTGACTTCTATCATCAATGTTTTGTAATTTTCAGCATACAAATCCTACATGTATTTTGTTGCATTTATAGGTAAATATTTAATTTTTTGAAGGGCTTGTAAATAGTTTTATGTTTTTAACATTGGTTTTCACCTGTTTGTTGCTAGTATATAGAAATACAATTGATGTATGTATGTTCATCTTGTATCCTGTAACCTTGTTAAACCCACATTAGTTCTAGGAATTTTATTTTTAATAGATGCCTTAAGATTGTCTATGAAGTTAACCATGTTGTCTGCAAACTATGGCAGTTTTATTTCCTCCTTTCCAATATGCATGCCTTTTATTTCCTCCCTTGCTTTACTGTTTTGGCCAGGACTTCCAGCATTGTGTTGCAAAAGATTTGTGAGAGCGATATCCTTGCCACGTTCCTTATCTGAAAGGGAAAGTATTCAGTTTTTTACTGTTAAATATGATGTTAGCCATTGGGTTTTTCATAGGATACTTTTTATGAAGTTGACAAAGTTTCCCTTTATTTCTAGTTTTCTGAGAATTTTTATCATGAATGTGTGTTGAATTTTGTAAAATTCTTTTTCGCATCATTTGATATGATCATGTGGGTTTTCTAGCCTTTTGATATGGTAGATTACGCTGATTGATTTTCAAATATTGAACTAGCCTTGATTCCCTGAAATAAATTCTACTTGGTCATAATGCATAATTATTTTTAAACATTGCTCAATTCAATTTGCTAATATTTTGTTGAGGAATTTTGTATCTAAGTTCATGAGAGATATTGGTCTATAGTTTTCTTTTATAGTATGATCTTGTCTGTTTTGTGTTTCAGGGCCTCATAAAATGAGTTGGAAAATGTTCCCTCTTCTATTTTTTGTGGAAGAGATTGTATAGAATTGTGTTAATTCTTTAAATGTTTGATAAACTTCTCCAGGGAAATTATCAAGTCATGAAAATTTCTTTTTTGTAAACTTTTAAATTATAGATTCATTTTTAAAAATAGTTGTATGATTTGTTAAGCTTATCTATTTCATTTCAGGTGTGTTTTATAGTTTGTGACTCTCTGGGAATTGGTGCATTTCATCTAAGTTGTTGAATTTATATACATGGAGGTTTCATAATATTCCCTTTATATCCTTTTAATGGCTACCGAATCTGCATTGATATCCATGCTTTCATTCCTGATATTGGTGTATTTTCTCTTTTTTGTGTATTTTCTCTTTTTATTTTTATCAATGTTACTCAAGATTTATCAATCTTATCTTTTCAAGACCTTTTTAAATTGTTTTTTTCCATTTTTTCCTATTGTCAGTTTCATTGATTTCTGCTTATTTTTATTATTTATTCTCTTTTTCTTACTTTGGGTTTATTTTCCTAGTTTCTTGAAGTGGGACTTAGATTATTGATCTGAACCTTTCCTTTTCTAATGTAAGCATTTAGTACTATAAATTTTCCTGTCTGCACTGCTTTAGCCATGTTCCACTAATTTTAATATGTTGTGTTTTTATTTTCATTCAGTTCTATGTGTTTTTTTTACTTCATTTGAGGCTTCCTCTTTGACTTGTGGATTATTTAAAAGTGTGTAGTTTAGTTCCCAAGTGTTTGGAGATTTTCCTTTTGTCTTTCTGTTATTGATTTCTAATTTAATTCCATTATGGTCTGGGAATACACTCTATATGATTTCAATTCTTTTAAATTTGTTAAGGTTTGCTTTATGACCCAGGATATGTCTATCTTGGTGAATATTCCATGGACTTAATAATGTATGTTCTGTTATTGTTGCTAGAATGTTCTATAAATGTTATTTAAATCCTGCTTGATATGTTGCTTAGTTCTTCCATGTCTTTACTGGGTTTCTGTCTAGGTGTTCTATCAGTTTCTGAGTAGGGTGTTGAAGTCCCCAACTGTGGTTGTGGATTTGTGTACTTCTTTCAGCTTCAAGTATTTCGAGGCTTTGTTGTTTGGTGCATACCTATTTAGGATCATTATGTTTTCCTGGTGAATTGATTCTTCTATCATATACAGTACTCCTCTTTGTCTCTAGTAATTTTTTTCTCTAAAGACTACTTTGTGTGATACTAATAAAAGTCTCTCCTGCTTTTCTTTAAAAAAAGTTAACATTGGCATGATATATCTTTTTTCCATCCTTTAACTTTCAACCTACCTGTGATATATGTTTGAAATGAATGTCTTGTTGACATTCATTAGTCATATAGTGGGTTTTAGTTTTTCTAATCTACTTTGCCAATCTCAGTCATTTAATTGGTGTATTTAAACCATTTCCATTTAAAGTAATTATTGATATGTTAGGGTTTAAGTTTGCCATGTTATTATTTGTTTTGTATTTATTTCCTGTGTTACTTATTACATTATTTCTGTTTTCTTACCTTCCTGTAGGTTACCTGAGAATTTTTAAGGATTCCATCTTGATTTATTTATATGAGTACGATTTTAAAGCTTAGTTTAGTAATCAAGAGGCTTGACTCAAAGGAGGTGGTTATGATGTACATACATATCCAAATAAGAGATTTAGGGATCATCAATATTTCCAATATTCCAACATTTGCAATATTTTTCTGTTTGTTTCTTGTTCCTCTGCTCCTTTTTTATGCTTTACTCTGGGTTAATTGAACACTTTTGTGGGGCCTACATGATTATTTCTCTATAGTTTTTTATGTCTCTATGTATACTTTTTTTTAGTAGGTGCTCTAGGTATGACAATATACATACACAGCCTACCACAAGAAAAGTAAAGAAAACTTATTTCCATTTGGGTCCTTTTACCTTTCCCACCTTTAAAATATAGTTGTCGTAAACATTTTCTCTACATATACTGATTCACATCAGATCATGTTATAAGTTTTACTTCAACCATCAAGTACAGTTTTAAAAAATTTATAAGGAGAAGAACACATTATATTTACCCCTACTTTTTCCTTCTGTTATCATTTCCGTTCTGTTTGGAGAATGTCTTTAGCCATTTTTCAGGAGATCTGCTGGTGACAAATTCTCTTAGTGTTTCTCTGCCTAAGAATGACTTCATTTCTCCTAATTTCTAAAGGATATTTTCACTGGGTATATTTGGTGTTGACAGTTCTTTTCTTTCAGTATTTGGAAAATGCTGTGCTGCTTCCTTTGGCTTCCTTGGATTCATGTAAGAAATCTGCTGTCATTTGAATTGTTTCTTTATAGGCAAGGCATTATTTCTCTCTAGCTGCTTTCAGCATTTTTTTCTTTGTCTTCAGTTTTCAGAAGTTTGATTATAATATGTCTTGAAGTGGATTTCTTTAGGTTTAGCCTATTTAGGGTTTACTCAACTTCTTGAATGAGTAGGTTTATGCTTTTCACCAAATTCTGGAAATATTTGTCCATTTTTTCTTCAAATATTTTTTTCTGTTCCACAATTTCTCCTTTCCTTCTGGGACATCAGTGACACAAGTGTTATATCTCCTGTTATTTTCCCACTGATCTCTGAGGCTTTGTTCATTTTATTACCATCTATTTTCTCTTTGTTGATCATATTGGATAAATTCCATAGATCTGTCTTCAATATTCTTTCATCTCTCTAATCTATTATTGAGCCCATCCAGTGAATTTTTAACTTTGATTATTTAACTTTTTACTTCTATAATTCCCACTTGGTTCTTTTTATATCTTCTATTTCTTTACTGATATTTTATATTTTTATGTGTTGCAAGAGTATTTGTAATTGCTCTTTGAAGCATTTTTATGATGGCCACTTTAAAGTCTTTAACCGATAATTCCAACATCAGAATCATCTCGGTGTTACCATTTGTTATTTGTCCTTCCCCTTCCAGTTGTGATTTCCCTGGTCCTTTGTATAATGAGTGATTTTTTTCTTTTGTATCCTGGACATTGTGCGTATGATGTTATGACAGTCTGGATCCTATGTAAATAATCTATTTTAGCAAACAGTCATCCTGTTTAGGTTAGTATGCTGGCCCTGGCCTACTTTTGTGGGCTACAGGTCCAATGACAATTTAATTTCTGAGTCCTTCCAATGCTATTCTGGTGTGGGATATTCAAAAGCTGGTGTGAAAATCTGGGTCTCAAACTTTTTGATGTATTCTTTCTGGCCAGTTTCTCATGTGAGTCAATCAACTGTCTGCCTAGAGTATCCTGTACCAGTTTAGAGGATTCCTTTATCCAGTTCTTTTCTCTCCAAAATCGTCTCCCTAGTCCCTAGTTTGGAGCATTAGGGGAGCTGTCTGCCACTGCTGGGCCAGGAGAAATCCAAACACTGTATTCTCTGCTGATGCTTCCCACAGGGGAGGGAAGCTCTGGGGCCTCAGCTGCTGCTGGTGGGTGGTGGGAAGTCCATACTCCTGCCTTGGCTAACAAAGCAGGCAGTGGGGAAGGGAGTGCTCCCAGGTCACCTGCTGTTGCTGCACTGCCACAGGCTGTCCTACTATTGGGGGCGGGGGGGCTACAGTCCAGAATCACCACTTGGTCTCTGTTGTGCCACACTTGGAGGGAAAGAAAACACTCCACCCTGGGCCACTGGTTGCTACCAGGTGGGGGGAAGTCTCTATTCCTTCTCCACTGATCAAGTATTGGCAGGATAGAACAGTGTTGTCTCCTGGCTGCCCTGGCTATCTGCCACCACGGAGTAGCTAGGCTGCCTTCCATCTGTCGTAGCCCTTATTTTGGACTGAATGTTTGTGTCCTCCCAACATTCATAAGTTGAGGTCCTAATCCCCAATGTGATGATGGTATTTGGAGGTGGGGCCTCTGGGAGGTGCTTATGTTTAGATGAGGTCATGAGGGTGGAACCTCATAATGGGATTAGTGCCCAGAGCTCAGCCCCCCACCTCTCGAGTGGGAACATGTACCAAGGAAAGACAGCAACCTAGGAAGCAGGCCCTCACCAGGAAGCAGGCCCTCACCAGACACTGAATCTGCTGGCACCTTGATCGTGGACTTCCATCCTCCAGAATTATGAGAAGTAAATGTCTGTTGTTTAAGCCACCAGGCTACAGTATTGTGTTATGGCGGCCCAGCTGACTAATACAATCCAGTGATTGTCAGTTGTGTTATGTCCAAGGTTTTAGTTGTACTTAGTGGAAGGAACAGGGAGCAATGGTGTCTACATCATCTTATTTTGCAACTTCTTTGAAAGAAGTTTTTGACTTTGTTTTTCTTAAAAGATTTTTATTGGGGAAGGGGAACAGGACTTTACTGGGGAACAGAGTGTACTTCCAAGACTTTTTTCCAAGTCAAGTTGTTGTCTTTTCAGTCTTAGTTGTGGAGGGTACCGTTCAGCTTCAAGTTGTTGTCCTTTCAGTCTTAGTTGTGGAGGGTGCAGCTCAGCTCCAGGTTCAATTGCTGTTGCTAGTTGCAGGGGGCGCAGCCCACCATCCCTTGCGGGACTCAAGGAATTGAACTGGCAACCTTGTGGTTGAGAGCCCACTGGCCCATGTGGGAATTGAACCAGCAGCCTTCAGAGTTAGGAGCACGGAGCTCCAACCGCCTGAGCCACTGGGCCAGCCTGGAAGTTTTTTATTTTTATAAAATCTAATTTATGGATATTTTTCTTGTTATAGTTCATGCTCTTTGTGTTATAGTTAAGGCATTTTTTTCCCAAACCCAACATCACTGTATTAGTTATCTATTGCTGCATAATAAATTATTCCCAACTTAGCAGCTTAAAACAGGAAACATTTCTTATTTTCAATGGGTCAGGAATTTGGAAGCAGGTTGGCTAAGTAGTTCCAGCTCAGTCTTTCATGAGGCTAAAGTCTGCTGTCAGTTGTGAGTCAAGCTGCCATCATTTTTTTTCATATCCATGAATGTAATAGCGTATCTTTTTATTTTTTAAAAGATTTTTATTAAAAACATAGCTAACAAAATATTTATTAGTTTCAGGGGTACACCATAGTTATTCATACCTGAATAACTGAATAACCTGAATACCAACATTTACATACCTGAAGAAGTGATCACCATGATAAGTCGAGCAACCATCTGACTCTGTACCACACTATCACAATATTATTGACTATATTCCCCGTGCTGTACATTACATCCCCATGACTCATTTGTTTTATACCTGGAACTTTGAATCTCTTGTTCCTCTTTACCTTCTCCCTGTGCCTTTTAATTTTTCAATTAAAGTTGACGTTCAATATTATTTTATATTAACTTCAAGTGTATAGTATAGTGGTTAGACATTAATATAACTTAAGAAGTGATCCCCTTGACCAGTCTAGTACCCACCTGGCACTATACATAGTTATTACCATATTATTGACTATATCCCCTATGCTTTACTTTACATCCCCATGACTACTTTGTAACAACCAATTTATACTTCTTAATCCCTTTTCCCTTTTTCACCCACAGCCCCAACCACCCTCCCATCTGGCAACAATCAAAATGTTCTCTGTATCAATGAGTCTGTTTCTGTTTTGTTTGTTTGTTCATTTTGTTCTTTAGATTCCACATATATGTGAAATCACATTGCATCTGTCTTTCTCTGCATAGTACCCTCCAAGTCCATTCATGCTTCTGCAGATGGCAGGACCCATTCCCTTCCTTGGCTGAACAATATTCCATTGTATCTATGTACCACCTCCTCTTTATCCATTCTTCCATCGATGGACACCCAGGTTGCCTCCACATCTTGGCCATTGTAAGCAATGCTACAATGAACATATGGATGCATGGGTCCCCTTGAAGTAGCATTTTGGATTTCTTCGGATAAATACCCAGAAGTGGGATTACTAGGTCCTTCTTTGTCTCTTGTTATAGCTTTTGTTTTAAAGTCTATTTTGTGTGGTATGAATATTGCTATCAAGCTTTTGTTTGTTTCCATTTTCATGAAATAACTTTTCCATCTCTTTATTTTCTATCTGTGTGTGTCTTTCAATCTGAAGTGAGTTTCTTGTAGGCAGCATATGCAAGAGTCTTGTTTTCTTATCCATTCAGCCCTCCTATGTCTTTTTTTTTTAAATTATTGGGGTGACAATTGTTAGTAAAATTACATAGATTTCAGGTGTACAATTCTGTATTACATCATCTATAAATCTCATTGTGTGTTCACCACCCAGTGTCAGTTCTCCTTCCATCACCATATATTTGATCCCCCTTACCCTCATCTCCCACTCCCCACCCCCCTAACCTTTTGGTAACACCTCCTATGTCTTTTGATTAGAGCATTTAATCCATTTACATTGAAAGTACTTGTTGATATGTAGTGACTGCCATTTTATTATTCATAATTTTGGTCTTTTTCCCCCCTGTCTTAAAAAAGTTCCTCTAAGATTCCTTGTAATACTAGTTTGGTGGTGGTGAGCTCCTCTAGCTTTTTCCTGTCTGGAAGCTCTTTATCTCTCCTTCAATTTTAAACAATACACTTGCTGGGTAGAGTAATCTTGGTTCTAGGTCCTTATTTTCCATCATTTTGAATATTTCATGCCAATCTCTTCTGGCCTGCAAAGTGTCTGTTGAGAAGTCAGCTGACAGTCTTATGGGGGCTCCCTTATAAGATACTAGTTGCCTTTCTCTTGCTGTTTTTAGGATTCTCTCTTTGTCTTTAACCTTTGCCATTTTAATTGTAATGTGTCTAAGTGTGGGCCTTTTGGGATTTATCGTTTTTGAGACTCTCTGTGTTTCCTTGACTTGTATGTCTATTTCCTTTGCAAGGTTAGGAAAGTTTTCAGTCATTTTTTTCTTCAAAAATGTTCTCAATCCGTTGCTCTCTCTCTCTTCTCCTTCTGGTAATACTACAATGCAAATGTTGTTATGCTTGCTGTTGTCCCAGAGGTCTCTTAAACTATTCTTGTTTTTGTTTTTTTGTGGTTCTGATTGGGTGTTTTCTGTTACCTTGTCTTCCAAATTTGGATCCTCTACTTCATCTAGTCTGCTGGTGATTTCTTCTAGTGCATTCTTCATTTCATTTCTTGTATTTTTCGCTTATGACTGATTCTTTTTTATGGTTTCTATGTTCTTTTTTTATGCTTCCTAGCTCTCTGTTGAAGTTCTCCCTAAGTTCCTTGAGCATCCTTATAACCATTGTTTTGGAGTCTGTCTCTCATAGGTTGTTTGCCTCCATTTAGTTTAGTTTTTTTTATTTTTCCTGGAGTTTTCTCCTATTCTTTTATTTGGGATGTATTGCTTTGTTTCCTCATGTTGTCTGCCTCTCTGTGTTTGTTTCTATATATTAGGTAGATATGCTATGTCCACCAGTCTTGGCCTGGTGGCCTTATGTAATAGGTGCCCTATGGTGCCCAGTGGCACAGTGTCCCAGGTCACCTGCACCGGGTGCTCCAGGAGTGTCCCTTGTGTGGGTTGTGTGCCCTCCTGTTGTATTTGAGCCTTGATTGATATTGGCATGTCAGTGGGTGGGAATGACCCTCAGTCTGATTGGCTGTGGTGTTTGGCCACGTCCACAGCTTACAGAATGCTGTACAGGAGGCTTACCCCACTGAGTGGGATTCGCCCCAGTGGGTTTGGGTGCTGTTGAGACTGCTCTTTGTGTGTGCCACTTGTGGGGCTAATTGGGTAGAGCTCTGCTGTGGTCTGAAGCCAACCTCCAAGTATGTTGGTGCTGGGGCCTCTTGGGAGGCACTCTGGTGCAGGCCCAGGTCACCCACTGCCTGTGACCTTATACTTATGTCTATGATTGATTCCAAGTTAAATTTTGTATATAGTGTGAGGTTAAGATCAAGATCCTTCTCCCTCTTCTTCTTTTGCATATGGCTATTTATTGAAAAGATTATCTTTTCTCTATTGAATTGCCTTATTGGTAATTAATTGACTACATATATATGAGTCTATTTCTGTATTATCTATTTTGTTCCGTTTAACTGTATGTCTATCTTCACATTCATATCACACTGTGTTGATTTCTGCTGCTTTCTAATAATTCTTGAAATCAAGTGTAAGTTCTCTTTCACCATTATTTTGGCAATTTTAGGTCCTTTACATTTTCATATAAATTTTAGCATCTACTTGTCAATTTCTACAAAAAAGCTTGCTGCCATGTTAATTAGGATTGCATTGCTCTTTGATCAATTTGGGGAGAACTGACCTCTTAACAATATTGAACCTTCCAACTAGTGAACACAGTTTCTCTCTCCATTTGTTTAGGTCTTTTAAAATTTATCTCAGCAATATTTTATAACTTATAGTGTATGGGTCTCATACATCTTTTGTCATATCAGTAGAGGCTAGAGGCACCAAAGAGCCAGGACTAGAGAGCCAGGCATATCTTGCTAGGATAAAGGTTCAATAGTACAGCCAGGTGGTTGAAAGAGCGATAGAATGAACAAACCAGTATATTTCTGGGGCCAAAGTTCACAAGTTCATTTCTGATGATCCCTTTAGCTTGGATTGGTAGAATAATCCTTAGCCACGGTTAGCAGCCTGGATCTCCAAGTGGGTTCCGATATATGTTCATATTGATTGCTAGTTAGCAGGGAGTGGGGGAATCTCAACTGCTGAGCTCTGTGAGATCACAGAGCTTTCCCTCACCTGATTTTCCAGAGCTGAGGTCTGTGAAGTCCTTAGGGAACTCATCTTCTTATGGCTCTAGCCCAGGTCAGTGTGGCAAGCACCTTACAGGTGTTGAATTCACTTTTCATGACAAACTTCTTATGTAGATGTGATTTTTGTCCCCATTTTTGACAAAAGGGGAATCTGAGACATGGAGATTAAGGAGCTTGCTCCCAATTACACAACTGATAGGAGCCACTGTTTAACAAATGTTTGTTGCACCTGGATATGAATAAAAACTACCAAAATTTAGAAAATGTACCAAAGTCCACATCTGTGTGGTGTTTTACACTACATTCTTTTTTAAATTTGAAATATCTTATACTAAGAAGACTATATAAAGCACATGTGTTCAGTTTAAAGGTTCGTAATAAAAAAATAGACTCCACTGAGACTGAGAAGGAGAACATTATAGGCTCTCGTTTAGAAGCGACTCCTCTCCTCCCACTGTGCCCCCTCTGATCACATACCCCTCTCTCCCTACTAGAGGTTATCATATTTCTAAACTTTGGGTTAATCATTCCCTTGCTTTATAGTTTTCTCTCCTGCATATATAATTTAAAGCAATGTATTAGGTCAAACCTTATGAAATTGAATATAGGAAATTTCATATGGTTTAACCCATGCATTTTCAGTGGAAGCAATATTGTTCCAAGAGGGTGAAAATTGGTTCTTGGTTGGGATAGAGCAAAAAAACCCAAAAAAAACAACAACAACCCAAAACCCTGAGATATCACAGTGGTTTGTGGTGCCCCACCGAGCCATAATATATGGACAGACATACAGTATATCATGGAATTAAAATTTCATGGGAGGTTGGCATTTTAGGGAAAAAAATATAAGGTGTGACAATTAAGTTTGCAAATTTGTTGCAACAATATTACTAACCTTTTTTTCATATCAGAGGGATTATTCATTATGAATTTTACCAACTGGACAAACACTTAACCAAGGTTACTATTTGGGAGTGCTGAAAAGGCTGCGTGAAAAAGTTAGATGACCTGCACATTTCGCCAACAATTCATGCCTCTTGCATCATGACAACGTACCAGCTCACATGGCATTGTTTGTGAGGGAGTTTTTAGCCAGTAAACAAATAACTGTATTGGAACACCCTCCCTACTCACTTGATCTGGGCTCCAGTGATTTCTTCCTTTCCGCAAAGATAAAGGAAATATTGAAAGGAAGACATTTTGATGACATTCAGGACATCAAAGGTAATAACGACGACAGCTCTGATGGCCATTCCAGAAAAAAAGTTTCAAAATTGCTTTGAAAGGTGGACTAGGCACTGGCATCGGTGCATAACTTCCTAAGAGGAGTACTTCGAAGGTGACCATAGTGATACTCAGCAATGAGGTATGTAGCACTTCTTCTAGGATGAGTTTGCAAAATTAATTGCCCAACCTCGTATGTCTGAATAGGCTTCTTTGGGAGATATAATGAAAAAATAGGTTGAGAAACACTGGTTTAACCTAATATTATTTAGTATTACCTGGTTTTTGAACTTCATATAAATGGAATCCTATGCATGTTAGGTACGTAGACATCAGGTTTGGGGCTAGTACCTGGGCGTGCAGCCTTTCCTGGCTGTCTCCCAGTCACCACAGCGACATACCAGTTTGCTCACTCACTCCCTCTCCAGTAAATGACCTTTGGGTTGTGTTCAGGTTTTTTGCCGTTACAAACAAGGCTGCTCCAAACATTCTTTCCCAGGGTTGTGGTGTGCATGTGGTGGTATTTCTGTTGGGAACCTACATGGAGTGCGGTCTCGGGCCACTGGGAGGCAGGTGTGTTCGATGTACCCCATTATTAGATTCCAAGCTGTGTTCCAAAGTGATTGCTCCATCTTATATTTCCACTAGCTGGAGATGAAGCTCTTCTTTTTCTAAACCTATTTTGACAGACTTTAATTTTTGCTAATCTTGTGAGTATGGAATTGGATATCATTGCTTTAATTTGTTTTCTTGAAAACAAATGAAGTTGGCCATCTTTTCACACATTTACTGGCCCTCCTGTTTCCTTTCCTAGGAAGTAGGAAGTTCTAGGTTTTAAGCTGTTGAGTTGTATCTTTTTTTTCTTTGTTCATAGACTTACTTTTGTTTGTTTTTAAAATATATTCTGGATATGAATCATTTCTCAAGTATATGTATTGCAGATACCTTCTTTTGTTGTTGCTCTCTTTTTATGTTCTTTATGGTGTCTAAATTTTAAAAACCAGAACTTCTTAATTTTAATGTAAACAATTTAAAAATAGCAATGTTTCCTTTTTGGTTTACGCTGTTTTTTTGTCTTACTTAAGAAATCTTTTCCTACCCCTAGGTAGTAAAGATTTTCTATTGTATGCCTTTTTGTGTCACTGGTATGCTTTCCATATTGATGCTTGGATATTTTCACACCCTCCAAGTGTCTTCACCACCCCTCATCCCCACTGTCCCCCAGGAACGCTTCTGGGCAGCCGGCTTCACTGCGTGTGTGAAACAAGGCGGTGGGTTGGGGAGGTGCAACTACAGCGGGCGGGAGCCGCCCGGGCAGGAACCCGCAGCGGTCGGCAGGTGGCGTCACCGCCCCGCGCCCCTACGCACCTGGCCTGCCGCTTCCTCCAGCGCCCAGCAGCGGCTGCTTGCTATGTCATGTTGGTTTCTTCCTCCCCTGGTCCTGTCTCCAAAATGGGCCTGCTCTCTGGGCTTTCAGGATGATTAAGGATTATCAAGGCAACGGCTAGAGCTGGAGGGGCAGCTTCCTTCAGAGCAGCCGTTCTCTGCAGTCCATACCACTCTTGCCTGAAGCTCCGCTCTCGCTCAGCTCGCTAGGCACCTGGAGACATCTGTGATTGAGATGCCCTTTTCGGACTTGAGTCCTCTTCCATGGAGAGGAACGGGGGGCTTCGTGAGTCAACCATTGCTTTAAAAGGTTAACTCCGATGATTACCTAAATAGTTTAGAAAATCTGAAAGGTGCAGAAAAACAAGAAAAAATAGCTTATATTTTCACTTCAAAAATAAATACAGTATATATTGTTTTATACTTTATCTTGTCTTCTTTTTGTGTAGTCCGTTCTTTTAAACGCCTTTAGAGAGCATGTGCTGTGTTCTCAGCTGTATTCCAGGCCTGGAGCCTCCCTGGGACTACAGGGGCGACAGACAGACCTGGGCTGGCCCTGGCATGGGGACTGCAAGGTGCACGGCGCCTGCCCAGTTGCTGGACTGAGTCTGTTCTTGGTTTCTGCATCAAGTGGCCCAGGACAGGGCTGCCCGCTGCCCTGCAGTCTGCCAGGGTCCGCTGAGGCAGTGACCCAGGAGAGCAGAGGTAGGGTAGGCGGCCAGCTTTCCTCCTTCCTTCCTGCGCTGCTGTCCTGCTCTCCTGTGGGGCGACAGCCATGGGTCGTCAGGGGGTATTGCCATGTAAATATGGGGTCGCGGGGCCAAGGACCCTGGCGCCAGTGCTCTACACTAGAGGGGGACCCTAGGGCGGAGTTCCTGCCTAGGTAGCCCATCCCCGGCCCGGGACGCCTCTGCTTGCAGACCTTCCCTGATTCTTACGGGCTCTGCCGCTGGGTGACAGGGCCAGGCGGATGAGACAGTGGCGGGATGGAGGGGCTACTGGGAGAGCACTGCGCGTCGCCCAGAGGAGACACAGCCCTCTGTTGGCCACGTGGTCTTGACATTCTCCACGCTAGACAACACTACCCGTTTTGATGACCTTACCTTCCAAAGGTGGGTTTTAATACCACATGGAAATCTCCGAGGGGCAGGCGGCATTCAACCTGACTGCGAGGTTTGAGAAGCTGTGCGGCCCCCAACAAGTCCACATATCCCATTAGTAATAACGGCAGTTATTAAAGAATGAAATAAAAATAATTCTTTCAATTTATGTGTATGGCTTTCAAACAGCTACTAATTATTAGCATATACATACTTGTTAAATGGTTTGGACCTAACTGCTGAATAAATGGATCCTTTAGGCCGTTTCTGAGACAACAAGGGCTCTGATCAGAGAGTTTGGAAACTCTGGCTTAGGTGGTTCTGCCGCTGAAAATTAACATCTGCCCTTAGGAGGAACAGCCGCAGGTAGTTCCACAGCTGGTTTGGTAGTTCCCTTTGGACAAGCAGGACCCCAGGGAGGCCTGGATATCAGGGGAAGGAGAGGGTGGAGGCCGAAGCTGCCCTTGTCCCCTGGACCACTGGGTAGTGTTCTTTCTCCAAAAGCAAAACTCTACAGGGGACTTTGGGTGTGACTTTTATTTACACCCACTGGTGCTGACCAGCTGATGACATTTAACTGTGCCCGAGAAAAGCTGGAGAAGCAATGGGATGTGGACTAGTCAAAGGCTTCGCACAGAGCTGTGTTGAACAAATGGGGAACTGGGGCCTGTTGGCCCCTGGACAACTAGTGACAGCCCTGCATACTTGGGGGCCCTGTGGCCACAGCAAGAAAAAACTCAGGTCTTTCCAGGGTTGGGCATCAGGCTACCTGAAAAACAGTTGGGCAGCATTTGTTAAAACTAGAAATATATCTGTTTTTACGCCTGCCCAGCAGCCACTCTGGTCCATCATATCAGAAATACAGTGCAGTGGGTGAAGCTGTGTGCACAGCGACAGGACCCCTGCCCCCGACGCGGGAGCAACAGGACTGTTCAGCTACGAGGAGGGCTGAGCAGATCACAGCCATGCACACGTGGAACGTGAGGCAGCCACAGGAAGACGCAGTGAACACCAGGGCAGAAGATTTCACAGGGGTTTCACAGGATATCACTGAGAAAATCGAGATGCAGAAAAGTGTGAAACAGGATCCCACTTTGTAAAGCAAATGAATCAAACCCTCTACCTACACACATATATAGGTGTGCATATGTATTAATACGCACATATATGCTTGATTATTATTACATATGAGTATGGAAGGAAATGTGGAAAGTGTATGCAATAAAAATTAGGTTATTAGTATAGAATATGAAGAAACAAGATGCAGACAGGAAAGAAGTTGATGTGGAGCCAAACAAAGAAGGAAAAGAGAAAGGATTAAAATCAGTGAAAACAAACCCCTCCTTATGTGTTTCTATAAAGTGTTACACACCCATATATTTACACACATGCATACAGACGTTTCTATGTAGCTAACAGTGTTTACCATATGAACAGGCAGAAACGGATCACCAGCACTTCTGTTCAAACGCATAAAACAACTATCCATTATGCTCATAGAGTCTGTGGGTCAGGCACTTTTGGGAAGGCTCAGCCGGGCACTTGGTGTCACATATCAGCTGGGGTCAGAGTCATTTGAAGGCTCCCTACTGGAGGGTCCTGATCCACTGGCACGGCTGGCAGTGTGAAACAGCTGTTGGCTGGGTCCTTGGTTGCCCTCTAAGTGGGCCTGTCCCTGGGGTCACTGGAGTATCTTCATGGCAATGTCTGGGGTGCCCCATGTGAAGCGTTGTAGTAGGAAAGCAGCCATAGACACAGGGAATGAACACATGGGTCTGTGTTCCAGTGAACGGTAGGTACAGAAATAGGCTGTGGGACATGAGTGCTTGTGGGCTGTAATCTGCTGACCGCGACATGCAATACATCCTTGTAGGCCATGCTTAATACTTTGGCTTTTCCCCTGAGAGGCATAAAGAGCAGAGAAAGAATGGGCATGGCTCAGTTTTGACAGGGCCACTCTGGCTGCTGTGTGGAGGACATTTAAAAGGTCCAGAAGGAGGCCAGACCTGGGGAGGAGGCTCTTGCCATGATCTAGGGGACCAGGGTGCTCGGGACGGGAGTCAGAGGGATTTGCTGTGCTTTGAAGCTAGACAGACATTGGTGGGTTGATTCACTGAGAAAGAAAACAAATCCAGACACCTCGTGAGCCCTCAGCTGTGTGGCTGTCCTGAGCACAGGGCTGATGGCCACGAAGCTGGGCAGGGGGTGAGTTTTGAGTTGGCCAATCCTGAGTGTGATGTGGCAGCTGTGCCTGGAGATAGAGTGAGCTCCTCCTACAAGAGTGAAGGCCAGTCTCCCCAAGAGGCAGGCTGAGTGCCTGGGGCCAGGGTGCCTGAGCACTGGGACCGGCCTCCCAGGAAGCTACACACAGCTTTCAGTCCAGTGTGTGGGGATACGTCGGATCCCAGAGGCAGGGTGGCCACCCCTGCCGGGGCTGGCAGCAGGGCTGTCCGACTGGGATGGACCACACCTGGCTGAGCCCTGACCTTCAGGCCCTGCTCTGTAAAAAGAAATATGTAAACCTGTAAATAAAAATGATGTTGTGGGGTTTTCGATTCAAGCTAGTGATTCATGTTCTGCAAATGCCGATGTTTCCCACCCTCCCCAGCTGTGCAGAGTGAGCCTCAGGCTGCACAGGCCCTGTCTCACTTTGCTGGGGCTACCATAACAAAATGCCACAGGCTGGGTGGCTTAAACAACAGAAATTTCTAATGGTTCTGGAGGCTGGAAGTCCAAGATCAAGGTGTGGGCAGGTTCAGTTTCTCCTCAGGCCTGTCGCCTTGGCGTATAGATGGATGCCCTCTCACTGTGTCTTCACATGAGCTTTCCTCTGTGTATATGCATCTCTGGTGTCTCTTCCTCTTCTTATAGGGACACCAGTCACGTTGGGTCAGGGCCCCACCTTTACGACCTTAATTACCTCCTTAAAGACCCTACGTCCAAATATAGTCACAGTGGGGGTTAGGTTTCCAACATATGGTTATTGAAGGGACACAATTTGGTTTCTTTCTCTCTCTTTCCCTCTCTTTCTCTCTTTTTTCCTTCCTTCCTCCCTCCTTTGTCCCTCCCTCCCTTCCTTCCTCCCTCTTTCCTTCCCTTCCTTCCTTCCTTCCTTCCTTCCTTCCTTCCTTCCTTCCTTCCTTCCTTCCTTCCTTCCTCCCTCTCTTTCTTCATTCCTTCCTCCTACCCTCCCTCCCTTTCAAGGGTAGAGCACTGCCTCCTGTTTGGGGTGAGTGTCAGGGCCACGGGCCTCAAGTTGTCTACGAGCACACTCATTTTGGAGGACTTACCACTTAGTTTTATTCTCTACTACACCCTAGTTAACAGGGGGTCCCATTGCATGCAGTGGCTGCTGTCTGTGGTCCTGAATGGAGGTGACACAGCGTGGAACAGGAGTTCTCACTTTCAGTTTCTGGTGAACTCTGAGGTCGTGTGCATGTTTTCTGGGTATGTGTCTGGGCCTTTGTGTTTTCCAGATAGAACATCAATAGTTTTCACTTGATTCCTGAGGCGTCTGGTCTAAAAGATGATATAGACAGTTGCTTAGGTGGCTGGGGTCCTGGGCCTTGGTCTCGTGGCTCAGGGCCAATCTCTGAAGGACTCAGGGCTGAGCATGTGACCCCTCAGAGCGCTGTGCAATGGGACGGTCTTTTCAGGCCTGTGATGCAGAGACGGGAAACTTGCCTGGAAGTGACATACCAGACCATTCGAAATCCATTATCTTATTTGATCCTCAGCAACTCGGGGCCAGGCAGGTGTTATTGCTAATAGAACTCCTATTTCAGAGGAGGACTGAGGATCACAGAGGTTTGGGCCCAGGGCCATTCCTCTGGGAGCTGACCCCTCCGGCCCCTGGGCCTGGGCGCTGCTGTGTGCCCCACACCATGTGTGGGCACGGAAGAAGCTAACTCGCTTGTTTTGCTGGCTGGCAGGTGTTCCTTATATTTCCAGGCATGAGTTAGAACTCATGAGGTTACTTCTATTTGTATCTCATAAGTCTATCTTGTTGGTCCATTTCATCACTAAAGGCCAAAGCTCAGGCACCTAGACCATTATGGCCACACTTTCAGGTCAAGAGTAAAGTGTTAATTTGAAGCACCCATTCTCAACCTTGACAGCCCACGGGGCATCTCCTGGGGGGACTACATGCTATCTGAAAAAATGGTGTGCCTGGGCCTCCCACCAGGCCCTACCGAAATCATGGGCATCCCAGTTTTTATAAGCTCACTAAGTAACTCTGATGGACAATGAGAATTACAACCTGCTGACTTAGAAACTGAAGTGAGAACAGAAGGGAATTAGTGAGTTTGCTAACTGATCTTTCTTCATATATCGGTTTTGATTAGGTTCATCTATGAGGAGCCAAGTCATAAACAATAGAAGCTGATACAAGATAGACTTTTGTTTCTGTCTCATAGAAAAGAAGTCTGGAAGCAGACAGTTTTAGGGCCAGTATGGAGTCCTCATGATGTTTCAGGCTCTTTCTATCTACCTTCTGGCTCCCTTCCCAAGATCACCTCATTGCCTAAGATGTGTGTTACTGTACCAACCATCACATTTGTGTTCTAGGCAGCAGGATAGAGAAAAGAAAGGTGAAAGGCATGCCCTATACTTTTAAGGAGGCTTCCTGCGAATCTTATGTATGATTTATGCTTACATTTATTTGGCCGAAAAGACATAAAAAACACTAACCACAAAACAAACAAAAAATAGTAATTTAGACTTTATTAAAATTGAGAACCTGTCTTCATCAAAGAAGTTCATCAAGAGAGTGAAGCCAAAGACTGGGAGAAGGTATTCATAATACATACATTTGACAAAGGGTTCTTACAAAGAGTATATAAAGAATTCATACAAAGTAATAAAAAGACAAACAACCCAATTTAAAAAAAATAAGCAAAAGGCACATTTCACAAAAGAAGATAGTCACAAGCATATGAAAAGATATTCAACATCATTACTTATCTGGGTAATAAGAATTAAAAATCACATGCGATACAGTAAGTGCTCACTTAACGTTACCAATAGGTTCTTGGAAACTGTAACTTTAAGCAAAACGACATCTAACAAAACCAATTTCACTAATCGTATAAACAAAAGTTCCTCTAGCATATTTCTGGTCACAAAAACCAAGCTTTTCAGTAAAGACCAAAAACACTTCTAATATTAAACATTGAAACAAATGTGAGTACATTTAAGAAAAATTAAAAAAAAACTATCAAATAGTAAGTTAATGACTTTCCAACCCACTTTCCAATCAAGTTCAGAGTCGCAAGTGGCTGGAGCCTCTCATGGCCGCTCAAGGTGCAAAGCAGGAATCCCGCCCATTGCAGGGACACACACACACACACTCACACATACTCAGTCACACACACACACACTCACATGCACAGACTCCCACATACATACACATACACACACCCCCACTCAAACTGGAATAATATGGACACTTCAGTTCACTTACTGTGCACATCTTTGGGATGTGGGAGGAAACCGGAATTCCTGGAGAAAAGCACACAGAGCTGGGGAAAATGTGCAAACTCCACACAGACAGTGGCCCTGGCTGGGAACTGATTTTTTTCTTCTCATCAACGTTATAATGAAACAACATCTAATGAGACAACGTTATTCAAGGACCTGCTGTATCACTATTCAACCACTGGAATGTCTAAGACGGAAAAGATTGATATCAACAAAGTTTGGCAAAGATATGGAGCAATGGAAACTGTCACCCACTGCCTGTTGGGGTAGATTAGTTCAAACACTTTGGAGAACTGGAAGTCTGTTATAATGTTAAAATATACTTTTATATGGCCCAGAAATTCCACTCTTTGGTATTTACCCAGTAAAAATAAAAATATATGTCCATGTAAATAGTTTGAGAACAACTGCATTCATAACTAGCTACAAATTGGAAACAACCCAATGTCTAACAAAAGGAGGATGGGGAGAGAAATTGCATACATTAGTATAACACAGATGTAAAAAAGCACAAAGGCCCTCACTGCAGCCACATGTGCAATAAGCCCAGCTACTAGCACAAGCTGCCCCCCACAAAGGCTCTGGGCTGGGCCTGGGACCCTCTGTAACAACTGCAGAAGGAGGTACAGGGAGCTGAGAACTGGAGAGGGCACAGCCTGCCCCCCCACTGGCACCTTCTCCTGGGGACTGGACTCCAATGGCCAATGTCTGCGAGGAGTTGCATGGAACCCCATGGCGTATAACATGTATAGCACAGACCACAACATGTGACACACAGTGTAGGAGATGCACAACATGCAATATAGCATGTGTACAAACACAGCATATGCATATAACATGCAACACACATAGGTGTGACATGTATGATGTGTAATGCAGAGCATGTAGCACACAGTGAATATTATGTGTAACATGCAGCACATCATATGTATAACATGTAACATATACAGCATACAATGCATTACATACAACACAGATAGCATGTAACACATAATATGGTACATGCTACAGGTACATAGTGTATAACATGCATAGCACATAACACACGTTAGTCATACGTGTACACCATGTAACATACAACATTTAATGTAGCATGTAACACAGTACATAATATGCATGGTATATAACATATAGGGTATGAAGCACAAAGCATATAACATGCATAGCATGTAATAGATACAGCATGTGCACATGTATAGCACGTAACACACATAACATGAACACACAGCTGTGGTTTGCCCGTCCACAAGGCACGTCTCTCCTGTTATCTCTAGCAAGTACAACCAGACTTGTTTTGCCCCACCCCACCCCCCTCTACCTATATTTTTTTTCTTGGGGCCTGGCCTGAATGAGCTGGTCTAAAGAAGGGGGTTTTGTGATGTGGCTATGAGCAGGGAACAGCCCGGGACACTTTTCTGTAGTAGCCCCGGAACTGCATGAGGTGGTCACTCTTGGCAGTGCCAGACTTCTGGCTCCTTGTAGGCCTGAGCCTCAGGCTGGGGGTGTGAGGAAGCTGGCTTTCCTCCCCTCAGCCCTCCTGTGGCTCCATCAAGGGAGAAGCAACATGGAAAGAGGACTTCTGGAGGCTGCTCTGGAGTCAGGATCTCTAGGTTTGTGTTCCCCCAGAGGTGGACCCAAGTAAGAATTCAACAGCAAGCAGTGTATTCAGGAGCTGATTCTAGGAAGCGCCAGTATGTACATGAGGGTATGAAGGACAGTGAAGGGCGGCTTATTCTCAGGTCCCACCGGGCCACTGGGCGTCAATGCCCTTGGGATTCCAGGAGACAGCTCCTCTTCCAGCCTGGAGCCACTAATCCTCCAGCTACAGATGCCGTCTCACAGGGAGGTCCAGGCAGCTGTGACCTACTTGCATCTCAAATCTCATCTGACTGCTCATTTTACGATAGAAACACATATCAAGGAGAGGAAGCATTTTTGCCCCAAAGCTGGCATGTGGAGGGGCTGGAGGTAGAGTTTCACACCAGTTCCCAGGCTGGTAAGTTCAGGACCAGAGTGACAGTCAAGGGTGAGTGTGAAAGGAGAGCCTGTGAGGACTGGCCAAAGGGAAGTGGGGGCATCACGGAACCCCCTTCCTTCCTGAGACATTAAAACATGAGCAGAGTTGGGGCTGAGGCAGGAGCCCATGGGGCCCCCGTCCTGGCTCAGTGCCCCTCCTGTTACTCAACTTCATGTGACAAGGTCCCACAGTGAGCCCAGCTCTGAAGGGAGGCCAGACCCCGTGCAGGAAAAGCCAGCCGCGTAGAGCTCATAGTGGCCTTCCATGGAGTGGGTCCCCTAAATGAGCTAAAAAAGAACCAAAGAGGTAATTGCAGAGAAAAGCATGGCAGTCGTCCTACTGCTTGCCTGGGCCTCAAACAGACAGCACTGGTCTTGTGAACGATGTCGGTCCTTCCTCTTGCTGGGGAAACTCAGAAAGAGCCTGTCAGGAGGAGTGATCTGAGTCGGGCTTTGCTGGCAGAAGGTGGGAGCATCGGGACTTGATACAGTTATGTTTTCCTCATATCAACTTTCTCAACACTGTGCCTGAGGTCCTTCCTCACGGAGCCTCCTTTAAATTGATCGAAGGAAATGTTGGTGCCTGTGCTGGGGTAAGAATAACCATGTCCAGAGGCAGCTTCATTGAAATAAAAATAAAATTCTTCTGGTGAGGAAGCTTTTGCTGGGAATGTGGAGTGGACATACTTTTCTCTAGTGCTCCTGCTAAGTACTACGGAAAACACTGCATATTTCGTAGAGATAGAGATACAGATATATATATGTATATATAGTGTGTGTGTACCATATATATGATAGATATTATATTATACAACATATTATCTCTATCTATCTATCTATCTATCTATCTATCTATCTATCTATCTATCATCTATCTATCTATGATCTATCTATCTAGACCCTAAAATGTAGATAAAAGAAGACAGAACAATGAGGGACCTTGAGGCCCAAGGAATGACATGATATGGGTTACTGGGTTTTCTTTTTGCCTCATGTGTCCCAGAATTGGAGCAGAAGCAGCCAGCAACCCAGAGATGCCAATGGGCATAGACAGAAAAGCCCCAAGAACACCCGCTCTCTTAGCCAAGACCAAACAGAAAATTCTTAGGCAATAACCACTCACTCTAGGCAAATGCCACAGGAAGTTCTGTGCCCCCCCCCCACTCCCACTGGCAAAAGCCAAGTGGTGACCCTGGATTCTACAAGCCCAGCGCCCCTCTGGGCGGTGTCAGAGCGGGCCCAGGAGGGGGCGAGGACTCCCAATCCCACTAAGCCTCCAACGAGTGTCAATAGTGAGGCACCCACATCAGAGGGGTCAAATGAGGACCCTACCTATACTTGGGGCTCTGCTGAAGGGTCAAACGGTTGTGTGAGGGAGACTGGGCTCACAGTGGGGAGCAGCATGATCACACTACAATTCATGCAGCAAAACGACATAAATGAATGCTCAAAGCCACGTCCCTCAGCCCCACAGCTCAGCCTGGAAGTTCCTGGGCCAGGCTGTGTGTTGGGCTCCCTTCCTGTTTCAGGAGCCTGAAGCCTGAGCTGCAGCCTGAGCGCCTGCACTGCTTCACGTGTCAGCTTGTCACACGGGTGGCTTTATTTTGAGGAACATGAAACCATAAAGAGAAGTACAAAGAATAATACTACAACAACCCCCCCCATAGACACCCAGCAGTGACAGCTGTTACTCTTTTATTTGCCTGTTTTCTAACTGTAACACGTAAAATGTTACAGATAAAGTTGGAGTTCCTTTATTCCTCCAACCTGAGTACCTCCCTGTTCTTTGAATTCTGAGAAAATCATGAATTTAGCAGTTATCTTCCATTTTGCTTTTGTTTTTATTTTCAGCTGCCTATTTCATTCACATGTTTCAAAATTCAAAAAGTGCAAATGGGTATTCTGCATCGTAGCACGTCCATGTGTATGACGCCAGGAGCCTCAGGTGGGTAAACCTGAAGCAGACCGTCCCCAGCAGCTGGCGGAATGAGCTGTTGTCACTTGAGCTGCTGCTTCCAGCTGTTTCCTTTGCAGAAACACCACCTTTGGTGTCCATGCCATGGTGCCCATCATTGTGAGGATTAGGTTTAGTTGAGAGTGACAGAAACCCTAACCAGCAGCAGCTTAACTAAGATACATATTTACTGCTCTCCTACGTGAATGAAATGTCTAGGTCGGCAGCCCAAAGCTGGTGGGGTGGTTCCCTAGTCATCAGGGACCTATCTTGTTGCTCTGCCGTCCTCAACACAGGCTTCTGCTTTGTGACTCAGGATGGCTGCTTTACTTCCAGCCATCACACCCTCATCTAGCCATTAGGTAGGAGGATGGAAGGGAGAAGGGCGCACTGCTTCTCTTTCAGGATTGTTTCCCGAAGCTGTGAGTGTCATCTCCTCTTGCACAGTTGGCCAGAATTTAGTGCTATAGCCACATCTCACTGTGAGGGACTGGTAAATGTGGTCTTGACCCTGGCTGGCTGTGTTCCCACTGACATGTAAGGAAGGAGGGGAAGACAAATATCAAGGGACAAGTAGCAGGCTCTGCTGTGATGCCTGAGTTTTAAATCCTTTGGAGTGGAAAAATCCACTCCTGCGTGGAGTGCCAGCTGAGAATGGGCAGAGACTCCAGGCCGGTCCTGGGCAGTACCTCTCGGCCCACTCTGGAAGCACAGGCTGGGCTGCGCTTTAAGCTGCTTCCTAAAGAACAATGTGTGAGTTATTCAACTGGAAGCCCTCTTGCTGGAGCTCAGGGCCCTTTGTAGCAAGCACCCGCAGTGTGTGCAGCTGTCACACCATGGGCCCTCCCTTGAGATGGCCCTGTGAAAGCACTGAACTAATGTGTTCAACAACTCGCCAACAAGCCTGCTTGGAGCTCCCGGAGCCCTGCATCCAGCCTTGTGCCTCCCAGGAAGGGCAGCACCATTCAGAACAAAGCTGCGCTGCTAACCAGCTGAGCCTTGAGGAGCCAGGCTGGCTCCTAAACTCTTGGAGAGGTCAAGTCTTGAATGCTTAGCTTTTGTTTAAGAAAGAAGTGTTTCCCACAGTCCCTACAATTCCTTTCCCAGAGAAATCCCAGAGTTCCCATGAGCGAGAGAGCAGGGCAGGAGAAGGGGTCTGGTGAGGAGGGGCCCATCGGAGAAGACCGTGAGAAGCTCCAGGGGCACTGGAGGTGGGGAGCCCTCAGGCAGACAGGAAGGGGAGGCACCCTGGGCCTCAGTTCTCAGCCCATGGCCTTTGCCAGGGCCTCTCAGCGTGGACGGGCGAAGGAAGCAGAAAGGGGGGATAACACCCAGCCCAGTTGCAGGAAGGTCAGCTGCAGTGGCGTGGAAATGGCAGTGTGGTAAATTTAGACAGAGAGCGGGCCCCCCGTGGCTGGTGGGTAGGTGGAGTGGGGGTTTGTCGGGGGGAGGTTAAGAACCCCATACCCATGGTGGTGGGGGAAGTAACCTGTGGCAGGGGGAGGGGTTGGAGAGAAGGGCAACAAGGACAAGAGAGCTGAGGTGGAGGCTTTTCATTAGAGCATCAGAGGGGACAGACTGGACCTAGGAGGGACCTCTCTGCCTCACCCAAGCCACGAGGGTGACACTGAGTTCTGACTGCCCTGGACACTGTGCAGTGGAGCCATGAGCACATACTGGTGGTCATGGCCAAGGGCAGATGGCTGTCTTGACAAAGTGGCAGGGGGATGGCAGAGGGGGCCATGTGTGAGCACCCTGCCACCCATCACTGGGGGACAGGAATGTCCCCTGGGCCCCAATGCCACCCAGAGAGGACAGGGGGAACCACAACACTCTGGTTCTAACCAGGAGAGACTGTTAAGTAAAATGGACAAATTTTAAAAAATCAAATCACACTTCAGAAGGAAAGGAAACAAAGTCAGGGTGTGAGCTATTTCTATAAAAAGGGCATGTTTGGGGGCAAGTCTGGGCAGTGCTGTGTGAGTTTAGACACCACCACTTGGCCTACCCTGGAACCCAGGTCCTACCTGAAGCCTGAGGCCTGGGTGGGCTGGGCTGGGAATGGAGTGGGGTGGGAGGCCCAGCAACGTCTGGCCAAGGTGGTCTTTTGTATCTGTTTGGCGGGACAGAAGGCTGAGTGACCCATCCACCTCCTAGGGGCAGAAAACAAGATGGTGCTGACCAGGGGGGATAGATGGGGCTGGCCGGTGGAGGACCTGAAAATTGTCAAGGTCATTTGAGGGAAAAAAAAGGAAAAACAGGATAGTCCTTAGGTGTGCCCATGGGAAGTTGAATCCCAGGTGGCTTTGCTCTGCTGGTGGGCAGAGCAGTGGATGTGACTGAGCTGGTCGTGGGGAGGGTCAGGACATTGCTTCTAACAAGTGCCCTCCAAGCAGCCTGTCCCTGGTCAGGGCTGGAGACAGATGAGGGATAGCACAAGGTCTGCCTCTTCAAGGCCTGGTTCTTTCTCCAGAAGCAGGTGGATCCTTACAGCAGTTTCTCATTTCACAGAGCAGGGCAAACAGCAGGCAGTGCCCCAGCCGGAATCCAAACTCCGATCTGACGACAAAGCTGTCCTCCTTAAGTTTTCTCTGTGCTGTAGCACGGAGGGGAGCCAAGACCAGGCTCCCCACAGCAAGACGTCTCCTGGGACCACAAGGTGTAGCCCTCCAAGCCAGGTCTTGTCAAGGGAGCTGGGTGCCTACCCTGGTCCACTAGGGCAGGAGTTTGTGGGGAGGGGACCTGGTCCACCAGAAAGGGTCTGCGCAAAGTGTCCCTATGACATCCATGCAACCAGTGCCCTCCTGAGGGCTCCGAGTCTTGGAGGTCCCAGAGACCAAGTGCGTGCCCCTGGAGAGGGCTGTGGGCTTCCCTGCCCTCGGGGTTGGCCAACAGCCCCCAGGGAGCCTGAGTGCTCTGGGCGCCAGAGGGCCGGCTCCTCTCTATGCCACCACAAAGGGGACCAAGCCCAGGCGGGGCAGGACATCCCCTAGGAAGAGAGAAGTGAACCAGGCAGCGCGCCATGTGAGGGTAAGTGCTTGGCGGTGTAGATCCAGGGAAAGCATGTAGGTGGCAGGCCCACCCCAGGAAGTGGCAGCTCCTGGTCACAGCTGGAGTCTCGGGTGTGAAGAAGGGACAGCAAGGGAAGTAGGAGGTGCAGTGGATGGGGCAGGGCAGCAGCTGGACACGAGGGGAGGGGGAACTGTCAGAACCAGAGACCCAAGGCACAAGCAGGCTTGCCGGGAAGTGTGGGAGGCCAGAGGGCCATGGGTGCAGGGACACAGGGAGGCTACGTTGAGTGCAGGCCTGGGCAAGGGCTGCGCAGGGACGAGAGCCGCCTGGGCCTCAGGCTCAGGGGACTTTGAAGTGCCTCCCCTTTAATACAGGTAGGAGGATGAAAAGCCCCACCTGCGGGGGGATGTTCTTAGGACATCTTGCACCTCTGTGTGATCACACACTGGCCCTGCAGAGCGGAATGGAGCTCCCCGAGAGTGGAGGGTCCTTCCATCATGGGTTCCTGAGGACTGGGCTGAGGGAAGCAAATGAGATGTTCTCGGAGTGGTCTCTGTGTAGGTCTGTCCACACTGGGTCCTCTTTGGAGTTTGTCTCTGCTCTTCCCTTGCTCTGTATTTGGATCTGAGTGTGAGGTATAAGGGGCAGCCACGTGTGCCTGTCTCCCCCATGTAAGAGACACAGCTTTGGTGACCAGAAAGTGGGGCTGCGTGGGTACTGGCTGTGATACTACTTCCAGGGTTTCTGCTCTGCCCTTTATTTGCTTGGGAGGCCTGCCCTTCCCTTTCTCTGCAGGCAGCGTGGGTCGGAAGCTTGACACACCTGGTTCCTTCCCCCAATTCTTTGTCCCACGTGGACTTTATGGGGTCAGATTCCAGGTAGAGATACTAGGAAGGTGGAGAAGGAGGGACCCCTTCAGGCCTTGCGGTCTGAACTACTCTGAACCACTGGAGGGAGAGGTCACTGAGAAAGCAAGTAGATGGTGTCTGCATGTGTCACCCCGCCTTTCAGCTGAGTTCATCTTCTCAAGTTCTGCAGGTAACAATTAGTAAATTGTTCTTTGTGGTGATGACAATCGCATCTTTTACTTTCACAAAGCACTACCTAGTGAAACAGTGCTAACTTGTCCCTCACGGCCTGAGGGAACCTCCCTCTGTCCCTGCATCCCGTCCTGTGCTCACAGATCATTTTGAAAATCAAACCAGAAGGTCCCTGCTGCGCCACGCCGGGCGGACTATGTCACCACAGACCACAGCACACCAGTGGCTCCTTTTCAGGGTTTATTTCATCTGCTAACATTCACTCTTGCCCTAGACAAAAACAATTAGATGATTATGACTTGCTTTTCCATCAACTCATTTTTTGTATGAATAAGCAAAAGATTTCTTCTCAACACTTTTTTTGTTTTGTTTTTTTTAAGAAGCTATAAATAAATAAAGCTTTAAACGCTCCTGGGTTCAAGTTAAACACTTCCAGTTCCCCAAAAGTTCAGACTCATTGCTCGCACAATTCTGTCATCCCTGGTTCCTCGTCCAGGAGGGGACATTGCAGGCCTGTGTGGGGAATGAGTGGTTCGCTCACTGCGTGTTTCTTCTGTCTTTTCAGCCCTGGGAAGGGCCCTGGGTGGGGCTGCCCCATGCTGTTTGTGGAGCCCAGCCCTGGCATTGGAGATGTTGTAGGCACAAGGAACCTTCACCCCAAAGCAGGTGGCCTAGTGGAAAGTGCCAGACTGGAGCCCAGAAGGGCCGAGGGGCACTGCATCTCTGGGCAGCTCAGCCTGGGTGCTGCCCGGAGGACTGTTTTCTAGATGCAGCAAAGCAACTGAGGAGAGACCCATGTTTCCGTGTGAATGGAGACAACAGGCCACATGTTAAAACATTCCAGTATGTACAGAACAGAGCCTATGCTCGGGCCCGCAGTAAGGAGAGCCATCTTCTCGGCCAGGCCTCAGGCAGAAAGGGCCTGAACTCTCCACTTATACCCTGGAGTCGGCCACTTCCTGATGGGAGGCCAAAGCCCCCAGAGCTCTCGTGAACACGCCCCCTCCTCCCTGGAGCTGCCTGCCCCAAATGCTGAGCATCGGAGCAGATCTCCACCCCCACGCTGTCCTTCACTTTCTTCTGAAACAGTCAGTAAGTCACCTGGGTGCTGCCTCCTTAGCACGATGTGCCCATTCCTGGGGGTGGTCCTGGGCTGGGCTGGCACGGTGCTCATCACGGCCTGCTGACTGCTTTGTCCTTCAACTATAAGATGAAGTGGCCAGTGTAGGAAGCTGCAAGGCGGGGCCTCATGCCACACGAGCAAAGACTAAAGCCAGTTCCTCCTAGGCAGCCACCTCATCTGACACCAAGATGGCTTTTCCTGAGCTACGGAAGGTTCCTTGCTCCCTCCCTCCTCACCCCCTGGTGGGAAAGCTGGGGTGGCAGAAGGAACCGGGGGCAGGGAGCTGCTGGTGGGATCTGCCTATGAAGTTTCTGCCCTTGCCGGCCCGTTGCCAGGTGGCCTGTGGCACTTGGGGCACGTGTGCTTCCTTTTCTGGAGATGGGGCACCTGTCACCATCAGTGTTGGGCTCACACCCAGCACCCCAGAACACAGGTCTTGGGCCTCATTCGGGGAGGGCACCCCCAGATAAGGCCCTGGCCTGGCCTTCTTGAGCATAGGACAGAATGGACATGGGGAAAGTGTAACATGGCTTCTCCACTCTGCAGGGCTGCTGGAAACAGTGCATGACAGGCTTGGGGGTGGGTGGTGGTGGGGAGAGGCTAGGGCAGGGAGATGCAGGGAGAGCTCAGGGTGGGCAGGGCTGTGAATCTGCATATCAGAGAGCCACCCAGAGCCATTCCTTCCCACCCTACTGAGAATCTGAAAGCCCAAGTCCTTTCTCTTGGCCATCCAGAGCCACCACGCTTGAGGTGTGGCTCATGGCAGCAGCTGTGGTCTGTGTGCTCCTGCCAGCGGGGGCTCACCTGGACTTTTGTACACCAGGTGGTGGGAGCCGTGGGGTACGAGCCCTGAATAAACGTCCAAGTGATGGCTTGGGGCTGGGGCTTTCCACTAACAAGTCCCAGGGGTCAGACAAGAGAATGGGGTAAGGGGGCCCTCGGTTTCCATCCCCCTTCCTGTCTGAGCTGGTCTAACTGGGTGGTTACCCCAAAGGCCAGCTCGGACATAACCTTTCCACTCCTGGATGCTCTCTGCCTGCCTATGGAAGGGGGCAAGGGGCAGTGCAGTGTGAGGCCCGTTCCCTGCCCCACCCCCCAGCCTCCCCAGCCTCCTCAGTCTGAGGACAGTGGAAAGTGGAAGGGGACAGGCCAGGAGGTGTCCTCTAATCTCCTGACCCAAAGCAGGAAGCCAGAGAGGGGAGGGGCTACCCATGGGCTGGACTAGTCTTCTTGGCTTCAGACGGTTGGCCCTGACATTGAAGGTGGGCAAGCGTGGAGCTCCATTCCTGACAATATCTCAAATGGCTGCCTGTGTTCCTGGGGAAGGGGCTTCATAAACGCCTGGGGCAAGGGGGCCACTGGAGGCTGAGGGGCTGCTGGGACGGCCTGAGCCTGGGGAATTCCTACCAGTGAGTGCCTGGAGAGGGGGGATGTGCAGAGCAGGCGTGGGACACACTCCTGGTCTTGCAGGGCCACTCCCCACTCTCGGCTTCACTGCCTTTCCTTGTCTTCAAACTCTCGGCTGTTGTGACAGTGAGGTGGGGGCCTGGAGAGCAGGGACGCCCCTTGCCCCCAGTCTGTGCAGGCCTGACTGGGGCGTCCTTCAAGCGTGCTTTCCTCTGAGCCAGTGGGTGGCACAGGTTGGTTTCGCCGACCCCGGGTTGGGGAGAAACGGTGAGAACCAACTCGGCTGGGCCACCAGTTCCACTCCCAGGTCTTTGTTCAGGACGCATCTGCCTGTGGCGAGCGGATCTGGGACTCTCTTTCTGTAGAGTTCTGGGCAGGCCCGCGTACGCCCGTCTGTCTGATTCCACCTCCCTGTGCCGAGCGGGGCCGCCACTACCACTTCTCGATGATGTGGCTCATGTAGTCCTCGGTGGGCACGCGGCCGGGCTCCTCGGCGTCCTCGCGAGGCGGTGCCTCTTTGGCGCGGTGCAGCAGGCGCTCCTCGCGGCTGCGCAGGCGCTGCTCCCTGCGCTCCAGCTGCCGCTTGTACTGGTAGCGCTGCTGGAAGAGGTCCCTGGCGTAGTCATAGAGCTGCATGTCCAGGTCGTTCAGCTCCTCGATACGCCGGATCGTATCCTCGTCCACCTCCACGCCTCCCGCCCTCGTGCTATTGTACTGCATGAAGGGCCGGATGAACTTGAGGTTGAACGTCCGCTCGAACAGGTACTGTGTCTTGCGCTGGAACTCCGTCAGGCCGAAGAAGGCCATGCCCCGCAGGTTCTTCTTGGCACTGTCCAGCAGCAGCTGGGCCCGCTTGCCCTCGGGGATGAAGGACAGGTTGTAGCAGCCCACCAGGCTCAGGTCAGCCAGCATGCGTACCTGGCGGTTGTTGGCCAGGTTGTAGGGGCAGTCCATGAACTCCTGCAGCGTGCAGCCCGACCAGTCCGTGCCCTCGTAGCAGGGCGGCAGCTCCTCGGGTGTGGGCGTGCGCCCGTCACACATGTGCAGAGACGTCTTCCACGTGGCACCCCGCTGCACGTGCCGCCACTCACTCAGGTAGCGGGACACCGGGTCTCGCAGCAGGGTGATATAGTAGAACTTCCTGCAATGAGATGGGGACAGGGGGTAAGGTCAGGGTGCAAGGCTGCTGGCTGTGCAGGGATCGTTATGGGGTGAAGGAGTGAGGGGGCTGGAACCCCAAGTCTGACTGCCTGGAGTCTATACTCTGGGAACACAGACAAGTGACTTCCCCTCTGATGTTTAGATCTCAAAATGGCCACTTCTGAATGAGAAACCTAGCCACCATCATGGTTGCAGTGTGACCATCATAGTGTCCTGCAGTGCCTGGCCTCAGTGCCCTCCCAAAAGCCCAGGAGCTTCCCTGGAGGCCTTTCCCCGAGCCCCAGGCATACCCTCCTGTCTGCTCACACCTCAGGAGGGACAACCTGGCTTTACCCTGATGCTGGTGGAGCAAGGTGGCCCCAGAGCCCACACGGCCTGGAACCAGTGGTTTAAAAAGTTGTTCAGTAGCAAGGCTCAGTGCTGCCCAAACGCTACTCAGCAGAAGTCACACATAGTCCCAGGCTGCATGGGCAGGCCTGGGTCAGGGCCTCCCACTAGACACACCTTCCTACCCCAGGTTTCCAGGAGGCCCAGTGGGGGAGGACCAGCAGACCCGCAGCCCAGGACCCCAGGGTGAGCTATAATCTGTAATTTGTATTGTCTCCCCAAAACTGTTCCAGTCCCACAGAGCTGGGCATCCCTCAAGATGTCACCTCCCCACCATAAGGGAGTAGCATCCGTACCATGGAAAAAAGGACTCAAGGAAGCCTCTACCCAACCCCCCTCCCGTGACAGGAGCCAAGTATGATTCATGTCCCTGCAGGGCATGCTATGACTGGCCCCACGGCACCATGACACTGTGAGCCATGGGGCGGACGCCAGATGTTCCTGTGACAGGCCTGGTGTATGTGGGTCCACCTGGAAGGGTCTACAGCTATTCTTGGAGGCCCATACTCCAGAGCTGGCTGAGCTGGCTGACTGCATGGTGGTAGGCCTCAGGCCAAGGAGAATGAGGGCCTGGGGTGGGCAGCCTGTAATGTCCTTGATTGAAAGCAGGCAGCAGAAGCCCACTGGGCTCCACACACCACTCTCGGGGGGAGAAGATCCAGGCTGGACCTCCCCCACCCCCTGCATGTCCCGGATGGCAACATGGAAGTGTACCCACACTGCCCCCTCCTCGTTGAGGCCAAACAAGAGTGCCCAACTCATTCACTCCTCACACTGCCCTCTGGGAGAGCCTAGGGGCACAATGTCTGCTGGCATTGCCTTGACCTGACCAGGGGTAAGGGGGCCCTGGTGGGTGGGTGAAGTAACTGGCAAGAGCAAAGGTGGCAGGGCACCAGCGGAGGTCACCCCAGCCTAAGGGGAGCACAACCAGAAAACCGCAGGCTAGCTGCTCTGAAACACCTCCTTTAGAAGGCTTGGGCTCCTGAACAGGAGAGGCAGCTAGCTGACGGCTCCAGGCGGCAGGTGGAAAGACTGGTCTGGCTATGCTCAGATTGCTGAGAAGAGACAGGGCAGCTACTGGCCACTGGACAGTCTCCACGGCACCCATAGGGGCAGAGCCACTCGGGGCTGGGCAAGGCAGAGCCAGGCTCTACCACTGATGGTCTCCAACAGACAGTGGGGCCAAGGCTTGGACAGAAGGCACACCAGGGGCTGAGGGCCCACCAAAGGCTGGGGGGAGGAAGTCAGAGCTTCTTTCTTAGCAAGGACTAAAGAGCAAGATGGGTATGTTGACTCCCGCCCCTGCCCCGAAGCCTGAGTTCTGTCTGCACTCTGCCTCAGGTCTGGGCTCCACCTCACCAGCTGCTGTCTGGGCCAGGCCGAGGGGTGAGCCCGACAGGCCCCCATCTGCTCTAGAGCATCCTCCCCATGTTCCGTGCTCCAGTCCAGGCAGAGGCCACTTGTTCTGGCTTCTGCAAGTAGCTCATGTTCCAGCCCCTCCAGAGAGAGTAACTTGTGGCCCAAATATGAACCCCGCCAAGCTTGTGTGGCACACACTTCAGGGGCTCTTGTCACCCTTGGTAGAAGAACAAAGTCCCACCTGTGCCGTCCCAGTCCCTCTGCAACGACTGGGACTTCCTCTTGGCCCTCTCCCTGGCTCCTGAAGACACCCCAGGGCCTTTGCACGGGCTGTGTCCTCTTCCTTCTCTACTTCATCTGCTGGCTCTGGCTCATCCTCTAGACCTTAGCCAATGCCACCTCCCAGGGAAGCCTTGTGTTGGAGACACGGCTCCCTCTTGGGCGTTTGTCACAGCAATGACGTCACATTGACCGCTGAGCTCATCCTGGGGTAGGGAGTAGAAAGGCATGGACCTGGCTCCTGTGTCTGCACTAAGCAGGGCCATGGTGCCTCCCTGGGGACAAGACTGAGAGGGGTAAGAGGGTCCAAGAGAGAGATAAGGTGTCTCAGGGTGGTCACCTCACACAGAACCTTCAGTCGCCGAGAGGTTAAGCAGCTGCCTAGAAGCCCCAAACAGCTTCAGCGCTGGTGTGGGGCGGGTGGTCAGGCTCCTCTCTGCAGATGCTGGTTTGGTGGCCTCTGGCCAGTGAGAAAGCCCTTAAGTGTGGCCAGGACAAGGAAGATGAATTCATTGAAGGGCCAATTTCCTAGAGACCAAGTGTAAGACATTTATAAATCCTGCCACGACCACCACTTCTAGAGGCCACTACAGACAGGCAGACACAGAGTAACAGATGTAGGCCATGCCTAGAAAGACACAAACGAATCCCAAGAGCAAGATGAAGGCACACACGTGTCTGCTGCCATGCCCAGCTGGCTCCTGTGTCCTGCCCTCAGGCCCCACAGGGAGGCCGGGGCTACACAATCCTGTGAGGCCCTGACCTCTCCCACAGAAACAAGCTAGTGTGACTGTTTCTCCTGGACACAGAAAATCAAAGTGACATATCAACTGACAGAGAGGTTTGTCTACCTGGCCCCATCCAAGGCCACATGGGATCAAGGACACAGCGTACACAGTGGCGCTCCCTCCCCAGAGTGTGCTGGCAGCTGGCAGTGTGGTGCCTGAGGCCCCAAGGAGGCCAGGTTAGATCTCCCAGAAGCCCTTGGCTGTGAGGCATTCCTGTTGTAGGGTGTCAGCTCACAGAGGTAAAGGTTGCCCAGTGACCTACCTACAGCTAGGACCTGGACAGCCAAGACGGAGGGGAGCCCTGCCTGAGGGGGCAAGGCCACCTGTATTCCAGGTGCCTCTGTTCACAGCCCAGAGATGGCATGTGATTTGCTCTGCATCACACAGTGAGTTATATGTGAGGCGGGCTGGATGGAGTCCATGCTGGCTGACTTGAAGCCCCACAGGCAGCTGTGCCTGGTTAGACAATCGGACTGATTATGTCAGTGTTTGAGGGCTTGAGGCCCCACCCCATGGATGGGGTCGCTGAGGACGCTGTCTGCGCTGATGTATATGGAAGGTTCCAGGAGAGGCGTATGACCCTCTGGTCCCTGTGTGGACTCTGGTAGAGCCAGACAGGCTGACTGCGCCCCCTGGGCCTCACGCTGACCCCACAGCTGCTTGTGTGACCATGGGTGCTGAGTGAGGTGGCTTCCCTCCTTGCTGCATTCCCGGATACTAGCCCAGCTGGACAGGAGCAGGGGTTTGCCCACAGCTGGAGTGCCTAGGACAGGTGTTAGGATGGGGCGTGCCATGCCTTCTCTGCTCACGACCTTGTCATGCCCTGGGCCCCTGATTCTGTCCCCCAGACATGGCCTGTGGTGGAGACAAAGGGCCCAGGCAGATTCTAGAACCCCAGGTCACTGCCCACTTCCCGCCCTGCACCTGCCTGGTTGGGGTTGGAGCCCTTGTCGGGCACATACACCTGTACTCTTCCAGCCTGCTCAGGAGCTCACGCGCCCGACCTCCACATGCCTCGTCCACCCTTACCTCATGCACTCTGCCACCATGACACTGCAGGCTGTGCCCTGGCTACCCTCTGCCCAGAAGCCCCCACTCCCATCTCTCTCTTGGCTCTTTTGCCCATTAGACAGATCACCAGACACACTGGCTATTCATGTGCCGGTTTGTTGTCTGCCAAAAGGGGGAACGAGGTCCCAGTGTGGTGTGGGGAAGACCCCCTGATGGCAGACCCCCACATCTGGCAGCTTTCTGCCCCAGATAAGACCTGATGCACTCTCTGGAGGCACTCACAGCTCAGAGATGAGGAACTGAACACGGGGCAAAGCAGGTGTCCCCAGCCAAGCCACCAGGCCAACCTAATCCTGCCCTATCCCCACCCACAGGAAACTGGATGGACTCTGCCCCAGAGCAAATTTCCTCTTCTACTGACACCTGGGGTTTCCCACAAAACAGGGGGCTTTCTGCCTATCACTCTCCCACGGATCTGTTCATCCAGGTGGACCAAGTGCTAGCCAATGTTTCCAAAAAGAGAGAGGGAAGGAGCTGATGAAAGAAACAAGAACTGCATGAAATAATTCATTTAGAGTGAAATGGCCCACCAAGCGCCCAGCAAATGAATGTGGGATCAGACCCAGGATGAAAGCGATGACCCGGGAAGCTTCTGGACAGAAAGACAGACTATGTGAAGAGGACTGGTTGTCAGACTGGGACTAAACTTCGTGACAGTAACACCATGCGCTAAAAATCAACGGGTAATGGCTCCAAAATGCTCAGGGAAAATGACCAACTAGATGTCATACCAGCCAAACTATCGACCAAGTGTGACGGGAGAGTAGAAACATTTTCAGACATGCAAAGAAAGGCTTAGGAAATTTATTTCCCAAGAATCCTGCTTTAGGAAGATAATGGAGTATGTATCTCATTTAGTAAACAAGGAAAAAACAAATGTGGGAGCCAGGAGCTTCAACCTAGGAGAGAGAGCCAGGATGTCACCTGTCATCCTGCTGGGCCTGTCAAGAGCAGAGGGACACGGGTTCCAGGAAAAGGGGACATGGAATTTATTCCTCACACAACAGAGCATTTGTGGAAAAGAATGAATGGTAGGTACAAGGCAGGTCTTTGGAATCACTTGGAAAAAATCAAGACCACGAAGACAGAAAACAAAGCAAGTGAAAAAAAATAGGGCGATCATTAATTCCAGGAAAAACAAAATGTTATATAAAAAATGAAGTATACTATTAGGCTCAGAAGTAAACAACGGTTTTAGGGACATCATAATGTAAGCAGTGATTACCGACTTAGTGAAAACTTGAGCTTTAACTCTACTTGGAGGATGAGTGGGGTATGGAGAAGGATGTATAAGGCATAAGAACACTTAATCTTCATTTACCCAAACAGAAAATAAATGGTAACGTTTAAATCAATAAAGCAAGAGATAGCACTGTGCATTATTTAGAAATAAGGAGGTAAGTGCAAGTGGGTCTTTGGGAAGGTTTCAAGGCAGATCTGTTGGTTTTTACCATAAGCCTCTTGGAACTATTTTTGGTTTTTTTCAGTGTTTATATATATATTTTTAAGATTTTTATTAAAATATAGCTAACATACATTATATCAGTTTCAGGGGTACACCACATCTACATACCTAAAGAAATGATCACCATTATAAGTCCAGCAACCGTCTGACACTGTACCACGCTATCACAATATTATTGACTATATTCCCCGTGCTGTACATCACATCCCCAGGACTTACTTGTTTTATATCTGGAAATTTGGACCTCTTATTCCCCTTCACCTTCCCCCTTTTTAAATTTTTCAATTGCAGTTGACATTCAATATTACTTTATATCAATTTCAGGTGTACAGCACAGTGGCTAGACATTTATATAATTTAAGAAGTGATCCCCCTGACTAGTCCAGTACTCACCTGGCACCATGCATAGTTACTGTGTTTACCTAAAAATAAGACCTAGCCGGACCATCAGCTCTAATGCATCTTTTGGAGCAAAAATTAATATAAGACCCGGTCTTATTTTACTATAATGTAAGGCTGGGTCTTATATAATATAGATAAGACCAGGTCTTATATTAATTTTTGCTCCAAAAGATGCATTAGAGCTGATGGTCAGGCTAGGTCTTATTTTTGGGGAAATAAGGTATTACCATATTATCAACTATATTCTCTATGCTGTACTTTACATCCCCATGACTGTTTTGTAACTACCAATCTGTACTTAATCCCTTCACCCTTTTCACCGTCCCCCAACCCTCCTCCCATCTGGGATAAATCGAGTACCCATATGATCCCACATAATTATTACAATATTGACTATATTCCTTATGCTATACCCTACACCCCCATGATTACTGTGTAACAACCAATTTGTACTTCTTAATCTCTTCCCCCTTTTCACTCACCCCCTCAACCCTCTCCCAGCTGGTAACCATCAAAATGTTCTCTGTATCTATGAGTTTGTTTCTGTTTTGTTTTTTGTTCTTTAGATTCTGCATATAAAGGAAATCACATTGCATGTGTCTTTGTCTGTCTGACACACTCCACTCAGCAAACACCCTCCCCCCAGGTCCATCCATGCCGCCGCAGATGGCAAGAGCCCATTCCCATCTATGGCCGAGCAGTATTCCATTGTACGTGTGTACCACTTACTCATTATCCGTTCTTCTATTGACAGACACCCAGGCTGCCTCCACATCTTGGCCATTCTAAACAATGCTGCAATGAACATATGGAACTATTTGTCTTTAAGTATAAATTATTTTAACTTAAAAAGTAAAAGTAACAGAAGACAATAAAAAAACTGGCTAAAACAACCATATGGGAAGATGGTCCACTTCATCAGTCACTGAGAAAATGGCATCTTAGGCCCCGGTGTGACACCTACTAGAGTGGCGAAACAGAAGGGAACACTGCCAAGTTTTGAGAGGTGCTCATGGAACGTGAACTGGGGACAGCCATTACGGAGCGTCTTCGCTGGGGAGCTGAGGGCCTGCGTCCAGGCTTGTCAGTGTGCGTCCACGGCGAGATGTGGACGAGACTGCCCGCAGGACTGCTGACAGCCCCAGCGCATGTGCGTGCTGACAGTGTTCATCTGCTCAGCAACAGAAATGAACCAACTACGGCTACTCACAACTCGTGTCAATCTGAACGAGATGTTGCAGGAAAAAAAAAAATTAGGAAAATTTAAGAGTACAACGATACTGTTTATCAAGTTACCAAAAATAAACAAAACCAAAGAAATACTATTTAGTGATACATACATATATATGAAATTATTTTTTTAAAAGGTGATACATGTGAACATTCAAGTCAGAGGGTCGCCCTGGTGTGTTTGGGGGTGGGAGGCCAGAGTGGCACTAGGTCATGGTGGCTTCTTATTCTTACGGCAGGCAGTGAGGGCACATGTGTCTACTTTTATATTTCTTATGTACACTACGCAAGTTCTTTTATGTGTCCCACTCTGTGCAGCCCATCTGGGGCTGAGCCGTGCACAGAGCACAGGGCGGGGGTGTCACGCTTTCCGTCCCTCTGCCTCCAGTACCAAAGCTGCATACAGAACTCAGGGGGCCAGGCAGGTGTCCCCCAGAACCCAGTCAGGTAGGGGGAAACGGGGTGAGGGAGGGAGGAGGGAGCTAGTGGCTGGCACTCAGGAGGCCCAGCAGCACACCACCAATGCTCAGGAAACATGAAGCAGCAGTGCCGTCAGGCCCCGCACAAGGGACAGTGGCCATGGTCACGCCAGGCACAGCCACGGAGGCCTCCCTCCCCTTTCAGAGGATGAGCCTCGGCCTCATAGGCAGAGAACAGCTCTCAGTCACCCCATTTCCAAGAGCTCAGGGCCGGGTGGGCTGGGACCAACAAGGGCAATAGGACGTGATGGAGGGCGGAGGGCGGAGGGCGGGGTCAGGGAGGCTTCTCAGGGACATGGAGAAGGGGGTTAGTGCAAGCACAAGGTGCACGCAGGGCCAGACTGGAAGGGGTCTTGTTCCTTTTACAGAAAAACAAGCTTCGATGGGTCATGGCACAGAGTGCAAAATTCACATAGGTTTCAAAGTTAAACGTGGGACTTCAAAGAAATTTCATGTTATAAAATGAATAATTCTAGTCTGCACGGGCTGCAGCCCTTTCCGCCCTCCCCGAGGACTCGTGGACTGGATCATGCATTCTCACAGGAGTTGTGCTTGGTATAAGCGTTCTCTGGTGTGACCTCAGCTGTTCAGAGTTTGTGTGCACGGGTTTAGTGCGGCCCACAGTCATGTAAGAGCCTAGTGGACAGGAATGTGTTTCGTTCTTGGGTGCAAACACTGCTGCCAGGGAAGGGCCAGCCCTGAAGTTTTATGATCCGAGTTCTTATGGGACCACTTGAGTGCTGGCCCCGGAGGCCGCTCCAGCGGCCACACACACAGCCAACCTCTGGGAGGGTTCTGCCAGAGGCAGCAGCTGAGCCTGCTGCTTCGTCCTTGGGAGGAGGGTGGGGGCAAGTGGGCAACAGCCGAGCCATGGGGACTGCACGGCCGGCTCAGATCCAGGGTTGGGACCAGGGAGATGCCACCCTCCCTCCTGCCCCCTGCCTGTGGGCACCATGCAAGCCGAAGCCCATAATCTTGACTGACAGCTTCACTGCATCACTCACATTGGATCAGTGATGTGGAAACCGGGTTCGCAGAGGCCAGGCGATTGGTCCCAGGTCACCTGCACTGTAAAGTGGGAGCTGCCGCCCACGAGCACGGGACCCCGTCCTCGCACAGGACACACGAGCGGCTGGAGGGGCTTCCTGTTCCTTTTCTGCCCCAAGGGTGTGCGTATGACCTACATGCCCAACACACCAACTCCTGACCTCCTGCTGAGCCCAGGACTCTGCTCAGAAACCAGACTAGGAGCTGGCTCACGCCATGGGAGGCCCAGGCCCGTGACAGGGGAGCAGCCTGATCAGCTTTCTGTTCCATTCTGGGAGGGAGTCTGCTCCAAGGAAAAGGGCCGAGATATGGCAAAGCCCTTAGGTTGTTCATTTTGTGCTTCACAGGATGCTGGCTGAGTGTGAGCTCTCACAGGCTGATGAAATAAAACGAGGTGGATCATAGACACACACAGCAGACCGTCCTGCAGCCAAGCGCAGAGACACTTGCAAGACTGAAGACAGAACAAGGCTCTGCGCCCACCTACCAGTGACAAATGCTGTGACCACCACCCAGGATGGGAATGTACTATTAAAGGCTATCTAGGATGGCAGAATTATGGATTTTTTCCAGCATTATAAAAAATTTCAAGCTTAGAGAAAAGTTGGAAGTTCACTGAATACCCAATGTGTCCAAATGGGTGATTTTAACATTTTCTTCTTTAAATATTTCCGTATTGTCTGCAATGAGCATGCATTATTTAAATAACTGAAACAGAGTGAGAAACGTTATAAAACATCTCTGTTGCCTAGAATGGGGTGTTGGGTGCAAAGAGGCCACCAGACGGGGCCAGCTTTGCAAGGTTTGTGTTCATTTGTCCTCTGTGACAAAATGCCATAAGGCTGGCACACTTCCCCCTCAATTCCTCTCCCAGACCACAGGCTGCACCCTTCTTCTCCTGGGCCACGGGCTGCCCCCTCGCCCCCTCTGCTGGGCCACGGGTTCAGAGGACAGGGATTTTGTGAACAAGAGTCTAACTCACAATTCTCTGAACTCAGACCCCAAAACAAAGGTGAATTTTTCTACCAGTGCCCTCAGCACTGCAGCTCCTGAATTGCTGGGGAGGACACAGTTATTTAGAAGCAGAATTACAGTCTTTTTTCTTTTTAAAGAAATACTATTGTATTACTTCTGGATACACAGTCACTGGGAGAAAACTAATGCCATGTGTCACAAGAGTCCTAGTCAGGGTCCATGGAGACCAGCTTCAAGCAGCAACAGAATACGTGGCCACTTTCTCCCCCAGGGTGAGCTCTGGGGGTCCCAGAGTGGCGAGGGGAGCTCTGTGAGGGGTACATGGGCCTCCTTCTACCCTCACTGTGTCCTTTGGTCTCCCAGGGCCCAGGAGTCCCTTCATGAGGACAAAGCCCACACTGTGACACCAGGACGCAAATGATTATTTAAATGCCAGACTCTGAGAAGAATCTGTGTATTCAGAGGGGGACACGGAGGACTAGCCATGGGGCGCCCCCATGTGCAGGACCACAGGGGCTGGCAGGGCTCACATGCGGGCACCCTGCCTCCCCGAACCCTTGCTCTGATTACTGTCCCACCACAGGAACCATGGGGCACCTCAGGGTAGGGGAGCCAGGACCCTCGCCTAGGCTAGCGTCTACCTCAGAGGAAGGAAACGACAACCTCAGTGGTGGCCCAAGCCAGGAGCCCACGGCAGACCTGCCTTGGTTAGCTTACTGAGAAGAGCCTGGTAAGTGCTGCCTGCTGCCCACCCCGAGCCCCTGGCCCCTTATGGGGGCCCAGAACGCTGCATGTGGGTCAGGCCAGCTCTAGAGAGTGCGGTTCATGTGCGAAACAACTCAGCAGAGTCCAGATGGGGATTCAGTGCCTTAGAAGGCACGCAAGTCTGACTTTAGCTTGATTCCCACCACTTGTATGTGGCTGGCTGCTTCCTTTTCCTTCCTGTGACAGGAAGGGGCCTGCAGGCATAGGTCCCAGGGTGAGGGCCAGGCTGGCTGTCAGCTGTGTCACCTCCCCTCTATGAACCAGGACCCTCTGTGCATCATGGAGAGAGCACAGCTGAGGGAACAGGGCAGGCAAAGGAGGACGCAGGAGAGACAGGCACCCAACAGAGTGAAGACCCCACGGCGCTGGTGGTCACCCCACCCTGTGGGGGCAGCGCTGCTCTCAGCCCCAAGCACAGTGCCCCCTAGTGCCTGCAAGGAAAACCCGGATCATCAGGTGTGGAGCTGGCAGTGCAGGCAGGGGAGCCCCTCCCCAAACGCAGTGCAGAAAATGTAGCTGTAAGGCTGCCTCTTCCTGGGCAACAGACTGCAGAGCAGCTCTGAACTCAGTCATTATTCTTGATTAATTGACTCTGCTTCCAAATATGCCTGGTTGGGAGAGCAGCCCCACCCCGTGGTCAGGTGCTGTGTGCCCGCAGGCGTGCAGCTCCACCCCTCCCCCAGAGCACCCTGCTTTGGGCTTTCCAGAGCAGGAGAGCCTAAAGCTGCCACTTCCTTGGCAGGACCCCAGAATGGAAGTTCTGGGGTGGCCCCACACTTATCCTGCCAACTGGAGAAGTGGGAGGCTGACACCCAGAGAAGCAAACGGCCGGCTCAACCATGGGGGGTGTGCTTGGAGCCAGTGCAGAAGCTCGTGCCCCAGGGCACCACCCCTTCTTCAGGGACGAGCTGCAGGGTTGGGCACGTGGGCGCTGTCATCTTCCTCCAGCAAGGCCTGCACTCGCAGGTACCTGGACCCAGGCAGGGCTGGCGGCTGCTGCTTGGCCGACCTGCCCTTCCTCCCTCCCGCAGAGCAGGGACAGCCTCCTTGGCTCCCCCAGGGAGCTGCTGTCACAGCGGGAAGAGTCCAGCTACAGGGAGCAGAACTCAGGGCGCCCCAGGTGACACCACAGGCTTAGGAATCAGCACGGAAGCCCCTGAGGAGGAGGAGCCGGGGAAATGTTGTGCAGCCAGGTGTGGCTGAGTGACACATCAGGGCATCAGGGTGTTCTTACACACACCCTTCCCTGTCCTCCTGCTGCCTGGAATGACGATGTGACCGCAGAGCGTCAGAAGTTATTCTGACCGTGAGGCAGAAGCCCTGCTTGTTGGGGTGGTGGGGCAAGAGCCTGGGTTCCTGGGGCTTCCTGTGGCCGCATCACCAGCCTGCCTATGCTGAGTCCTGTTCAAAGGGAGGGGAATAAACTGCATCCTGTTTTGGCCTCTGAACCCAATCCATCTGTTCAGGGCTGACACACTCAGGACCTGGGCATGACAAGAGGAGTTCCCAGGGTGGGCCAGCCAGGTCTGGGTGAGGCCTGGGTATCAGGGCCTCAGCATTAACAGGATTAGTTAATTTAGCGAATGCTCAGTCCTTTACCCTGGTCATCCTTGACACTCAGACACCCTGTAGGATGGAAATACTCCCATTTGCAGACGAGGTTATGCCCAGAGAGGTTAAACATCAACCCTGGCCACAGAGCCGCCGGTGGCCATGCTGGGGTGGGAGCCCAGGCCTGCCTGGACCGAGACTAACTGCCTGATGAGACCTGCTCACCTGCTGAGCCACAGTCCCCAGAAGGCACAGAAGCATGTCATCTGGCAAGGCCGGCCCCCACTACCTGCTGACCACATGCCAAACCACTAACTATGAACACAGTTTACACTCCATTTTCTTTAAAGTACAGTGAGTTAGTTAAGAGTCAGAGGAGTCTGCATACAGAAAAATACACGTCCAGACCTGCAGTGAGGACAGAGCAGCACTGAGCTGAACCACTGCACCCAAAGCCGCCCTACCATGGTGGCCATCACAGGGAGGGGAAGCCCTGGGCTTGGACCCGACTTGGGCAGAACCTTGGGGGGATGCCGGGTGGGCCTCCCCTGCGCCCGCCCGGCAGGCTCCTGGTCTGGTCACGCGTGCTGCCCCAGCCCCCATCTCCTGATGGCAAGTGGCTGATGCCACCTCATAGCCTAGAGCTTGGGAGCAGTGCTAACAGCACTCCTGACCCTGCTGGGAAGCCAGATGGACGGAGACCCCAAAGCAAGAGACAAGGGGCGGGGCACGACTGATCCTCACGGGGCTCTCAGTCTTGCAAAGGCAGGGGTCATGCGATCTTGAGCAGGGCTGCTGTGATCCCATCAGTGTCTCAGCAGCTCTGCCGTAACCCCTTCCCCACCCCTGTTCCACAGTCCAGCTCCCAGGGAGAAGCCTGCGCCCCCCAGAGCTGCGACCTGGAGGATGAGGGCTAGGCCAGAGGCCTACGTGTGTCCAGGGTGTACAGGCCACATGGGCCCACAGCTCCAGACACAGGCCTCTCTGACCACCCCCTTTCCAGGGCCTCTGGATTCAAGGTCTCTAGGGACTGGCAGGGTCTGCAGGGGAATGGTGGTGTGGCCCCAGCATGCAGGGTACCCCCTTCCTGCCCTGGGTGCTGAGCTATCGCTGTTGGGAGGGGGCTGTGTGACCAGGGGCCACAGGAGGTGGGACGGGACTTCCAGCAAGCTCCCATCAGCAGAAGGCCGCCCCCCACCCCCCAGGTCTCCCTGCCTGCATATCTCCCACCAGACTAGATCCTGCTTTGAGGTTTGGCTGTGTCAGTTATTGCCCAGTGCTGGCTCAGCCTGGGCCCTTCTCCACAGAGGGGGTGGTACTGGGAGCTGAGGCCCAACCCCTTCACCGGGCCAGCATGGAAGTACTGTTTGTCCCCAGGAGCCATCATGGTAAGGAGCTGAGAATGTAAAGGAGACAGTGGGGGGAAGGTCCAGAGTCAGACTCTGCCAGGAACCCCTGCTCCCACGCGGCCCCCCTAAGCCTGTTACCACCTCCTGGACCTCCCGGGTTCCTGCAGGATATGGTAAAGGGTGTATGTACCAGGCACCACAGCTAGAGGATGCACAAAGGTGACAACCTCACAGCTGGGCAGAGGCAAAGAGGTGTGGGCAGGTACAGAAGGTGTGAGCGGGTGACCTCCCCTGCCTCAAGGCTCAGCTCAGGCTGACTTACCCTTTCCTCCTTCACAGGAGCACTGGCCCACATGCAGGAAAGGTACAGCCCTGCCCTCCTGCGGCATCTGGAAGGGCTGGGAATGTGGCCAGAAACACCCAGATGAGCAAGTGCCAGGAAGCAGAGTGTGCCTAATTCTGACTCAGGGTGAGGCAGGGCCTCTGAGGTGTGACAGCTGAGCTGAGCTGAGAAGGTGAGGGAAGGGGTGTGTGAGTATGTTGTGGGGGAGGGGCAGCATTCCTGACAAACCTCCAGAGGACGAGAAGGGGGGACCCCAGACTGCAGTTCATGTAAGAGCAAGGTCGGTGAGTAGGGGAAAGGAGCTTGTGGTTTCATGTTGTTGGACGGTGGGAAATAACGAAATTTCTGTCCTCATTTCAAACTTCCAAGTTGTGGAGAAAATATGAAGAAAAACAAGTCTTGTGAGTTTCGGCTTAGGAAATAGCTCCACCGTTGTCTTCCTCCGCCCCTGACAACATATATGGTTATGTGGGCAGATGAAAATCTTCCCGCGACTTACAAACAAGGTTAGCAAAGTTTTAGGAAAACAGAGCAGGCTACCTCACCTCTGGCTCCACCTCCCAGAGAATCTGGGGCACTACTAGGGTCCCTGCTGGTCTGGGGGATGGCAGAGGGGTCCCCAAGGCAGGCAGCCTCTTTGAATGCATTGCAAGGGGCTGAAGCCCCCACCTTCCTCCTCAGGCAAGTGACCAGGACTTGGAGCCCCACACTGGGAGGTTTTTCCCCAAGCCCCACACTTTGTGATTTCATCAATCCTCACAAGGCCCCCTGGTGACCCATGGGGCAGGGAGCAACTTAACCATTAGGGCATCATGCACTGCAGGGTGCTGTACAGGCCTCATCCCTCTGCACGCAGGCACATGGGGAAGGCCCAGCCTAGGGCTGCGGTGCCATGAGGCACAAGAGTGTTTGGACGTAGCCGCAGACTGGCCCTGCCAGGACCTCCTGCCCGCTCCTCTGGTTGCAGGCTGGGTGCCAGTCACCCTCCCTTCTTACCAAGGTGACCCCTGTAACAGCATCTCAGTGGACACGTCCAGGACCTGGGGCTTGTAGCATTCCGCCCACGAAGATGCACGTGAGGTCACCTTCTCCAGAAATTCACTTCCCAGCTACGTGCTGGGACTGGTACCACTGTGCACTTCCAGAGACATCCTCTCCAACGGGCACAGGACTGGCTGAGGTTTTCTGTGAGCCTGCCCGCTGTCCTCACACCCACCATGTCCAGGGTCAGCCCCAGCCCGGGATTTCAGGGCAAACGTCAGAAGCCGCGCTCTGTGTGGGCCTTTGGAGAGAGGTGGGGAGAGAGGCATCTCCTCACACGCCCAGGGGCTCTTCCTCACCTGCCCCCCCCCGCCTTCCCCCCCCCCAACGCCTCCTCACAGTTTCCCTACACCCTCCAACTGCACCAAGCTCCTGCCTGCGGCTAGGGGTTAAGCCAGCGCTGTGCAGGCGGACCCAGCCAGGCCCCACGCTGCTTACCCATGCACACAGCAGCCCATTCATGCTCCACATCCGACCGCCCGGCACTTTCTGGCTCCTGACACCCAGCAGGGGCGACTTCACTTCCACCGGAACACACAGACTCCTACCCCAGGCTGAAGTGAAGGGCTGTGCCCTGCGGCTTCCCTAGGAGGGGCCATGTGCCTGCAGACTCAGGAGACCTGCCTCCAGAGCCTCGGTTTCCTCGTCATCAGCTTGAGTCCTGGCCAACAGCTCTCAGACTCACTCTTTCTGCTTCCTGGCCTTTGAGGCTCTTCCCACAGGTCCTCACAGCCGGGAACTGCAGACTGTCATGGCTGCCAGGGCCCCAGCAGGGAAGTGGCCTGTGAGAGAAGCTGGGGGCAGTGTCAGGCCTGCCAGGGCTCGACCTGCTAATCCATCTCCACGCAAAGCCAGCCTCGGTCTCTGCCAAGGACATACTGTACGCGTAGCCAGGACTGAGCCCCGGAGGCCACGCAGCACGACATCTTAGTGGACTCTGTCCTGCAGGGTACAAACAGCCCAGGACCTAACGTGAGCTCAGGGGCCCACGACCTGATCCCTATGCCTGGCAACTCCATCCCCACTGGGGGACACAGCCCTTTGGGAACTGTAGTGACACAGGAGCGCACTAAGCGCCACATCACAGCCTGTGTTACAACTTGATGCCAGTTTTGGAAAATACATGGACTGGGCACAGAGAAAAGGTGGGAAATGCAACAAATGCCACAAGCCTTCAAAGGGGGCTTTTCCCCCAGGCCTGGAACCCCAGGCAACTTGTTCTTCTGATTCTCATTTTTTTGTACTTGAGATGTGAAGCCAGAGCCTGGGAGCTCTGGGCCTCCCCAGAAGCCACTCGAATGTCTCCAAAGCCATGAGACCACCAGCTATGTGCATTTCTACAGATGAGGAAGGCCAGAGCCTGTCTGAGGGCCACTAGGGGTATCCCAGGCTCAACTGGCTAACCCCACAACACGTGGCTGGCTCTGTGCCCCACAACACCCCTCCTGGCAGGATGCTAGGTTGATTCTCCTTTCTCTCCCATGCAACCCCATGGAGCCTGTGAACAGAGAGGAGGGGCTGACACAGCCCCGTCCCAGGCACACGCCTCAGCCCGTACATGCCTCAGCCTACACCCGCACAGTGAGCCAGGGAGCGATGGCTTCACATGCTCTTGGAACATAAACTATTTTCCCCACGACAGAGAAATTTAGAGTCTAAACAGCACACTCCGGACAGAAGCCATTCGAGACCCAAACTAATGGCACCATCCCACTTGCTGTCCTATGGTCCCTGCTGACCCAACCCTGCTCTCCCGCCTGGGGGGTGACCACCTCTGGCTGATGAACTGGAAAACTAGTCACCTCAGCAGTGACCCTTGGTCCTGGGGACTGGGATAACAGGCCTTTCTGGAACCAGGAACACCAAGGCCACTTCTGTGGTCAGGGGTGGAAGAAGGAGGTCTGCGGCTTGGTGCGGGGAGTGGGGCCCAGCAAGCATTCACTTCGTTATATTCCTACAGCCTCTGGGGTGGGTATCACCGTTACACCCCCACCGCAGGTGGGCCAGAATCTCCCAGTTATCAAGGGCATCCACGTCTGGTTTGTGTCTGCCACGGACTGACCAATCCTGGACTTAAGGCCTCAGAGGAGCTGGGGCAGGGTGCCTATAGGTACTGAGTGTGCTGTCGTGGGCATCAGGAAACGGCCTCCCCGCTTGCCATGGGCTCTGCCACTCAATGACTGTGTGGCCCTGACACGTAACTTGAGGAGTGTTTCCAACATGTTTCCTCACTGCATGATACAGACACCTGGCTTCCTAGAGTCCATAGCACAGCACCCCACATGGGGTGGGGGGGCATCCCAGGGAGCCCAAAGCCAGCCATGAAGGAACAAGAAGAGTGCTAGGAGAGAAGGGGAAGAATGGACTCTCACTTGTTCTCACCAACCGTGGGTGGAGGGGCCCCAGGAGAATATGTGGGGGGGGGGGGGGAGAGGTAGAGAAGCCGTCAACCAAAAATACATAAGTAGCCCTATAATCTTAAAAAAAATCGAAGTCGTTAAAAATCTTCCTACAAGTATCCAAGTACTGAGGAATGCCTGCAGCCTAATTTCAAACAGTTCTGCCAAAAAGGAAAAAAAAAAGGTGCACACACAGAAGTCCATCTCCCCAGAAACACACGGACATGCAGCCAGCAAGAGCTAGCACGCACGGGCACGCGTGCCGAAACATGAACAAGCAGCATGTCTGGGGGAAAGGGACACATTTACTACTCTTTCACTACTTTGTAAGCCTGACATGTTTCAAAATAAAAAGTGTGTGTGTGAGGGGGAAATTCCTACACAGAAAATGCCAGGCTATTTTTACCAAAGAACAAATTATCCAACTTTATGCAAACTCTTCTAAACAACAATAACGAAACGAACTCCCCATCCCCCCAAAAAAAAACTCATTCTGGGGCCAACATAACCCCAATATCGAAATCAGACAAACACATGAGGAGAAAGTAAAATTACAGCCCTTTTCATTCCCAATGGAGATGTAAAAAAATCCCAAATGAAAATCTTATCAAATCAAATCCAGTAGAGTCTATAAAAGATATGACACTGTGACCACATCAGGCTATCCCCGGTACGCAAGGATGATTTAATGCGAGAAAATCCAGACAGGTGATTTATCACTCCCAACAAATACAGATCTCAGCAGGTGTGTAAGAAGCATTTGCTGGAGTGAAATACAGTGGTACCTCGGTTTTTGAACATAATCCACGAGCTCTGAAACATTCGAAAACAGTGACAGCGAGGCCTCAGCATCTCGCACTCAGTGGAAGCTGTGTGACATGTTCGACTTCTGAGGCGTGTTCGAAAACCGAAGCATTTACTTCCGGGTTTACGGCGTTCGTAAACCGAAATGTTCGTTAATGGAGACGTTCGAAAACTGAGGTACTACTGTACCTAGTCACGATAAAAACTCAGTAAAGCAGGAAAAGGAGAGGGTTCCCTTAACCTGATAAAAGTATCCAAAATAACCTAGAACAAACACGGTCCATACAAGGAAGAGTCAGATGCACTGGCTCTAAGAACAGGGCAAAGACGCCCACTCTCCCTGCTGCGAACCTGCATTGTACCAGGGTCTCTGCTCTCGACAAGGAGCCTGTCTATCACCTGTGCTGAGCACCTGTGTGCAGGCACTGGTTGGGGGCTTTGCCCTTCGAACCTCAGCCAAGGGAGGGAGCTGCTTCGCACATCCTGTGCCCTGGTGGGGGGTCCTAGCATGCCACACAGTTAAGGGTGCAGGCTGCTCTCAGACAGCGGGCTTCTGGAGGTTTGAAGCAGCCACGCCACCAGAGCAGCAGGAAGCGCTGCCTCCATCAGCTACATCTTCCTGTGCCAGCCTCTCGGGGTGCCGGATGAGCTCAGCAGGTGCCTCTGTGGGAGCCTACAGCTCTGTGGCCCCAGGGAGAACCCCTGGTTGTATGACCCAGGGTCTCCAGAGGCTGAGCCCTTCCTGGAGCAAGGTGGACCTGGAGGGCACCCATGGAGGCCACATGCGGGGCCAGGGCGTCTCCAAGCCTGTTTCCTTGCTCCATGGCCCAGTCCTGGCTGCCTTCCATCAGCTGGCCCCTTGTCTGTCTGTGGGAGGTATGGGAGTGCTGAGAACAGGCAGCAAGCAGGGTCCTGAGGGTGGGTTCTGGACAGACCTAGAGGAGGAAGAGCCCAGCCAGCACGGTGTTAACAGCTCTGCCCAGGCCCTGAGTGCACAGGGTCCTGCAGTCTGCTCACATGTCATGTGATTTTGCCAGGGGCCCACCGGTGTTTCCCTGAGCACGCGCGTGCACACACACTGCTCCCTTTCCTCCATCTAACTCTCTCACTGCTCAGGATCTGTCCAATGCACACTTCCCTGGGCCCACCTCAGTGAACCCCAGCCAAGTTCCCTGATTCTAAGTTGGCTGCAGTTGAGGGGTCTGGCTCAGAAGGCCCCTGCAGGCCAGCAGAGGAGCCCAGGGTTGTCTGGAGAGGAGGGAGCTGGCTGGGGAGGTTGACTGGGCAGGGAGAGCAGGAGCAGGAGGCCAGTGGAGTGAAACCGAGCAGTCCCCAGGCCCAGCTTGGATGAAAGGGGTGGGACCTGAGAGGGACTATCCCCAGCTGCCCTGCCTGTCTTTCTGTGGAGTCTGAGCCTGGCAGGACACTGGGTCGGACAGGCTCCTGAGGTGGTAGGCGGGGTGGAGGTTCCTGGTACATCTCTCCACCATGCACTCAGGCTGGACGTTAGAGTGATACCCACCCCACGTGCAGAATCAGCAGCAACAGCAGCGGTGAGCCCAGCTCCATACCAGCCTGGACGCCCCAGCTCGGGACTTGTACTAGAGGGTAAAGTGTGCTCTATGCTAGGAGCTCAGGGACCTGCCTCCCAGGAGGAGCAGGCAGCAAGTGCCCATCTGCGGGGCTTTCCAGGCCCTGGGGATGGGGGGGCGACCGGGCAGGATGATGGAGGGCTTGGGTCTAGCAACCTGCCCTGGGGGGACACTGATGGTGTAATGGGGAAGCACTGGCATGGGGTGGGGAGACACCTGTGTGATGGGGGTGGTGGCGCAATGGAGACAGAGCCCTCCTGGCTGTGGGCGCCCAGCAGAGGCCTGGGTCGAGCAGTAGGGGACAGAGGCTGACACTAGGTTGGGGACAGTGGTGCCCTGAGGCAGAAGCAGCAGCATCTGAGGAAGTGAGCAGGGCCCGAGATTTGGGGTGCTGAGTGCTGTCGTCCAGGGTATGAGGGGGAGGGCAGTGACTCACCAGGCATGGGGCGGAGGCAGGCTCAGGGGGCAGGTGGGGTGCCGTCGGGTGACAGGCTCCGGATGGAAAAGAGGGCCTGAGTCACACAGGAGGGCTCCGAGATGGGGGCTTCTGAAAAGGTCAGCTTGAGGGACCAGAGCTGCGGCTGGGTCTCTGTGTGCCCACACCCACACTGCGGGCCAGCCGTGTTCCTCCTCTGTGAGGGCTCGCCCCAGCACAGACAGGCGGCCGTCCCTGGCTCAAAGATGGGGTGCGGAGCCAGTGTGCAGCCACCGCGGGGAAGGAGGGCTGTAGGCTGGGCTTGGAGTGCAGAGCACCATGGGGTCTGACTGCGGAGCGCCAAACGCTCAGGGCATCCACAGACAAGACCAAGGCCGCAGCACAGGGTTGCCCCACCAGACAGCGGGCCGCATTATACCCTCCCCCAGCCACACAGTCATGTCAAGCCTCCCAATGGACGCGTCCGTCTGCCCAAGTGTCAGGTGGGCAAAGCCCATGGCCCGGCCCGCTGGGGAGTTCAGAGGGGCCTGGAGCGAGACTGACCAAGGAGCATGCTGTCTGCTCCATGGAACCAGGAGCAAAAGCAGTCAGTGGTGGTAGCACACAGAGCGGGAGGACGTCCAGGAAACGTCCATGCTCCTCCAACCCCTAGAAAGGCGGGGCCTGTCCAGGTTGAAGTAGCAGCAGCAGATGACTACAGGCCCAAGGGAGCTGGGGAAGGACCCTCCCTGCTTGCTGAGTCCACAGCCTCACGGTGTGTACAGCTCGGGGGCGAAGCAGGGTGGGCCTGGGTGTGGATGGGGAAGGCACTGCAAGATGGAGAATGAGACAATGTGCCCTGGAGGGCAACACGGAGGCCCCACCACATGTCCTCCTGGTGCGTACTGCTTCAGCTTCGGTACTCCATGGCCAGTCCTGCCTGGGGCTCTGGAGTGAGGCGGGGGTGCCCACAAGGGAGGGAAGGTGCACTGCCCAGCAAGCTTGCCAGACCCCAGGAGGTCTCAGAGTGGACACACACACACACACACACACACACACACACTTAAAAACCTCACAAGGGGGAATAAAAACGTGGCCCAGACTGTCTGCAGGATGAGCCAGGGCTGTGGCATCCAGCCCTGCAGGGCATTGCCAAGGCCCTTCCTGCCAGCCGAGAAAGGCCTCTGCTACTGGTGGCCTGGGACGCCACGGCCCCTGCACCGTCCCCAAGATGTGGGAAGCAGGAAACAGGCATGTGAAGGCTACAGGCCTGCAGTGGCGACACCTGGATGACGAACACTCCGCCTGGAGGGCGGAGCCCCGCGCCCAGGGGAGGAGCACTATGTCTGTTATAGCCCCAGACCCAGGAAAGTACAGAGCCACCCACAAATGACCCTGTGCAGGGACCCCTCATAAATCCAGGGCCCCGGACATCTTGAGAGCTTGACACACACTCCCAGCCTCCCCCCACCCCCTGACACAGTGGCCTGCTTGGGGTCCTCAGGGACAAACAGGCAGAGGACATCTGCATGGCCCGGCACAGGGTGGCCATGCGTGCACAGCCTTAGGCCAGGGGCAAAGCAGAGCAGGTCATACAGCTGAGCACAAAGACAGTTCTTCCCGACTACCCAAGGAGGCTGAGGGATTCACATCCACCCTCAGAGGTGGCAGGAAGCTGCAGGAGGCCAGTGCCATGAGCAGGCATCTGTGGCCACCACAGGGCCCAGTTGGCCCCATGGTTGGCCTCAGACCATGAGCCAAGCAGAAGTTGAACTGACCATGAGGAAATCACTGGGGATGGGGCCTGGGCCCATCTGGGGCTCTGCAGTGACAAGGATACCATGAGGTGCAAGCGGGTAGGCGTGAGCTCTGTGCCTCCTGAAGGCAAGGACCTGACATTCCTCTCTGTCCTGCCCCCACCTCCACAAAGTGCGGTCCTGGGCCCCCGCCTGGGCCCACTGAGTCTGAACCTGGTCTTGCCAGACTCCCCCAAGGCCCCACACTTACGAGGTCTGACAATCCCGGCCGTGAACTTGCCACCGTGCACTAACATTGGCAGCCCTGTACAAACAGCTCGATAAGGTTTCCTAACCTTGGTCTATCAGTGTCTCACAGCTGTGTTCATGTCGACGTGTGGTGGTGTCTTGCTGAGTGGCGTTCATTATTGTTGTTGGTGTTTTTCTGTGCCATCATGAGAATGTCTGAGGTTGAGTTAGAGCAACGAATAAACATTAAATTTCTTGTTAAACTTGGCAAGAGTGGAAGTAAAATCAGGAACATGTTAGTCCAAGTTTATGGCGATAATGCCATGAAGAAAGTGGCAGTGTACAAATAGATTAAATGTTTTTCTGAGGGGAGAGAATGCGTCACTGATGAAGAGAGGTCAGGGTGGCCAGTAACGAACAAAACTGACGAAAACATTGAAAAAATTCATCGAACTGTGTATGAAAATCATCGGCTGCCTATGAGAAGCATAGCAGATCAAGCAAACATCGATAGAGAAAAATCTTGGCATGAGAAAGGTGTGTGCAAAAACAGTCCTAGGGGCGGCTGGATGGCTCAGTTGGTTAGAGTGCGAGCTGTAAACAACAGGGTTGCCGGTTCGATTCCCACATGGGCCAGTGAGCTGCGTCCTCCACAACTAGACTGAAGACAATGAGCGGCCGCTGAGCTGCCAGAGTGGCGGCCGGATCGCTCAGTTGGTTAGAGCGCGAGCTCTCAACTACAAGGTTGCCGGTTCAATTCCCACATGGAATGGTGGGCTGCACACCCCGCAACTAAAGATTGAAAAACAGCGACTGGAGCTGAGCTGTGCCCTCTGCAACTAGCTTGAAGGACAATGACTTGGAGCTGATGGGCCCTGGAGAAGCACACTGGTCCCCAATATTCCCCAATAAAAAAAAAAAAAGATTTATCCTGAAGGAGCTCACCGATGAACAAAAGCAAAGGAGAGTCGAAGTTTGCCAGCACCTTTTGGAGAAGCAAGACGATGTTTTGGGCCATGTTATCACTGGTGATGAAACATGGGTGTGCCAATACGACCCTGAAACAAAGCATCAAAGTGCACAATGGAATTCAGCCAATTCTTCATGACCAGAAAAGTTATATCAGTCCAAACCAAGAGTTAAAATGATGTTGCTAACCTTTTTTGGTATCAGAGGGATTATTCATTATGAATTTGTACCAACTGGACAAACACTTAACCAAGTTTATTATTTGGAAGTTCTGGAAAGGCTGTGTGAAAAAGTTAGACAAAAACAAGCTGAACTTTTCACCAACAATTTGTGGCTCTTGCATCACGACAGTGCACCAGCTCACACGGCACTGTCTATGAGGGAGTTTTTAGCCAGTAGACAAATAACTGTATTGGAACACCTCCCTACTCACCTGATTTGGCCCCAATGACTTCTTTCTTTACTCGAAGATAAAGGAAATACTGAAGCAAGACGTTTTGATGGCATTCAGGACATCAAAGGTAATAGGACAACAGCTCTGATGGCCATTCCAGAAAAAGAGTTCCAAAATTGCTTTGGAGGGTGGACTGGGCACAGGCATCGGTGCAGAGCTTCCCAAGGGGAGTACTTCAAAGGTGACCTTAGTGATATTCAGCAATGAGGTATGTAGCACTCTTTCTGGGATGAGTGCGCGAACTTAATTGTCAGAGTGCATAGTGCGTTCTTGACTGTCCTGCTCTAGGCAGTGACACATCATTAATCAGAAAATAAGAAATGTTGGTAGAGATGTAGAGAAACCGAAACCCTGATGCATTCCTGGTGGGAATGTAAAGTAGGATGGTGGTTCCTCAAAAAATTAGACATGACTGTCACATGACCCAGCAATCCCACTTTTAGATGCACACCCAAAAGAAGTGGGAGCAGCAGCCTGAACAGCATTTGGGGGCAGGTGTTCATAGCAGCAGGAGGCGGAAGCCACGCAAGCGCCTTTCTGTGGATGAACGGATAAACACAACGTGGTCCAGACACACAACGTAACGTTGTTCAGCCTTAGGCAGGAAGGGTGTGTCTGCGGCACACGTACTATGTGGGTACATCTTGAGGACCTTATGCTGTGAAATAAGCTGATCACAAAAACACAAATACTGTATAGATTCCACTTATGTGAGGCACCTAGAATGGTTAAAGTCACAGAGAGTAGAATGGTGGTGGCAGGGGCTGGGGAGGACAGCGGGGAGTTAGTGCTTACTGGGTATGGAGGTTCATTGGAGAAAAATGGAAAAGTTCTGCAGATGATGGTGGTGACAGTTCCACAACAATATGAATGTATTTAATGCCACTGAACTGTACAATTAAGCACACCTAAATGGGAGCTAGTTTTATGTTACACATATATTATCACAATTTAAAAACAAGGCTCTTCTACAATGGAGTGTTTGCAGCCAGCCCTGGCTGGGTGAGTCCTCAAGAGCAAAATGACAGGCTTCCCATGAAAGAAGGACCTTCATTGGGTACAGCCACCCCAATGAACCGTCAGTGACAGGGTGACAAATGGAGTCCACCCAGTCTACACCTGCCCCCTACTCAGGTAGGCAGGGCTCTGCCTCAGCTCCCTCAGGGAAGGACTAAACCAAGGAGAAGACTTGAGGGCACCAGATGGGCCTCAGGCAGGGTGGAAAGGCATGTCGACATGGCCCAGGGCTCAGGGGTGACGCGAATGAGAACCCCGCTCATGTTCCGGACAGAGCGGGGGCCCAGCCAGCAGCCCCTCCCACTGCGGGGACAGGGAACACACAGCAGCCTCCTTGCCCGCCCCCACACCATGCCTCACCCCACGCAGCCTTGCTGAGGGGGCCTCACTCCATTAGCAGCCCATTAGGTGGTGCTGCCCCCCAGCCTCGGAATGAACAAACTGGGGCTCCGAGAGGCTCGGCCACAGGACCACAAGCAGGAGCAAGTCCTGGGTCCCTCGCTGCAAGAAGTCAACAGGACACACATGGTGAATTCAAGCTACAGCAACAGGGAAGCGACTGGCTGCCCTTCAGGCTCCACTAATCTCAAACTTGTGACATGCGGGTGGACGGAACAGACAGCAGGTGGTACCTTCTCCTCCAGGCCCCGTCACCTGGGCACCAGGCACCCCAGGAGGCCACATTTCCCATCCCCAAGTGAGTTTGAGAAACCAACACCAGCCCCGTTTAACAGATGAAAAAACTGAGGCAGAGAGGTCAAACATGCCCAAGGTCACACTAGTGAGGAGCACAATGAGCTGGGCTCTGATTGAAGGTCATGACCTACTTAGCAAAGCTAGGACCCACAGGTGAAAGCTGGTGGCCCAAGCCTGTCTTGAGAGACCCCAGCTGCTGATGGGATAGAGGCCAGCAGGGCAGGGGCTGTGGTAGACAGGCTCATGGCCCCTCACCCACTCCCGGCCATGCACGCACGGCCCACCTGCAGGCAGAGTGTGGGGGCTCCAGGGTGGTAGAGGAGTGAAGTCTGCAGCAGCACAAACACCTGCCCCTGACCCCTTCCTAACTACACCTGACACCCAGGTTTCTCTACAGCCAGCTCCCCGCACCCCCACTTGCGAGCGCTATGCTGCCTCTGTCAGCGTCACCAAAGCACTCCTGGGCTCCCTCCTTCTGCACCTTCAGCAAACTTCACACACACAAAAATCTGCACCCAGATCTTGACCCCGAGGTTCCCACAGCCAGAATCACAGCCTATCTCTAACACCCAATATGAGCTGAGGGCAGGGCTGGCATAGGCAAGATGACACTGGGAGGCTCCTGGGCAGGGAGGCTGGGACATCGGTGACCGAACAGCCTCAGTGGTTCCCCAAGTCACTCAACTCCCTGAGGTGGCAGATGAGCTTAGAGTGAGGGTGGCTGCCGAGAGTGCAGGCAACCTCAGAGCCCAGCCCACTACCCACCCACACGCTGACGGGACTGGCTGGATGAGACCATGTCACCTTCCCCCAGAACCTCACACAGGACCTTTCCCATCACAACAGGCAATTCCCAGGAGGGGTGGTGTCCACAGGTGTGCCTGTCCCCTTGCTCCTGCACCTCTGGTCTACCTGAGGGTTGTGTGTGTGTGTGTGTGTGTGTGTGTGTATGTGTACCTGAGGGGTCTGTTAGCTGCAAGAAAGACTGTACCTGTCAAGAAGGACTCCATGTGGTTAACTGGGCCCAAACCCATAACCACAGGTCCTTCAAGCACACTACACATCAGGGAAAAGCTGCACACTGAGCTGCCAGCCTCCTGCACTGTGTTCCTGCCATCTCAGTTCACCCTTACAAAAAGAACTTCTAGGATAGAAATTTGACCCATGGGCTGAAGACCTGTCCGGTTCAATCAGAGCTGCGCAAATACCAGAACTGACAACTAAGTTCGCAAACTTGTTGCAACAATGTTGCTAACCTTTGCTGATACCAGAGGGATTATTCATTATGAATTTGTACCAACTGGACAGTTAACCAAGTTTAGTATTTGGAAGTGCTGAAAAGGCTGCGTGAAAAAGTTAGACAACCTGAACTTTTTGCCAACAATTCACGGCTCTTGCATCACGACAATGCACCAGCTCACATGACACTGTCTGTGGGGGAGTTTTCAGTTGGTAAATAAATAACTACTGTATCGGAACACCCTTCCTACTCACCTGATCTGGCCCCCAGTGACTTCTTTCTTTACCCGAAGATAAAGGAAATATTGAAAGGAAGACATTTTGGATGACATTCAGGACATCCAGTGTAATACGCTGGCAGCTCTGATGGCCATTCCAGAAAAAGTTCCAAAATTGCTTTGAAAGGGTGGACTAGGCACTGGCGTCAGTGCATAGCTTCCCAAGGGGAGTACTTCAAAGGTGACCGTAGTGATATTCAGCGATGAGATATGTAGCACCTTTTCTAGGATGAGTTCGCGAACTTAACTGTGCGACCTCATATACCCTCACATTTGCATCTTTGCTGACCAATCACAACAGTGTTATTTGGACCAATCAAACTGTGCAGATATGGATTCCTTATTTGCAAGAAAATGGACCATCAAAAACCAGGGGGTAGGAACTTTATATAAGCCAGGCACCCCTCTCTATCTGTGGGGCATTCCCTGGCCTTGAACTGTTAGCACTAGAGCTGTTAATACTTGCACGGCTGAGCCCTCGTGCCTGAGCTGCCTCACAATTGAGTTGTTTACTGCATAAGTCTCCCTCTTCACTGCCCCCCAAATTGGGGACTCCTGTTGATGCTGAAATTGGTGGCAACAACCTTCAACCTTCAGTTGACAGGTGTATCTACCTGGGGGGGGGGGGGGCGTGTGTGTGTGTGTGTGTGTGTGTGTGTGTGTGTATGTGTGTCTACCTGGGGGGGGTGTCATAGGGGTGGTGTGTGTGTATGTCAGGGGAGGTGCTGTGCTCATGGGGGTGTCTCAGCCACTGAGTAGCTTCTGTGGCTAGAGTTCTCCAGCCCCTCCCCCAGGCCTGTCCCCAAGACCTCTCCCCCGTGGGAAGGAGGGGCAGCTGAGCCTCTAAACCCCACTATCTGTCAGTAGGCCATCTGTAACTAATCTCTTCAGGCAGGCCTGAAAAACAACTGGGGAAGGATAAGCACACATACCCCACAGCCGTACGTGTACTCCCAGGCCACCTGGGGCCCTCAGTGCCAGGTGCCTCAGTCACTGTGAGGCCATCCCAAGGATTAACCTGAGGTGGCAAGTGCAGAACTAGCTTTGCTGTCCAGAGCAGCACAGCCCCCGAGCCTGCCTGTGCTCAGGTACTTCCTTCCTGTGGGAGCCCTGCCACCATGTCTCACTCAGGTGTAGTGAGGAGAGCCATGATGGCACACATAGGGAACACCCAGCATACCCACTGCAATGCCTACTTAGGACCCGAGGACTGCTGTCACTGTCTTCAGCCAGGTCCCTTCTCCTGGGAGAACAGCAGGGGGAGGGAGCCCCTGAGGTCCAGCTGTGTGAGGAGTATGGTCTCTCAGCCCTGTGCAGCCTCCCCCAAAGCCCAGCAGCGGTGCTCCCACCCTCTGTGTGGGCAGGGCACCCAAGGAGCAACAGGCTGGCTCCAGGTTGCCCCTTCCCTGCTTCTGCAGTGACAGAAAATCTCCCATGAAAACACACTTCCCTTATACCCTGGACAGTCCTGGGGGACAGGGACAGAGCAGTGGCCCAGCCACAGAATGGAAAATTGCTCAGCTCTTAAAGGGGGTTTGTGGGAAGGAATTTCAAAAGGGAGGAAATGTCCCAAAGTGCCAACCACTTGTAAGAAAAAAAGGAATTCTTGTTTCAGGATATTTCTGAGTCACTGCACGCTGCTGGGAGGGAGTAGGCGAAGAAGCGGTGGGGTGGGGGGGTAGGAGGGGAGGGGGAGAGAGAGAGAGAGAGAGCGCAGGCTCTAAGACTGGGGGTGGAGGGTCCTGTGTAGCCTGTGTCTGGTCAGCTCCGGGAGCCCCAGCCCCTTACCCTCTGGGAGGAGGGGCCGATGTGCCGAGGCCCACATAAGGTCCAGTCATACCCTGAGGCCACTGCTCTGTGAGGCAGAGGATAGCCTGTGGTTGGTTGGTGACAAGGAGCACAGATTACACACTAAATACGGGTGTGTGCCACGTGGCCGGCCCCAGACGGACCGTGGACCCTCCCCCAGCATCAGTGCCTATTATCTCTTATCCTGGGTTGTGTGCATAGCCGCATGGAGTGGGAGGGGCTGGGAGCCAGCAGAGACCCAGAGGTTATCAGATGTGTGCATAACCTGTGCACAGGGTGGAGGCAGAGGTGCTTGTCCCAACCTAAGGGACACGTGTGTGCAGGTTCGAGGACTGTGGCTCTGCCTGCTGGAGCCCGGCCCCCATGGGATCCCTGGTACCTGGGAAACCATGGCTGAGTTTGTCCTCAGGGCTTGGCTGGCCCAAATGGCCTGTTCCTCCACCAGCCCACATGGTTGGGGGCCGATAAGCAGTTGGGGACAGCATGCCTCCACTGCCAAAACCACTTGGAGGTACCAGCTCGGCCAGAGGGCAGAGGCAGGCCAGAGTCAAGTCCCCACCAGAAAGCATTCCCGCCTGAGCAAGAGTCAGTCCTGGCCCTCAGAACACCTGGTAGCACCTGGAAACCTGGTGGGGATCAGGAGCACGGATGGCCCGGCCTCCCTGACCGCTCGCTGTGCAGTGTGACCACAGGCCCTGAGCTCTCAGCTGGCGTCACAGGCGTCTGAGGCCCGGGGTGCAGCAAGGAGGGCTGGGGGTCCGGTCTCGGGCCCGATTCCCTGGCTGGCTGCGGAGCTACGGCAGTTGTTACTGTCAGAGGAAGAACTGAAGACATTTACAACGGGATGTTCAGGTCTAGCAGTAAATTTCCACGGCCCTGAGTGTCCTCTTTGCCACACGTGGGACAGACGGGGCTGCCTCTGGGCGACCCTGGCCTGGCCCAGGATGTTGGCTGTGCTCCTGCGACCGCCTCTCTCAGTCACGATGCTTTGGGACAGGACAGGGGCCCATCCTGCGCATCACCCCTCTATGAAAACTGGCTCCTGAACAACAGCTGCCAAGTGGCTGCAGCCAGGGGAGTGGACAGGGCCAGACAGGGCTCCAGAATGCCTGGGTTCAAGTCCCGAGTCTGCTGCCTCAGCCATGTGACCTTTGGCAAGTCCCTGACCTCTCTGTGCCCATTCTCCCATCTGTAACAGGAGCAGTGGAGACCCCTTCACAGCCTGTACCCAGGCCCAAGGATGAGTCCCAGCAGAGGCCAGCTGAGTGAGCAGGGGTCCAGGGTGCACCCAGAGCGAGATGAGAGCAAAATGTGCATGAAGGGACCCTGACATGATGTCACGTGGAGAAGACCAGCATCTGGCCTGGAAGATGGACAGCAGAGACGCCACCAGAGGGCACTAGGGCTCTCCGATTAGCCCTGTAAACTCAAGGGGTCCACCAGCACAACCTAAGGGAGGTGCCAAAGATCCCCAGGCCCTCCCAAACCTGGGCTGCCCACCAGACATAGCTGGGGAGTCCTGGCAGGGAGGGCAGGCTGGAGCCTATGTCAGCGTCCCTCTCAGGACTGCAGAGAGTGAAAGCTCAGTGAAAACCTGCTAAAGAAATTAAAATGACTCAGAAGGCTCCATGACAGAGCCCAGGCTGGTTGAGGCTGGGTTCTTATTAGCTCAGCAGTCAATAGCCACTAGCTGGCCTGCAGGGTTGGGCTCCTCTGCCAGGTGACTGCATGGCTCGGCCAGGGCTCCGAGCTGGGCGGGCCAGGGAAGCCAGTGACCAGTACCCACACACAGCTGCAGGCCCATCTCCCCCAGACTCTGGGGTAACCACTGACACCCTGGAGAGCATTTCCTCTGGAAATGACCTGCAACAGCTCATGGGATGGTTGACTGTCCAGCAGGAGGTGGCTGGGCTGCAACACCACCCAGCCCTGCCACCCACCTGGGGCACTGTGCAGCCTGTGCACTGCAACCACCCCACCCCACACCTGGCACCACCTGAGGCCGCCTCTGGCCTGGCCGGCAGAGGGACACAGTGACCAGATGGCAGGGCTGGGGGGGCTGGGGGGCAGTGCAGAGAATGAGGGTGGGTGAGGCATGGGAGGGTGTTGTCACACAGCAGCCTAGCAGACTGTCCCCCCATGTCTTTCCTTAAGGAAAGAAGAGTCTGTGAGACTGTGCATCTCTGGAACTGTATATTTCTCTCTAGTTAGTCTCCAAAAGAGGGTTTGCAGCCAATGACGAGTAAGATTCCCCACGGGGGTGGGGGGGTGGGGGGGACGGGATGGACAACTCAAGCCAGGCGGAACCCCATGGAGACCCCCGATGAGCGGCCTTAGAAGGATGTGGGAAGGGGCCTTGTCTCCCCTGCCCCCTGCCCAGTTAAAGTGGCTGCTGGCTCTGACTTTTCCCTCTCACCTAATTTGGAGAAAAGTCTTGAGAGTGATAAGATTAAGCTCTCTCTGCTCGGCTCTGTGAAATAATTTCAACATGTGACATATATCCCTTAAAAGAGTTGTATACCTCACCTCAAGGACTTTCTGCTTCAGCTGTTTAAAGATCAACATAACTGGTTTGGGTTGTTTCTATAACGTGGTAAGTGAGTCTCGCAGACCGTGCCCAAAACACTGCTACTCCCTTGTACACTTATCAATAAAAACCTCCAGTCGGCTCTATTCTGGGCTCCAGTCTTTCATGACTGTGAGAGCCCTGGTCTTCTGAGATTTAACTGCATTAAGTCTCCGTATGTTTCTTTCTTAAAACTTAACCCAAAGCCGCCCCTTCTCACACCCTCACTGCCCGTGTTGTGCTGGACGTGACAGGAGGGGCCCACCCCCCGGCAGGGGTTCCTTGGTCTGTGAGAAGCCCCTGCAAACTCAAATCTGCTCTGCTGCTCAGAGAGGGCCTCGTGGCAAGTGCTGGCCCTCAGACAGGTGCTGTGGTGTGTGAAGGGGCCCAAGGCACTGGCCGCTGGCCTCTGCTTCTCGTCTTCTGTGCACATGAAAGGCCGAGTCAGGGCTTGGTGAGGCAGGAGGGGTCACGCATGGAACAAGTCAGAAGGACACGTCAGAACGGCAGGGCCCAAAGCCCTCACACTCGGACTCAGCTGGCCTGCAGTGCAGTCTGTGCCCCTGAGCCAGCTGCCTGAGGTCTGCTGGGACCCTTTCGACCCAGTTGCCTGAGGACAGGGTCTTTTCCTGCTCTGGGACACTCCACACCAATCCCATCACCCCCCTTCCACCCGCTTGGCTGAAACCTGACTGCCTTCTACTTGATAAGAACGGTGTTTTCCGCTGGGCACAGTGCCAGCCCAGTGTCCAGGAAAGAAAAGAAACAAACCTCTCCTACAGGGCTGGGCTTTGTGAGTGCCTATGCCTGATGGTTTTAAAGCAGGACTCATTAGGCCCCGAGCTTTCACGGGGTTCAGATGGTGCGCCAGAAAGCAGCCGTCTGTGTGAACTTACGTGAGCAAAACAAACTGCCCACATCTGCCTGCCCAGCCACCTGACTGCCACTAGGGAGCAGAGGAGAGAAGGAGGGGGCTGTACCTGGAGCTGAGGTCTGTCCTCTGCAGGATGGGGGCCCTGGGGTGCTGCCATGGGCTGGGCGGGAAGGAGGGCTGTGGGAAGGGTCTGAGGTTGCAGAGGAGAGGCCTTAGTTCTCCAGAGAGGGTAGGAACTGTGGTCTCATGCCATGGCCCACTTGTTCCCTCTCCTTACAGGTGACACCAGACGCCTTCCTCCCCCGCAGGAGACCACCTGCTCTGCCTCTCCGGGAAGCTACACATCAGACCTAAAGACTTGGCTGTTTCCAGCGGGCAGCCAGCCACTCATTCAGCTGGGCCTCAAGGAGGGTGAGCTGACACTCAGTGCCCACCCCCCCAGTACCCCTGCACCATCTTGGGCTCCTGGAAAAGCCCATCCTTGAAGCGGTCACGCTGCCCTCGCCCACAGGCAGGCAGTGTAGCCAGTTGGTGCCTGGCACTCGCTCCTAGTTGGGGACCTCTCCTACTCCTTGTCACCCTGGGGCCACAGGCCTGGGTGTGAGCCCCAGCTCTGCCACTTGTGACGTTGGGTGACCGGTTATTTTGGCTCTGTGAGCCTCAGTTTCCTTATCCATACTGTGGGGCACCTTAACAGTGAGGCAAGAATGAGGAAGGCCTGGCACTGAGTGAGTGCAGAGCGTGTCACAGCCACGCTCTGCCCCAGACTGTACCCCACGCCCCCAAGTACAATATACGCCCTGTAAGTGGCGTGCCTGGGGAATAGCAGTGCACTGCGCAGACAGCACCTTCCCCAAGATCCCCACTCCGTGAGCTGTGGTCTGGCTGGAGGACTTCTTCTTGCTGTTGCCGTTTTCTCTGACAAGAACATGATGCAGGATTCCAGAGAAGACGCAGTGCTACACGTTATACCCTGACTCACTGCCTGCCTTTGCTGCAGTGATGCAAATGAAAAACCTCAGTGTGGCAGGTCAGGTCCTCAGTTCCCCAGGACATGGAGGCTCCAAGGAGGTAAATATTTACATGTGAGCCTTTAAAACTCCTAACTCAGAGGGGTGCTGCTCATGGCCGTCCTTGGGCCACAGACATGCCCACGATTGTCTCTGGGACCCTGCAAGTCCTGTGGTGGCAGAGCTGTCTAATTCTCCATGGATGGTGACTTACGGGCCACCACTCCCAGGCCAGTGAGAGAAGTGGGCTAGGAGCAAATGCCGCAGATACGGGGTTGGGGTCAAGTGGGGCTGGTGGGGTGCATGCCAAGGTTGATGGAACGATGAGGGAGCCCTGCCCTCATGCCCCTCTACGGAAGGGGGCAGGACGCTCGGTCTACAGAGGGCCATACAGGGGCAGCCCTGGGGTGTGGCTGAGACAGGGTACAGGGCACCAGGCAGGAGAAAAAGGGACACAGGCAGCCCTACCCAGATTTCCATCGGGAGGGGCAGGAGGTCCTGTGACTTCAGAGCAGTGGGCTCCAGGCTCTGGTTTTGGTTGCAGGATCCTTTCTTCCAACCCAACCTCACAGAGACCCCAACAAACCAGAGGCAGCGGGCGTGAGATGCCAGCCAGAAGGCCCACCCACTCATCTGGCCTCTGGGCTCAGCTCCTGCAGTGGCCACCCCGGGAGCTGCTGAGGACTTCATAGGACGGCCCTGGGGATGTCCCTGCTGCAGGGAGGATGGCTGGTTTTAGTGGCCATCTGTCTACCCACTCAGCCTCCCGGGCTTCTGGCTGAGACCCCACAGGGGGCCCCAGAAAGGTACAGAGGTCCCCTTCTTCTGCTGCATGCACACTTGGTGCTGTTGGCTGGGGGATGGGTGTGCTGGCCCCCAGCCCCTAGGGTGCAGGTGCTGGTAAAGCAAACGCCCAGGACACCTGCAGTGTGGGAGGACAGCCGTGAGGAGCCTGGTATGTACATTCCCCGCAGAACTTCATCGTAGGACATGTAAGGGGACAAACCACCTCTCAGGGGAGAAAGCAGCCCAGAGACACCAAAGCTAAGAGGTGGGAGGAGACTGCAGAGTCCAGTAACCACACAATAGTATGCCCGTCTCAGCCGTCAGAAGAAAAATGTGCTAAGACCACGACTACTGGCAACGTCTGACAGGCCAAGTGGTGAGGAACAGCTGGACAGCGTGTGGGGGTCGGAGGCAGTCTGGAACGTTCTGGTCCTGTCCAGTAGAGCTGGGGACAGACCACCCACCCTGCTGCCCACGCTGGGGACGAGAGGAAGGGGGCAAGCCCGTCCCCATCACCTGTCTGTGAAATACTCCTCCCGTGTGCTCTCAGAACAAAGCATAGGGAAACAAGAGATGTGTCTAGACAAACAATGTTAAATCTAGCAGTCAATGAATTAAATATTCATGTCATGGACCAATATGGATAATTCTCAACAAGGCCGAGTGAAGAAAGCAAGTTGCAGAAGGTCAAGTACACTCTGGTGCAAGTTCTAGAAAGTTTGTAACACCTAAACAGTGCTGTGCACTGTTTATGGGATACACATCTGCCATGAGAGCATAAAAGGATGCAGGAAAAACGCACAGTGCAGATAGAGGTGATGGGGGCGGGCAAAGGGGAGGCCACAGCGGGCTTCCTGTGCCCTCTCCTGGAGCTCTGAGTCTGCAGCAGGGACAGAAGTACAGGCAACAGAGGTCATGGCAAACACCAAGTGAAAACACGAGCCTGCCCCCTCACACACTTGTGGGTGGGTGACTACAGCAGCCCAGGGCACACCCCTAGGTTTCTGCAAAGCTAGCCTCTCTGTGCCCAGCCGAGGTCACCCACTTTTCACCTCTTCCTCCCCTCGCCACTGAGCTCTTCCTGGTTGCGTTCTCAGAGGGACAGTTGCTGCTGACACAGGCCACAGACAGCAGGACCAACTGGACATCCCCACAGGTGCTGGTTACTGTGCTCCTTTCATCTGGGCTGCCGGCCAGGGGGATGGGGGTCTGCCGGGAATCCCAGGGGCAAACACAGCAAAGCCCTTTGGCTGAGTGGGCACAGAGAGGAAGGAACAGGCTGGTCCCCGGTGCCACAGCTGTGGGGTGAGCAGACCCTCACAGCTGAAGCACGGCATAGCCCAGGTCACCATGTAGGAAAGTCAGTGATGCTTGGTGCATGTCCCAGACAATGGTGCCCTAGCTGCCTGGACTTCAGCTGCTGTAAGGGAAGTACCCTGCTGGCCCCTGAGCTGACCAATTCAGAGTAGGGTTAGGAGCCAAACTCCTCGCTGGCTCTGAAGGGCCCTGCCCTGTCCCCAGAGAGAGGAAACGCATTGCAGCCACGTGTAAAGAGTCCCCAGCACCACGCACAATTCCAAGTACCATTCTATGAGGCAGGCACTGTCAGTATGCCCATTTTACAGGTGGGAAACTGAGGCACCGAAGTCACAGAGCTTGTGAGTGGCAGAACTGGGATCCGACCCATTGGTCTGGCTGTACGCCTGCACCCCCACACTTGCTCTATGGCCCCCTCTTCCCCCAGCTATGGTCATGGGTTTCCTGCTCTTGCTCTCCCATCTGTTGCGGGCTATTTTCTTCTGGCTGGCTTCCTTGCTGCTGGGCTGCCCATGGACCACCTCTGTCCTGAATTACTGTGGAGGGCGGACACACATTTCAGGAGCCGAGTGTGTCGTCCGGTCCTCCCACCACTCCACAAGGTGGGGAAGGGACACAAGGCTGAGGGAGCTCTAAGCACACCCAGGTGTGCAGCCAGGCCAGGGCTGCTGCGATGGGCGCTTTCCCGAGACACCTGGGTCCCCAGCTCCTGCTGTGACCAATGCAGCTGGGTCTGCACAGACACTGACCCCCTTCAACCCCATAGCTTTATAAACAATTAATGGTGGAGTTTTCATCTCTTCACTGTCTTCCCAGACGACTACTCATTTGCTCTGACGCCCGTTCACCGTGTAAACAAACAGGACAGCAGTGCCGCTCACAAGTGGCCCTCAGACAGGCCACGCTCAGCCATCTGAGAACTGCCTGCCTCTCACCAAGCGCCCCAGCCCTGGGCACCAGGCCCCATCCCCTGCCACCATGGCCAGCCTCCCACAGAGCCACGGGAAGCAAAGCCCCACTCCTGGGCAGCGAGGCCTGTGCTCCACGTCTGGACTGTAGAATTCTAAGGGGTTATGAGTGGCCACAGCTCCAACGAGACATGCACAAGACAAGCTGAGGCTGGAGGGACCTTGAGGTCACAGGAGGTAACAGGTCACTGGCTCCTCTATAGAACGAGACGACAAACGCCACCATTTCAGAGATGGGGACTGAGGCTCAGACAGACGGCTGCCCTGTGCCCATGACAACCCTGGCTCCAGACACAAGGTAAGAGACGCTGCCCAGGGGCCTCTGCTTTCCTCCTCCAGTTTCCCGCTGGGCCTGCTGAAGCCCAGAACTGCTGCCTGGCTGCCCGGAAGAAGCTGAGGGACTGAATCCCCACATGCCTCAGCCCTCCTCTGGAGCCTCAGAGAGGGCCCAAGAGCCCTGTGGTGGTCTTGCGGGACTTGGGGTGACAGTCCCTGCAGGTAGCCCTTGGTAAGCTGGGGCCCCAGACCCAGCGTGCTTGGCTGGGTGAATAAACAAACCAATAGCTGGGTGAGGAGGGGCCCCAAGCAGTCCAGCCACCCTGGAGACTGCCTCAAAAGGGGTGCAAGCAGACAGCACTGCAGGGTGGTGGTGTGGGGGCGCTGCGCATTCTCAGCTGGCGAGGAGCCTGGTCACAGGCCGCTGGTGGCAGTGGGAGGGAAAGGCTGCCCTAGCTGGTTTCTGTCCTTCCATCAAGGCCCCAGGCCCAAGCCAGGGCTGGGCAGGATATGTGTGGGCTCCAGCTGCCGGACGGCCTCCTTCCCTGCCTGCTCAGCTGACCCTGATGTCCTCTAAAAGTGTCCACCCAGGTTGGGCAGTCTGCAATCAGCATTTTACCTCTGTCTGGGTGTGGAGGTGTGCATGCTACACTCTTCCAAAACAATAGGCCCTGGAAACTGGGGACTTGGGACAATGCCATACCAGAAGGGTGCATTTCACCCAGGGAGGGACACAGATTAGGCCGTAAGTCCCACAGCTGGAAAGTGACAGACCTGCACTCAGGGCAGACTGGACACCAACACCTGGGCCTCTGCCCGCCCCCCTGGTAGGGCCCTGCTCTGCTCACTGTCCCGCATGCCCACTCCCCTTTTTTGCTCTGCCTGTCCCTGTGACTGGCTGTGTCTCAGAGGACGCATCTGGAACCTAACAGTGTTTGCAGAGCACCACTTCCTGTCCACACTTGTACTCATTCTGCAAACCCAGTGTGTAGGCAGCTTCTCCAAGCCCCCAGATGCTACAGGTCATACCTCCTGCTGTCACCACTCACATGCCTGCCCATTTTTGTGGCTGGGCAGCATGTCATCCCATGTGGCCTTGACCAAGCTGAGGACCTTTTTTCTGCATAACACTTCCCACCCCCACCAAAAAAAAAAAAAAAAAAAAAAAAAAGACCCAAATAGCAAAAATTTAGTGGGAAGAGAAAGAACCAACTAAGTTCTAGAAGAGGTAAGTACAAGACTCTTGAGAGATGAAAACCTTACAAACATGTCTCCCTACCTGTGAGTGCTGGCCAGGAAGGAAGGCCACGGTACGGGCCTCAGGGAGGAGGAGAGCATGGCTGCCAAAGAGAAACATCCCTGTGGTTGTAAGGAGAAGCAGTCAGACAACATGCTGTCAGGAGAGGGCTGAGCCCTAGCCGCTGGGCGTGCTCTCCACAGACCAGCTGAGTGCCCACCTGGCCTGAGTCACAACCTCCCGACGGGGCCAGGTGGTGTGGCTGGCGGCTCTGTCCGCAGGACCACTTGAGCACGGCCTACTGCACAGGACAGGCAGGAGGCGGCACTGGCCTTGCCACCATGGTGGTCTAAGCTGCCAGCAGTGCCGACGCCATCAGCAAACCTCACCCAGGTACCATGCCAGAGCCAAGAGGATGTGGCCTAATTAGGGTCTTGCTGCTATTGCAGTGAAGGCTGCCAGATGTTTCCCAGTAAACTGAACGACACAGTCTGCCTGCGGAATTGGCCGTGTCTGCCCAGGGTCTTGGAAGCCCACACACGCTGAGCCTGGCCTATCTGCCCTAATGGCTGCCTACTGTTCTCGCCTACAGTCTCCCAGCTGGGGGACAGCGCGGGGCGGCAGCCACAGGCTGGGCGGGCACACAGGCTACAGGAGAGACAGATAGCCGAATGTCAGCTCCTGGCTCTCCAGACTGATGGACTCTGCCAGTTCCCCAAATTTTCTGGACCCTGATTTTCTTGTGTGGAAAATGGGGACAATTGTCACACACCTGCCTTGAGGAGGGGGGAACCAAATGAGACCCATTCCAAATACCTACTGACCACTCAGGGAACAAGTGCCAGCCTCCTGCATACAGTCTTCCCTCTCTGACCCCTGGCTCCCCTCACAGCCCAGTCACCCCTCACCGGACTCCAGATGGCAGAGGTGCACCCCTCTCTGAGCAGGGGTGACATGCACACATCTGTAACAAGATGGGCTGGCATTTGGGGTGACTGGGTATGGCCCCTGCCATACCCACAAAAGTGATGGGCTAAACTCAAGGGTATACTCATCAGGCAGAATTATTTCATAAAAACCACAGACAGATCCATTTTGATGATTTAAGAAAGTAAACCCTTTTTAAACCCACAACAATATTTAGTACAAAGAAGCTGCTGCTGAGATGGGCACTCAAATACCACAGGTGGCAACATTACGGGTGTAGACTTTATGAAAAGTAATTTAACAGGTATATGGAGAGCATTTAAGCATTCAGACCATTCAACTCTCAAATTCCCCTCCTAGGAATTTTCCGAGGAAATCAGAGATACGCCAAATATTTACACACACTGCAGCACTGCATGGGGTCAGAGACAGCATCTGCAAACCAATGCGGGGTCATCTGCAGGCCCTGAAGTATCGTGCTTTTAATGACGAGGAACAACCTTAACAGAGAATTTTTATTATGGTTTCAATTCCAGAAAAAAAGGATGCAGGGAGTATAGGGTGACTTCTTTTATACCTTCCCCCCAAGTATCCATCACACTCATTACTTTACAACAACAACAAAAACAGAGGATGTGAGAGACTCAGGGCCCCTTAAGCACAACAAAGTCAGGTCCCCTCCAACTGCCTGCCACTCCCCAACTGCAGCTGCTAAATCTCTCAGACCTCCTACAAAGAAAGAAACCGCTATTGATGGCGCTTCAGCGGCCACTGGGCCCCAGGGCCACAGGGGAAGCCTCTCTGACCCAGGAGCAGACAAGCCCCCAGACAAGAGGCAGCGCCACAGAACAGGGTCCAATGGCCTCTGCATGGCCCCAGGCTCCACAAGGGCAGTGCCTACAAGGACAGGCAGCCCTGGCCGTGCAAGCCCCCGTGATTTAGAGCAACTTGGCAACTTCACAAGCCAGAGCACCATTTAAAATGACTATCAGTAAGCCATTTGAAAGTTTGCTTAAAAAGAAAGTTGTCATGCATTTGCTCAAAAGTTTTGTTTTGTTTTAAATGAAAAATCTAATTCTGAACATCTTGACTTCAGATTCTTTTTGGCTTAACCCAAGCACTCTTCAGGAGATTCAGGCCATGGGAACACCCCACTCAGGTCCTTGAGGTGGCAGGGCCCTGTTCATTGGTCCCAGTCACATGCTCTGGGTGACATCTGCTCCACTGAAGGCAAATGTGGGTTTTATCCCTTCACGGCGCATAAGAAAGTGATTGTAAAGGCAAGTGGGGAATTGCTAAGTGCCATAGAAAAAAAACTGTGCCAGAACGACTCCAACCTAAGTGCCTCGGTGGTCGGGCCCACCGAGGAGATCTTGAGGTGCTCTGGGACCAGCACTGCACTCAGGGCCGACTCCCTAAACCCGACTTATTCTGGGAAAGCCAGCTGAGCGCAGCTCCTGGAGAGGCTGTGGGTCCAGGAGGAGAACATTCCCACTGGTGCCCACATGCGGGAAGCACCCACTGGCACCCAGCCTGTGCCAACATGCCACGAACATGCCAAGATGGAGAGTGGCCAGAGGGACCTATGGCAACAGAGTCCTGCCAGGGAAACAATCCTGGATGAAGGTGCAGCAGAGCAGAGGCAGGAAGGAGGTGGAGCCCGCAGAGGAGTGAGAGGAGATGAGGGCAAGCCGGGCAGAGCGCAGCACAGGCATATTTCTGCAACCAGAGGGGACTTCAGGATGGTGGAGAGAGGATGCATGACCAGAGATGAGGCTGCAGGACCGAGAAGGCACACTCATCGATGCCAGGCTTCTTGGCTCCTTACAGGAGGCACAGTCTCTGAGGGCAACATCATAGGTGCTAGGAGCCCAGCAGGGGCTCCGGGGGGCCCTGCCACAGGGAGGATGTAGTCAGCCCAGGACCCCAAGAAGGTGGCCCAGAAGCCACATTCAGGTCCCAAATGCCCTTATTGGCTCCAAACAAAGCCTAATGATTTCAGGGACATTTCCAGGGCAACCCAGGGAAGACCCTGACTGTGTCTTCTATCCCCTTCAGGCAGATGGGAAGAGAAAAGAGGAACATTCTGGCAGCTTAGGAGCACCATTCCAACCCTATGAGGCGACCCGGGAGACACTCTAACCAAAGTGGTTCTTGGCAGCAAAGTGGCCCCTGGGCAGCCACACCTCTCAAGGCCAGGTCTTCCTGGGAGGGGGCCTTACAAGCTCTCCTGGATAATGTCAGCAGGTGTGGCAGCCCCCTCGATGGGCACAGGACAAAAGAGGGACCTGCCAATGCTTCGCTCGCACACCTATCTTTCTTTTCCAAGTCAGGAAGCACTAAGAGCTGCTAGAATTTTTAAACCATATTCCAGCAAGATGCTGAAAACCTGTCCAGCTCCACTTGTCACCTCAACACGTGCCCAGTTAAGATGACCCAGGCTGACCCATGGGATGAAAGGTGTAGCTGGGAATACCCTCACTTCTTGCACGAGGCCCACTTCTCCTAGGCCTCAAAATACCGCAGATGCTGGCACCAAGAGCTGGGAGCTCGGAAGAGAGGTTCTAGAAGCGCCCCTCATGGCAGAAAGGCATCTGTCTGAACCCTGCAATGTGCTTGGCCCTGGGACCAGAGAGGAGGAAGAAAGGGTTCTCATTCCAGGCCCAGGCCCCAGCAGCACCCACTGGTCCACAGGGAGGGTGGGACCTGGCCCTGCTGGAAGGAGGGCAAGGGTGACATCTGAGACTCGTGAAACCAGGCACCACCAACCCCAGGCACCCCATGGAGGCTGGGCACTGCCAACATCCTGAGAGGGGCTGGGTGCCTGCACAGATGAGAGAATTGCACCCCAACCTCCACAGACTAGGGGAGCACTGGCAGGTAAACCTCAGTGCAGATGGGCTTATAAACGCACAAACCCAACGTTACCTCGGCCTCTCAAGGAAGCTAATTAAAAAAGCCATCTACTTAGCGCCTGGAAAGAAATGAGGAGGGGGAGGAGAGCGACGTGGAAGGCGAATCTGTTACCTGCCTGCTGGCACAGAGAGCTCCCAGAGTGGAAGGCAGAGCAAGGGCCTCCTGAGGACCCTAGAAACCCCTCCTCCACCAGGCCTGCTGCTGCTGCTGAGTTCAGCAACTTCCAGGTGGGCAGGGGGGCGGGGGGCTGGTAGCCCATGCAGCCAGAGGTGGCTGGCTGAACAGGCAGGCATTTCCTGTTCTTGCTATATACACCCCCCTTGGATGGGACACTGGGCAGGGCGGGAAGGGGGCCAGTCAGTTCCATGTGATCCTCCCACTTCTGTCTGTGAGGGCAGCTGGCCTCCTATTCTGATGGACAAACTGCAGAAAAGGGAGGCCAGGGGCCCTTCACCCTACTGACCCAAGCGGAAAATCAATCTTAGGAGGTGGGGCTACAGGAGTGTCCTCGTTGCAAACTAGGCCCGCGGCCACGTGTACTGGGCAAGCTTGATTCAGGCCTTGCGGCAGGCCCCAAACCACATTCTGCACACTCTCCCTAAAGGGGCTTTCCTGCGCTAATTCCCTCTGGCAGACAGGACAGTGTATGTCCCCATCCCCCACTTCTGCAGGCAGGGATGTGCCCACCTGGGCCTATCTGAGTTCGGCAGTGCCCAATTCCCAGGAGCCCACAGTCCTGGTTGGGGGTGGTGGTAGTGGTGGTGGCTGCAAGCCCCCGGGTCAAGTTCAATCTAGCACAGAGTGGCTGAACCATGGGGGGCAGAGGCCAGAGGGTGGGTGTGACCCCAGGAAAGTGCATCCAGGCAGACGCAGGCCAAGGGTGGGCAGGAAGCAATGCTTCATGGGCCCAGGACGGGCAGATGTGTAAGCACTGGCCTTTAGGGGTGGGGAACATCACCTCTCAGGCTAGGAGCTGTTGGGGGAAGGAGGGGGGAGGGGGGCAGGTTGGGGAGGAGACAACACAGCCAAGGGAAAGTGGGAAGACACCCCCACCTCCTGCCAGTTCTAGAGCCCCAATGTCCTGACAGTCTGGGAAAGACCCCAGGAAAAGGACTGAGGGCTGAGCAGGGAGAGCAATGCATGGGCGTCACTCAGCACTGGACTGGCCAGATGCCCAACTTTCATCTCCAATGTCACCAGAGACCCTACACCTTCCTGACAACCAGTGCCCATGAACAGGACGGCCACACAGCTCCCCACCCCACCCATCCGAGAATGCAGTCATAAGGCAAATACAGAAGGTAAACAAAAAGCAACAAGACCTCACTCCTGGCCTTTCCCAACAGACATCCTGGGGAGAAGGCTCCACAGGGCACCAACACCAACAGAAAGGAAAAAATCCCAACGCTAACCAGCTGAAACCCAGCACTGCCCCCACACTGCCTTGGGGTTCTGGCTGCAAAGTGCTTCTCAGGAGAGATGCCCCCCACCACAGGCAGCCCTGTGCGCCCAACCTCCACAGTAGGGGGCCTACAGGAAAGGTGTCTGGCTGCATAGGTACCCCCGACCAGCTCAGCTTCCCCAAACCTAGCTGTTGGACCGCTTTTGTTCCTTTCAGAGCAAGATCACACCCGGTTCTGACCCAACTTAGAGGGCGGGCAGCCCTACGGTACTACCTCCTCCCCGCCCCCAGCCCCAGGTCACACTCGGGCCTTTGTTCTACCTGCACACACGGGCGGGCGGAGCCGATTCCCTTCCCTGGCAGCTCCTCCCCAGCCCCTCAAGGCACGATGACGGGCTGGGGCACCATAGGTGCAGGGGGAGAGACCCTCCACTGTTCACTTACGCTCTAGATATGAACAGCGCAGGATAGCAAACACTCCAGGTGGGCTACGCACGCACAGGAACCCACTTTCCCACCGGACGACCCAAGGCCAGCCTGGGCCTATAGCTGGCGCCGGCCCGGTGGAAGCGCAGGCACTGCGCAGCCCGGGGGAGGTGGGGAAAAGTAGAGGGGCGCGAAACAGGAGAGGAGAGCGATATTAGACCGCAAGGTGACAGCGGCCGCAGCAGACCACCTGGGGGCTTCGGGCGCCTGGCAGGCGGGAGGGGTTCCAGAAGGGCTGTGGCTACTGGGGGCCCCCAGAGGGCAAGAGAAGAGAGCAGGGAGGGAGAGCGGGTCCAGGGGCACAGCCCCGGGAGCCGCCGCAAGCCGGGTCCGGCGCTACGGTCCCGACAGCGTGGCCCCGCAGCGGGCGGGCCTCACCTGGGCGTGCGCAGAGCGGCGGGGTCGCGGCGGTCCAGCACGCCGGGCACGCAGTTGGTGAGCTCCGTCCAGTCGGCGTGCAGCCCGCAGCTCCAGCCCGTAGAGAACCGGGAAAAGAGCCAGGTCTCGCGGCGGTTGGGCCGGTAGCAGGTGCACTTCTTCTGGCCTGGCCGGCAGTCGCAGGGCACTTCCAGGCGCACGTTCTGCACGAGGTGGCGGCCAAAGGTGGTGCCGCCTGTCTTCTGGATGTGCAGGAAGACGATCACGTCGTCGCCTTTCATGTCGAAACGCAGCGAGCGCTCCAGCTCGCGCACCGGGAAGTAGTACTTCTTCTCGTAGTGCGGGTCGGGCGTCGGGAAGAGGTCCAGGTCGTCAGGCGGCGCGCGGCCGCCGGGCGCGCCCAGGCTCAGCCCCGGGCCCGCGTACTGGTACAGGATAAGCATGAAGCACGCCGAGCCCGCCACCACCAGCACGAACTTGCTGGCGCGCTCAACCATGGTCCTGCCGCCGGCGCGCCGCCGCCACATGTGTCACCATCGCCGGCGGCCGGGGCGCGGGGCGGTGGGCCTGCGAGGGCGGGGGGCGCGAGTGCAGCTGCCTCCGCCCGCGATCCGGCCTGCCTACTCGGCGCCCAGGCTGCTCGCAGCGGATCGGGCCCTGGCCCTGAGCGGCGCCATGGCTGCCCTCCGCCCGTCCCGGCTCCCCGGCCCGATCCCGGGCTCGACTCCGGCTCGGCACCCGCCCGCACCCCCGCACCCACACAGCACCGCTGCACTCGGCGAGGAGAAGGCTCTGCGCCGCCCCGCACGCCGCCGCGTCTCCGCAGTCCGCCTGCTCCGCCTCCGCCCCGCCCCCGCGGCGCCTCTTACCGTCGCCGCCCGCGCCGGTCCTCGGCTCCGCCCCCAGAGTGCGCTGAGCAGCAGGCCCCGGCTGGGCGTTCACACCCGGTCTCTGGCTGCGGAAGGCCTCTCCGACGCGGGATGCCACCCGCTGGGGACCGATTCCCGTGCGCCGAGGCGTGGGGAGCGACTGGAGGACGTGGAGCCGGGGCGCGGAGGCCCTTCTGGGCGGGAGGGGCACGCAGCGGCCGGCGCCTCTTGGGTCCGGACTGCGATTGGACTAGGCCCTTCCCCACTTCTCGGGAGAAGAGGCATTGACCTCGCACACTGGGTGCTCTGAAGTTCCGAACGCCAAAAGGCGGCCTACATTTGGAGGGACTTGAGGGCGGTGGGGGCCAGGAGCACCTCGTTAGGAACAAGAGCCGGGGAGGGAAAGGAGGGTTGCAGAGGAGGAGCCTGGGCGGGCGGCCGCGATAGGCCACCCCCTCCCCCACCCGCCGTGTCTTTGGGACAATGAGTCGAAGCCCCACGTGTAGAGATGCTTAAGTGTCCGCAGAGGCCTTCCGGCCAATTTTATGAAGTTCGTCTGCAGGGTGCATTTTTTCCTCAATGTTTATTACAACCCAATGAAAAAGTTGTAAAAAGTTGAGCCAGTATTTAAAAATTGTGAGTCCATGAAAAAATTTCCAGTTTCCAGTTTTGGTGGGTTGTTGGGAGGGTCTGGCTGCCCTGGGCCTGACTGGTCTGCGGTGGTGCCCTGGCGTGCCCGGCTTCCAGCTGGGGCCCTGCGTAGGGCTCTGGACCCCTGCCGGCAGGCATCTAGAGTGAGCCAAGCTCAAACCCACAAGGGTGGCACATGTACGGATAAGGAGGTGGGCTGGGGTGTGAAATGACTAGCGTGGAATTTCAGCGCGGGTCAGCTGGGATTTTACTCAGGACAGACTGGCCTTGGGCAGGGAGTACAGCTACCAGGCCTGGGTACAAGTGCCCACACCAACCCCTGCCATGGGGTCCTTGGTTTCCTTCTGTTGGGGGTCATGAAAGCATGGGGAGGGGTTTGTGAGGCTTTATTATGTCAATTATACCTCGGTAAAACTTTATATTAAATTATACCAGAAGACTGCTGGAAGCAAACCCAGGGAGATGGAAAAATCACCACCAACACCCCAAAACCCACTAAGGGGAAGGAACATGCAATTGTCAAAAGGATCTGAAAGAACAGCCACTCTGGACAGAAGGGTGCAGTGTCCTGAACACAATGCAGAGTGACAGAGCTGCTGGGGGTTGGGGTGGTGAGACATTGGGTCCCAAAGCCCCCACCCATCCTTAGCTGTTTTAAAACCATCCCTGGCCTAGGGAAGCTTGGGGTGACCTGATCAGACTTCCCCAGGAATAATTCCTTCTTGCCAGGAGTGGGGCTGGCACCAGGTGTGCTTTGAGATGCCCGCCTCTGCGTGCAGTCACTTGACCACTCTTTAGGCTGAGTCCTGGGGAGTCTTACTTCATTGGCCTAGAGGCTGAACCGCAGGCCTGGAAGGCAGAGATGCCATGGGTCAACCACAAGGCATTCTTACCCAGATGACACTCTTCTACCAAGTGGTAAGTCACAGTTGAGGCTGCTATTCATCCAGAATTACTGTTAGTGTGTCATTCCTAATCCCATTAGCAAACTATTTTACAGAAAACAGGCTCAGAGGGGGTGAAGGAAGGCCCTGGCCAAGGTCACGTGGCTGGCTGGTACTTCTGTAAGGTTGACAGTATTTTGCAAGATGCAACAATCTAGTTTATTTTTCTTCTTTGTTTCCTTCCCCTCTTCCCTGATTCAGTTACTCAGTTACATGCATACCTAGTTAACCTGGTTAATTGCCAGAGAACATGGACTTAAAAGAAACTGTTTCAGCCCTTAGACCTCTGGACTCCAATAACCAGGCTGCAACTCCCTTGCAATTTCCCACCAGATGATGCATGAATTGCCCCTATGACCGGGTCTGAGATTACATTATTTTGAACCAGACCCTAGGATGTGTTTTTCTGGATGTAAGCATTCAAGAATTGCTTGCCTAACTCCCCCTTTCCTTTGTTCTGCCTCTTACATGCCTATAAAACCTTCTGGCCATTCTAGGAATGGGGAGATGGCCTTTGAGACAGGAGTCCGCCATCTTCCTGGAATGCCAGTATTTTGAATAAACTTCCTTTTCTGTCTACCAACAGTTGTTTCCTGGACTTTAGTTTTCCTGTGGCAAGCAGCTGAACCTGGTTTTTCAGTAACACTTCCTCTTCCTGACCGAGGAGAGCAGGCTGAAGCCTCCTGCATGGGCACCCTACCCTCTGCCCTGGTGTCTGGGCCCAGCCTGGAGTCCTGACCCTTACCAGGGTCAGCCAAGCTCCTCTCTTGTGAGAGAGTCAGCCTAGCTGGGATTCTGATCTTGGGCAATCTGGCTCCAGAGACTGGCCCTTTTCCACCCCTGCACTCACATCAGCTCCCCCATGCTAGGGGCCAAGGCTAGGGTGGGGGGCTGTGAGAAGGTCTAGAGGGGCTACTTCTTAGCTCCTGACAACTGTCTCTGCTGCCAGATAGGAATGTGGGTCCAGAGTGTTCAGCAGAAAGCTAGAGTGTTATCCAAAGGCCACCAAAACCATCTGCTTGGCCGGTGGCTCCGTCTTGTGACGATCTCACTGTCCCAATGGAGAAACTGAGGCCCGGATTGGGAAGGTCTAATAAAGGGTCCCCAGTGGGTGGCTGCCCCTCCCATGAGCAGCCTGACCCACAGATAAACAGCCTCACACCCTCCCCTCTCCCGCAGAAGCTGTTTAATCCAACTTCGTACCTACTGGAATGGCTGATAGGGAACCCCCTACTTAGCCAGGGAGCCTTAGAGTTCTCTTAGGAGGAAGAAAATTTCCTACTCTATTTTCCCCTTTGGTCTAAGCACTGCACATGCACTGAGGCCCCAAGGCTGCAGGTCAGTTTCTCACATTCAAGTCAAGCCAGATGAGCCACTAACCCGAGGGAAGTTGCTCCAGTCAATCAGTGAACAAGCCGGAGCAGGATGGAATGCAAACTACACCTCATTGCCTGGCTGGGAAGCTTTCATCAAGCTATTCTGCATTGAGCCTTAAGTGTCACCCCCTGAAAAACTACCAGAGACGTGCACATTAAAGGGCAGTCGTAGATTTGAAGTGACATCACAGAGCACAGCCAACTCCTCGCACTCAGTAGGTCCCCTTCACTTGGCAATCTGGCTCGATTTACGTGGCAGCCAAGTTTCCCCTTGGTCTTATGGTTGTATATGAATATGAGGCGGTCTAATAGTTTACTGGAGGCAGCGTCCAGCCCGAGTGTTTTCAGAGTTCAAGCATAAACATTTGCAACTCTTCTGCTCTGTGACTATCTTTGAACCCTGAATATCCACTTCACAAATTCTTTAAAGTATGATCTCTGACTTAGTGTCAAAGAAAAAGAAAAGAACATGGCTAGTGGTGGGAAGTGATGATGAGATAAAAACAAGTCATTGTAGTACTGCTCCGGGAAAGCGCAAGCTGCGATGAAATTTCGGCTTTAGGAGTTGAAATGCAATATTCTGTGAACCTGAAAGAGCCTCAGAACACAAATGCAAGCTTTCCCACCCTACCGGACAATACGTCCTCAAAATCTGAGAACCAGGAGATCAACCCTCTCTCCCCTCCCTCCCGGGCTGCAGTCCCGCGGGAGGGCGTGCGGGGGCAGCACCGCCGCCGCAGGCCAGTCCCGGCGCCCCGCAGTAGGCGTTGCGGGATAGGCGGATTTTCCACACTCGGTTCCCTCTTCTTTTTCTGCCTCTTCCCGTAGTGGTTTCCGAAGGGGAGGAGGACAGCCACGTTTGTTCTCAGAGCTTTCTCCGGGGGTGGCCCCGATTCCCACGGCGGGGCAAGAGAGGGGTTTGATTTGTGGACAAACTTTTAAAGGGGACTCTGGATCGCGGTGGAATCGGCGCAGCCATTAGACCCGCTGGAGAGGGGGGGCCCTGGGGCAGCGAGGGGCGGCCCAGACCCCAGTGGCTGACCCAGCTGGACCGAGAGGGTGGGGCGCCAGGGCGGAGCCGGCAACCCCTGGCAACTCCGGTTTCACCTATGCGTCCTCCCCTCTGTGGAGGCCCACCTCTCCTGGGGTCTCCATGCTCACCCCCTTTGTGCCCCCTGCCTGTGCCCTCACTACTCTGCCCCGGTCTCTCGCGGAGGCCGGCCCGCCTGTGTAAGGCCACCTCCTCCTCCAGGGAGCCCTCTCACCGGCTCCGTCCCACCGCAGTGCTGTCCCCGTGGCCAGGTCCCCTCCAGCTGGACTATTGGCTTGCACTCAGGCTCTGCGAGGTAGCCCGCCCTTCCTGCCCCAGCCCCGCACAGGGATCGGCACAGTGTCATCCCAGGGTAGCTGTTTTGTGGGTTGAAGGACACAGGCTTTAGGAGGCCGCCAGGGCCACTGGGGAGCCTGCAGTCACACTTCTACCTGAATGAACTTTGAAGGGCCTGGAATGCCAGACATGGGGGAGGGGCGCTCAGAGCAGCCCTCTTGAGTTCTCTCTGCCTGTCCTGACCATTCGTGGAGAGTGGGCAGTGGCTGAAGGGCATAGCAGAGCCAGCTGAGCAGCACGGGGCTGGTGTCCTGAGCAGCCTGGGCCTCCTTTGATCTGCTTCTCACTTTTCTTTGTGCTTTCTCCTGCTGGATTTTAGGCCCCCTGAAATCCTTTTGGGAAGAAAGTGGGAGTGTAAATAAATTAATGAGAATCAGAGTAATTCAGATGGAAACAACATGGCCATGATCTTCCCCCACCCTCAAGAGCCGAGGTTTGTGACCTAGTTGTGGCTGCAGGAGAAACTAGTGTGGCCTTCACGGCCCCTGCCCTGCAGAGCCTGGGTGACTGTTCACCCTGGCTGAGCAGGGGCACTTGGGAAGTTGGCCCTGCCCTCCCCTTGGGTGGTTGGGCAGGAACCTGCTTTACCTGCTGCCGGGTGTGGACTCTGTCCTGCAGTGGAGGCCCTGTTTGGGTGTCCCTCCCCACCTGGAAGCCCACCCTCCCCGCTGCTTGTTTCCCTGCTGGCAGGGTCGTTGATGGGACAGGGGCAGGTTCTGCCAGCTTGGTGAGGCGTAGACAGGCATAATGTTATCCTGAGGGCATTGTCCTCTTTCTTATACTTGGAACCTCTCCTAAAGGGACACGCCTTTAGAAATTCCAGGGCAAAGTCAGGCTCCAAAAGTCTGTGTGGCAGGGAGAGGTAAATAGAGAGGTTGAGAGGTGTCTGTGTGGAGTGTCCAGCTCCCAGCAGGACCTAATCTCAGATTTATATCATTGTTTTTCCTTCCCAGAAGGGACCCCAACCGAGCAGAGATGGGTGGGGAGGTAGCTACCAGGGAGGACAGGGGTACTTTGGAAAGAGGCACCGATGAGAATATACCTTGGGGGCATAGTGACTCTTTTAAGGGTTAAATGGAAGAGACTGAGAAAAGCCACTGACCCCCACCCAGGGTTGAAGCCTATTGGGGCTGGGCATGGGGGTGCAGGCAATGAAAGAGTTCCTGTGCAGGGGCCCTGATGCTTTTGCAGGGCTGGGGGGTGGTCAGTGCCCTCTGGCAGGACTCTTTGTTTCGGTTTGTGACCAGCTCATGCCTCTTTCTGTGTTTCCTGGGCTCAGCTGTTCACCCCTCACTGAGGCAGCTTGCCCTCTACAGCTACTTCTCTGTAGAACACATTTGGGGGGTGTTTCCCCCTCTCACCAGCTCCCCTCACCAGATGATGGCCTGCCCCCTCCCTTATCTGGCCTGGCTTCATCTCGAATGTTTTTTACAGTCACCCTCCTCATAGATTAAAATCTGCATGACAACTTAGCTGATTTTTCTAACGGAAGCTTCTTTCTGGGGCAGGGCTACGGGGCCTCTCATGGGGTCTGGCCCTGGGTGGGCACACAGGGCAGAGAGCACTGGCAGCTCCAAGGACAGAACCAGATTTCAGAGAGGCTGTCTGCTTGTCTGCCATGCCTGCCCCAGCAGCACTGTGGGGAAGGGCCCCCTCTATCCTGGAGACCAGGCCCTAGCAGGCAACCCCCACTCTGTCCCCAGGGCCAGCAGCTGTGAACCTGGCTGGCCATGACACTATCTCCCAGCTCTGCAGTGACCACCTTTCTTTTGCTCCAAATGAGAATGTTCTTGCCATTCATTTCTCCCTTCCCCCCTTTAACCTCTTCTGTTAAAGAGGAACGTTTTATGGTAATGACACAGCCTGGTCCAAGGGTTCTGAGCAGCCAGCGGAAGGAGGAAGCAGCACCCCTCTCGGTATCACAAGAGGGGTCGTGGCAGGTAGGGAGCCTAGCCTGCAGCCAGAGCATCTATGGGATGTGATAAAAAAAATACGGTGAATGCCACTGCTGAGTGCCATCCAATGGAAAGGCAGGGATCTTCAATATGGGAAGCCATGTTTCGAACCTTAGTAACAGTGGGTGAAAAGTTTCAACTTGTTCAGTGCGGTGTGAGCTACAGTTAAGAGAAGGTGTGTTGTAAAGTGTGCCCTAAATCATCCTCCATCATGACAACGCTCGGTGTCACACACTGCTTCTGGTATACAGCAATTTGTCACATAAAAATATTGCAGTGTGTCCTCATCCACCTTATTCACCGGATCTGGCACCGTGAGACTTCTGGATCTTCCCCAAAGTCAAAATGATTCAGGATATCGAGGCAGCCACAACAGCACAACTAATGATGCTCATGGAAGAGAACTTCCAGAAGTGTTTCAGAAAGTGGCAAGAACGATGGGATAAGAGAGTTCGAAGCGAGAAGGAGTATTTTGAGGGGGATTAATGGCAATGCATCTTTTACTGTAATATATATTTTTAATTTAAATATTCACTGTATGTTTTGGTCACATCTGTGTTGGTTGTGGAGCCTCTTTGAAGGGGTTCTGGCACAAGCCCAGGTCAGCCGCTGCCTCTGCCCAGCCATGGGCTACCTGGTAGGAGCTACAGAGTCATCTGCAGTTGGAATACCTCATCTACAGGCATGCCTCATTTTATTGCACTTCACTTTATTGTGCTTTGCAGATGCTACATTTTTTACACATGGAAGTTTTGTGGCAACCAACCTGCGAATCAACCAAGTAAGTCTATTGGCACCATTTTTCCAACTTTGTGTCTTTGTCACATTTTGATAATTCTCATAATATTTCAAACTTTTCAATGTATTTGTTATGGTGATCTGTGATCTTTAAAAAAATAAAAAAAATTAAATTACAGTTGATGTTGAATATTATATTACTTTCCGGTGTACAACATAGCGGTTAGACACTTATATAACTTATAAAGTGGTTCCCCCAAAAGTCTAGTACCCACCTGACACCATACATAGTTATTACAATATTATTAACTATATTCCCTAGGCTGTATTTCACACCCCTGTGACTATTTTGTCACTACCAATTTGTACTTCTTATTCACTTCACCTTTTACTCATCCACCCACCCACCCTGCCTACCTGGTAACTATCAGTTCTCTGTATCTATGAGTTTGTTTCTGTTTTGTTGGTTCATTTATTTTGACTTTTGATTCCAAGTATAAGTGAAATCGTATGATATTTGTCTTTCTCAGTCTGACTTATTTCACTTAGCATAATAGGTCCACTGCAAATGGTAAGATTTCATTCTTTTTTATGGCTGAATAATATATATATATATTAATGCCACCTCTTTATCCAATCATCTATTGATGAACATTGCTTTCATATCTTGGCTATAGTAAATAATGCTGCAAAGAACATAGGTATGCATATGTCTTTTCAAATTAGTGTTTTGTATTTCTTTTAATAAATACTCAGAAGTAGGATTGTTGTGTCATAAGATAGTTCTATTTTTAATTTTGTAAGTAACCTCCATACTATTTCCCATAGTGGCTGCACCAATTTGCAATCCCACCAACAGTGTACAAGGGTTCCCTTTTCTCCACATCCTCTCCAATGCTGTTTGTTTGTTAATTTTTTCATGATAGCCATTCTGACAGGTGTGAGGTGATATCTCATTGTGGTTTTGATTTGCATTTCCCTGATCATTAGTGATATTAAGCATCTTTTCATATGTCTATTGACCATCTGTATGTCCACTTTGGAGAAATGTCTCTTCAGGTCCTCTGCCCACTTTTAAATCAGATTGTTTGTCTTTTTGGTGTTAAGTTGTATGAGTTCCTTATATACTTTGGATATTAACCCATTATCAGAGGTATCATTGGTGGATACCTTCTCCCATTCAGTAGGTTTTCTTTTTGTGTTGTTGATAGTTTCCTTTGCTGTGCAAAAACTTACTAGTTTGACGTAGATCCATTTGTTTATTTTTTCTTTTGTCTTGATGAAGATGTAAAGGTTGTTACACTTGATGTTGTCCCAGAGGTCCCTTAAACAATCCTCATTTTTAAAATTCTTTTTTTTTTTTTTTTTTTTTGCTGTTTCTGTTATGGGTGTTTTCTGCTACCTGGTGTTCCAAATCACTGATTTGATCCTCTGCTTCATCTAATCTGCTGTTGATTCCCTCTAATATATTCTTCATTTCAGTTACGTATTTTTCATTTTTGACTGGTTCTTTTTTATGGTTTTTGTCTTCTTTTGTGTTTACTATCTCTTTGTGTAAGTTCTCACTGAATTCATCTATTCTTCCCCTAAGTTCATTGAGCATCCTTATAACCAGTGTTTTGAACTCTGTATCTGATAGATTGCTTGCCTCCTTTTCATTTAGTTTTTTTTTTTTTTTCTCCTGGAGTTTTGTCTTGTTCTTTCATTTGGGACATGTTTCCTTGTCTCCCTAACTTGGCTGCCTTCCTGTGTTTGTTTCTATATATTAGGTAGATCTGCTACATCTCCCAGTCTTGGTACAGTGGCCTTATGTTATAGGTGTCCTGTAGGGCCCAGTGGTGCACTCTCTCCGATTACCTGCTCCAGGTGCTCCAGGAGGTATCCCTTGTGTGGGTTGTCTGTGCCCTCCTGTTGTAGTTGAGCTTTGACTGCTATTGGCATGTCAGTGGGTGGAATTGACTCTCAGGCTGACTGGCTTTGAGGACTAGCCATGACTATAGTGGATTAGCTGTTGTGTGGGGGCTGACCCCATGGAGTGGGATTCGCTTTAGTGAGGCTCTGGTGCCTGCTGAGTTTACCCTTTGAGTGTTTTGTTTGTGGAGCTAATTGAGTGGTGCTATAGAGAGGTCTGAAACTGATTACAAGGTGTATTGGTTCTGGGGCCTCTTTGAAGGGGCTCCGGTATGAGACCAAGTCAGCTGCTGCCTGTGCGAAGCCAGGGGCTACCTGGTAGGAGTTACAGAGTCATCTGCAGTTGGTAGTTGCCTGT